>NC_143047.1:30117500-30475000 GCF_057628025.1 Oncorhynchus mykiss
AGAAGAAGAGACTTGCTTGGGCCAAGAAACACGAGCAATGGACATTAGACCGGTGGAAAACTGGCCTTTGGTCTGATGAGTTCAAATCTGAGATTTTTGGTTCTAACCGCCGTGTCTTTGTGAGACGCAGAGTAGGTGACTGGATGATCTCCGCATGTTTGGTTCCCACAGTGAAGCATGGAGGTGTGATGGTGGTTTGCTGGTGACACTGTCAGTGATTTATTTAGAATTCAAGGCACACTTAACCAGCATGTCTACCAGAGCATTCTGCAGCGATACGTCATCCCATCTGGTTTACGCTTAGTGGGACTATCATTTGTTTTTCAACACACCTCCGGGCTTCGCAAAGAGCTGATCAGAAAGTTGATTGTGGCCTGTGGAATGTTGTCCCACTACGATTCAATGGCTGTGCAAAGTTGCTGGATATTGGCGGGAATTAGAACACAGTCGTACATGTCGATCCAGAGCATCCCAAACATGCTCAACGGGTGACCAGTCTGGTGAGTACGCAGGCCATAGAAAAACTAGGACATTTTCAGCTTCCAGGAATTGTGTACAGATCCTTGCTACATGAGGCCATGCATGATCATGCTGAAACATGGTCATGGTGGCGGATTAATTGCACAACAATAGGCCTCAGGATCTCGTCACAGTATCTCTGTGCATTCAAATTACCATCTATAAAATGCAATTGTTTTTGTCTGTAGCTTATGTCTGCCCATAACCACCATGGGGCACTCTGTTCACGTTGACATCAGCTAACCACTCACCCACACAACGCCATACACTTGGTATGTGGTTGTGAGGCCGGTTGGATGTACTGCAAGATTCTCTTAAACAACGTTGGAGGCGACTTATGGTAGAGATATTAACAGTCAATTATCTGGCAACAGCTCTGGTGTACATTCCTGCAGTCAGCATGCCAATTGCACACTCCCTGACTAAGTCGCTCTGGATAAGAGAGTCTGCTAAATGACTCAAATGTAAATGTCATATTTAGCTTGCATGTAAAATAATGGCATTTTGAAAATGCACAAATGTGTTTTAGTGAAGTTATGCTTGAATATAAGAAAAAACACTAGATGCATAAGTTACCAGATTGAAGGATAGAGGGTAACAGATGTCATATTTAATGTCACAAACATATCACTTGTCATTCAATATATCAAGCAAAGCCTAATTAAATGTGAAAACAAAATACACAATTAACCATCTAAAATGTTGGATTCATGTTCTGAAAAAAATTAAATAAAGAAATACAGCTCTTTATTCTACTTAACTTATATCTAATTTCCCTCACAAAAATAATGAATGCTTGTTTTTATTTAATGTAAACACTATCCACATTTCTAGACAATTCAAAACACATGGTAGAGAAAAAGCAACTTAATTTGACATAATCAACATAATTCTGTCTTGAAAGGCATGGTGGGGTGGGGATTTACAATTCCTCCTCCGTGGTAGATAGTTAGGTGATCTCTTCCTCACTCCCGATGGACCAGGACGAACAGACCCAGCAGGAAGAGAACAGCGTACTGGGAAGGGGAAGAACAACAAAATATTAGTATCCCTGTTCCGAGGATCTGAAACCAACAGCTTTCCGTCTACCAGTTGCTCTCCTACTGTTTAGTGTCTGGCTGCTGGTCAGGCTCTCTAACCTTTAGAGTACCTGCATAACACTCCTAATAAGGCCAAATTTAGTAAACAATTCATAAAACCTTAAGTGATTTTCCTTCTAGTGATGACGATGTAAAATATCTTACCTTGAATTTGGGATAGTCATTCATCAGAATGGTAACGATTCCGATGTATGGCACAAACCTGCAGACAAAATTTAGGTCAACATTGGATCATTCAGTCATTTAGGTCAACATTGGATCATTCAGAGATCCTCACTGAACTTCTGGAGAGAGTTTGCTGCACTGAGAGTAAAGGGCTGAATAATTTTGCACGCCCAATTTTTCAGTTTTTGATTTGTTAAAAAAGTTTGAAATATCCAATAAATGTCATTCCACTTCATGATTGTGTCCCACTTGTTGTTGATTCTTAACAAAAAAATACAGTTTTATATCTTTATGTTTGAAGCCTGAAATGTGGCAAAAGGTCGCAAAGTTCAAGGGGGCCGAATACTTTCGCAAGGCACTGTAAATACAGTGGTGGGAAAAGTACTCAATTGTAGTACTTGAGTAAAAGTAAAGATACCTTAGAAAATGACAAGTAAAAGTCACCCAGTAAAATACTACTTGAGTAAAAGTCTAAAAGTATTTGGTTTTAAATATATTTAAGTATCAAAAGTAAATGGAATTGCTAAAACGTACTTAAGAATCAAAAGTCAAAGCATAAATCCTTTCAAATTCCTTATATTAAGCAAATCAGACGACAACATTTTCGATATACGGAGAGCCAGGGGCACACGCCAACACTCAGACATAATTTACAAATGAAGCATTTGTGATCAGTGGCAGTAGTGATGACCTGGGATGTTCTCTTGATAAGTGTGTGAATTGAAAAATGTTTGGGTGTCAGGGAAAATGTATGGAGTAAAAAGTACATTCTTTTCTTTAGGAATGTCCCAGGCACTCTCATTTGTTGACTTCTGTAATCGAAAAAGCCTTGGTTTCATGCATGTTAACATCAGAAGCCTCCTCCCTAAGTTTGTTTTACTCACTGCTTTAGCACACTCCGCCAACCCTGATGTCCTTGCCGTGTCTAAATTCTGGCTTAGGAAGGCCACCAAAAATTCTGAGATGTCCATACCCAACTACAACATTTACCGTCAAGATAGAACTGCCAAAGGGGGAGGAGTTGCAATATACTGCAGAGATAGCTTACAAAGTTCTGTCATACTTTTCAGGTCTATGCCCAAACAGTTCAAGCTGCTAATTTGAAAAATTAATCTCTCCAGAAATAAGTCTCTTACCGGCACCTGACCCCCCTCAGCTCCCAGCTGTGCCCAGGACACCATATGTGAATTGATTGCCCCTCATCTATCTTCAGAGTTCGTTCTGTTAGGTGACCTAAACTGGGACATGCTCAACACCCCGGCAGTTCCACAAGCTAAACTTGATGCCCTCAATCTCACACAAATCATCAAGGAACCCACCAGGTACAACCCTAAATCTGTAAACATGGGCACCCATATAGATATTATCCTGACCAACTTGCCCTCCAAATACACCTCTGCTGTTTTCAATCAGGATCTCAGCAATCACTGCCTGCATCCTCTATGGGTCCGCGGTCAAACGACCACCCCTCATCACTGTCAAACGCTCCCTAAAACACTTCTGCGAGCAGGCTATTTTAATTGACTTGGCCCGGGTATCCTGGAAGGATATTGACCTCATCCCGTCAGTCGAGAATGTCTTGTCGTTCTTAAAAAGTAATTTCCTCACCATCTTAAATAAGCATAACCCTTTCAAAAAAAAATTGAACTAAGAACAGATATAGCTCTAGGTTCACTCCAGACCTGACTGCCCTTGACCAGCACAAAAACATCCGGTGGCGGACTGCAATAGCATTGAATAGTCCCCGCGATATGCAACTGTTCAGGGAAGTCAGGAACCAATACACGGAGTCAGTCAGGAAAGCAAAGGCTAGCTTTTTCAAAACAGAAATTTGCATCCTGTAGCTCAAACTCCAAAAAGGTTTGGGACACTAAAGTCCATGGAGAACAAGAGCACCTCCTCCCAGCTGCCCACTGCTCTGAGTCTAGGTAACATGGTCACCACCGATAAATCCATGATAATCGAACATTTCAATAAGAATTCCTCCTGGCTACCCCAACCCCGGCTAACAGCTCCGCAGCTACTTGCCCAAGCCTCCCCAGCTTCTCCTTCACTCAAATCCAGATTGCAGATGTTATGAAAGAGCTGAAAATCCTGGACAAATCAGCTGGGCTAGACAATCTGGACCCTCTATTTCTAAAATTAACTGCCGCCATTGTTGCAACCCCTATTACTAGTCTGTTCAACCTCTTTCGTATCGTCCGAGATCCCTAAAGATTGGAAAGCTGCCGTGGTCATCCTCCTCTTCAAAGGGGGTGACACTCTAGACCCAAACTGTTATAGACCTATATCCATCCTGCCCCGCCTCTCTAAAGTCTTCGAAAGCCAAGTCAATAAACAGATCATTGACCATTTTGAATCCCACCGTACCTTCTCCGCTGTGCAATCCGATTTCCGAGCTGGTCACAGGTGCACCTCAGCCACGCTCAAGGTACTAAACGATATCATAACTGCCATCGATAAAAGACAGTATTGTGCAGCCGTCTTCATCGACCTGGCCAAGGCTTTCGACTCTGTCAATCACCGTATTCTTATCGGCAGACTCAATAGCCTTGGTTTCTCAAATGACTACCTCGCCTGGTTCACCAACTACTTCGCAGACAGAGTTCAGTGTGTCAAATCGGAGGGCCTGTTATCCGGACCTCTGGCAGTCTCTATGGGGGTACCACAGGGTTCAATTCTCGGGCCGACTCTTTTCTCGGTATATATCAATGATGTCGCTCTTGCTGCGGGTGATTCCTTGATCCACCTCTACGCAGACGACACCATTCTGTATACATCTGGTCCTTCTTTGGACACTGTGTTAACTAACCTCCAAACGAGCTTCAATGCCATACAACACTCCTTCCGTGGCCTCCAAATGCTCTTAAACGCTAGTAACACCAAATGCATGCTTTTCAACCATACGTTGCCCGCACCCGCCCCTGCGACTAGCATCACTACCATGGACGGTTATGACCTAGAATATGTGGACAACTACAAATACCTAAGTGTCTGGCTAGACTGTAAACTCTCCTTCCAGACTCATATTAAACATCTCCAATACAAAATCTAATCTAGAATTAGCTTTCTATTTCGCAACAAAACTTCCGTCTCTCATGCTGCCAAACTTACCCTAGTAAAACTGACTATCCTACCGATCCTCGACTTCAGCGATATCATCTACAAAATAGCTTCCAATATTCTACTCAGCAAATTGGATGTAATCTATCACAGTGCCATCCGTTTTGTTACCAAAGCGCCTTATTCCACCCACCACTGCGACCTGTATGCTCTAGTCGGTTGGCCCTCGCTACATATTCGTCGCCAGACCCACTGGCTCCAGGTCATCTACAAGTCTATGCTAGGTAAAACTCTGCCTTAGCTCACTGGTCACAATAACAACATCCACCCATAGCACTCGCTCCAGCAGGTATATCTCACTGGTCATCCCCAAAGCCAAAACCTCATTTGGCCGCCTTTCCTTCCAGTTCTCTGCTGCCAGTGACTGGAACGAATTGCAAAAAAAATTCTGAAGCCTTATATTTCCATCATTAACTTTAAACATCAGCTATCTGAGCAGCTAACCGATCGCTGCAGCTGTACATAGTCCATCTGTAAATAGCCCACCCAATCTACCTACCTCATCCACATATTGTTATTTACTTTTCTGCTCGTTTGCACACCAGTATCTCTACTTGCATATCATCATCTGTTCATTTATCACTCCAGTGTTAATCTGCTAAATTGTAATTATTTCGCTACTATTGCCTACCTCCTCACGCCATTTGCACACACTGTATATAGACTTTCTTTTTTTCTATTGTGTTATTAACTGTACGCTTGTTTATTCCATGTGTAACTCTGTGTTGTTGTTTGTGTCACACTGCTTTGCTTTATCTTGGCCAGGTCGCAGTTGGAAATGAGAACTTGTTCTCAACTAGCTTACCTGGTTAAATAAAGGTGAAATAAATAATAAAATAAAAATGTAGTGAAGTAAAAGTTCAAAAACAAATAGTAAAGCCAACTACAGACACACAAAAAACAACAACTTAGGTAGTACTTTAAAGTATGTTCACAACTGGTTAAATACTTGAGAAGGGTTAAAGCAAAAAATGTGACTGAAACTTGTCTGGGGCTAAGTTGACCTGCCCTTTCATGTCAGAAAGTCATGGCCATCATGCTTTCAGGGAAAGAGGATAATTGTGTACATGTATTAGACCTAAACTGCAAGTTTGACCAATTCCCCCTTCCTTAGGGGGTCCACCCTGGGATAATTTGTAAGTAGAAGACTGAGAAGCTCAGTTCTGGTGACTTTTTTAAAGGGACATTCTACTCCAAAATGAAAATACAATTATGCTGAAACCATTTTAAATTAAATTACCACCTCCAGAAATGTGTCCGATAAAATATTGGTAAAATCATATTGGACCATGCCTATGCATGGTGTATATTATCAGATATGCTATAAGCAATATCACCTGTAGCCCAACTGATGCAGCATAGTGACTATAAAATGTACATAGGCTGAAGCATGGAGTTTGTCCATCTGGACACAACATCCTGATCGTTATTAATAACTATACTTTTATTATAAATATACTGTATATCAATTAATTATTATTCACTAGAAAATGTTTGATATTTTGGTTTCTATTACAAACTGACATTGTCCATTTAAGACACCGCTGCCCCTTTTAGAGCTGTTGTATATTGATTCAGAGTCTTTTCGGTCAGCCGGATCATTTGGCTCCTTTCACCTAAAAGAGCTTCTCATTTGGCTCCCAAGCGGCTCCTCATCAGTAGCGCTTAGAAATGTACATAAAACCATGAAAAATGGTCAACCCTTAATTTAAAGCCTAAAATGTTACCTACCATTATGTCAGTTCGTGAAATTTGAATTCAAATACATTTTTACCTGACCAAATGATTAGATGGCTTGCAAAAAATAAAAGGACAAAAAAATGTAAAGCACCGAGAAAAAAAATTGGGTAGTGCAGAATGAGGGTCTCTCCTCACAGTATGGTTCCTGCACTGAGGAATTACCATCTTCAGAGAATATTTTTTATCATTTATCTGCAGAGAAGACGTCTTTCTTCTCTAGCCAGTGCTGTCCCGGCTTGTACAGCCCCAGATAGTTGATGTCTGGAGATCAAAAAGCAGCAGTATGCACATCAGGGAGTCAAATTAACTGGGGGAAAAAATGTGCAGTCTGCTCGCAAACTACACATCACTACTTTGCGCAGAAGTGCCTAAACCATGCTCTGTTGTAACCAGAGCATTTCTAAAATGATGCCACTCGCATAATTGAAGGAGTAGAGAAATAAACGTGATAGCAATGGAAAACTGGGATCCTCCTCTTAAATAAATAAAAAATAAAAAAAGGCCAAACCCACTTTCAAAATACATTTGCCAAAACTGCTCTCGGACGTTGAATGCGCCTCGAGTGTAGGGATGTGACAAATGGAAAACATTTTCTTAACTTTTAAACTGCCATTATCATCTGAACATCTGAGTGTCAGCTACAGCCTGTCAGTTCAGTTCACACAGCGTAACAGAGAAAATAACATATGATAATACATTTATTTGGGAAAATATTACTTCATATTAGGATATGTGATCTCCAGATCAGCCCCCCCCACACACCTTTCCCCCTGAGACTTTTATGCGGATCTACACTGATCTCAAATCCGTCACTGTGATGGAGAACTTTAAACCATGCTTGAGCCCTTCCACTACTACAGGCTAGATGAGCGCAGACTCAAGTTCAGTTTAATTTTGCACTAAATAATATCTCAAGGGAAATGGTATCATATAGATCCAGTGAAGTGAAGCATGAGACTGAAGTCATACAGCAGACTAAGCCTAGTATCACTCTGGTGGAATTAGATAAATGCTCACCCTCTGGCTCGTCCCACCACGTCTTTCTTCTCTAGCCAGTGCTGTCCCGGCTTGTACAGCCCTCTGTCATCTACAGAGTTGTTGTCACCTTTGGTCAGGAACTTGATTTCGCCATTTTCCCTGGAGATAAACATTTAGATTTAGTTTGGATGTCGATTTCCTGGCCCCAGAGCGGCTTATGAAGTTGCTCTGACAATGACATTTATTCAGTTACCCAGCATATATTAAAAAAACATACGAGGTAAGAAATATTACAGAATATTTAGAGCCTAGTTTGAGTGTTATGCAGCAATACAAACTTTTTGGGGGAAGTAGGCCTTCTTAAACTTGTAACAAACAAAGAGAACTATCTCGAGAGAGAAATATTGCATTTCAATAACTACAGAAACATCATAGACCAACTTTTCATGAATCTTTAGTACTCTGTGTACTATGGGGATCTCTCTGCCCTCTATCCTGAAGACCACAATCTCTCCGACTCTGATGGGGTCCTCGACCCGGTTTGTTAGGAACAGAAGGTCTCCTCGATGGAAAGCAGGCTCCATACTTCCACTGAAACCAAGGACATGTTACAGTCAAGTATAGACAGGTTACTAAAAATTAGCAGATGCGCTTCAGACAAACAGTAGGTATGTTGGTGCTACACTTGGGTTATGAAAGTGGCAAATTTCCCCTTACTATGTAAAGCGCTTTGAGTGTATTGAAAAGCACTCCATCTACATAAATCCAACACCAATGCTTTACCTGAGGACGACAACAATAGGGCTCTCGCTGCCTGTCAATACCATCAGTCCTTTCCAGATCATCAGGGCTGAGGACACTATCATACCAAAATTAAGCACCTGGTAGTAGAGCTGAAAACAAATAAGACAGGTTGTCAGGTTGTGACGAGGATAAGCTAGTGTTCGCTTATAACAACTTCATAATAACTATGTCTACCAACAGCTGGTCCTGGGGACTAACAAGGTGTGCAGGCTTTTGTCCCAACCCAGTGCTAATACATATGTTTCAGTTAATAAAGGGTTTGGTGATCAGCAGAATCTAGTAGAAACTAGTAACTTAGGCTGGAATAAAAGTCTGCACACTTTGTAGGTCCTCAGCACCAGGTTTGAAGAAGACTGAAGTAACACCATATTCAGGCAGAGAGGAAATTGTACTGGCTAAAGCTACATTGATTTTGCAAGGTTGCTAGCTATTTATTTTGACAACCCAGTTTATCATGCATGTTTAATAGGCGATGTAACGTATATAACTAGCAGGGCAATGTTCTTTATACATGATTAAGACCACACGGAAAGCTGGGTAGCTAGTTAGCGTAGACGACTTGACATTTTAGGGAACGTGCTATTAACCAGCCGGCTAATGTTGCTAGCATAACTAGATAGCTAGCTAACTAGCCTTGGAAGAATCAGTCACATTCACACAACATCAAAAACAATATTATCGTACATACCTGGCGCTTATTCATCCGCCGCACATCATCAAGGAAATCTAAAGACAACATCGTCCCAGTATTGAGTTTATAAAATTACCTAAATTAAATAAAAACCAGTGATCGATACATAAAAAGCGAACATATGGGTGAACGTCCGAGAAACTTGCATCCAAATCTTCCGGGTACACTCAGCCGGAAGTTCCTCCCACATTCAAAATATTTTGTCGAGGTGTCGCTTCGCGATACGGGGGCTGGCAGACAGAAGGTTTGGATATGCACATTTTAAGAGCTTTCATTCACTTACGTAGTGAACACCCGATTCAATTGCAATCAGTCGATCTAATCGACAACTATCATTAGAAATCAAGCGATATGAATCAGACTGTGGGGCGCCGCCTGCAATGAATGTATGAAAACTCTAAAACCATAAAAAAATCTATGACGTCTGAAATATAACAAAACAAGAGAGAACTTTCTACAGGCTGGCACACGTTATTATAACATTCACCAGAGAGACAATCACTAGGAAGATTGCTATGTATTGGCCAATGAGAGGCTTTGAAGCCACCAGCCTGCCATATTGTAAGAGACAATTAAATCCACCAGTACAGAGAGAAAATTCTTCACCCGTGACCTGAAGAGAGAATACCCTTATCCAGTGACCTACAGAGAGAAAACCCTACTCCAGTGAACTACTGACAGGTCCCATCATCTCTCTCTGACAGAGCAGGGTTTCTGTCACAGGACAGAGGGAGTGAGGCAGGGTAGTAGAGGAAGGCCAAGGGTAGGAGGAACAGCCAGAAACATTGCAGCACTAATAGCTATACTAAAGAAAAACACAACATGTGACAATTTCAACGATTTTACTGAGTTACAGTTGATATAAGGAAATCGGTCAATTGAAATCAATTCATTAGGACTTCATCTATGGATTTCACATGACTGGGCATAGACCCACCCACTGAGGAGCCAGGCCCAGCCAATCAGAATGAGTTTTTCCCCATACTAGGGCTTCATTACAGACAGAAAAACTCCTCTGTTTCATCAGCTGTCTGTGTGGCTGGTCTCAGACGATCCCACTGGTGAAGAAGCCAGATGTGGAGGTCCTGGGCTGGCATGATTACACGTTGTCTGTGGTTGTGAGGACGGTTGGATGTACTGCCAAATTCTCAAAAATGATGTTGGAGGCAGCTTATGGTAGAGAAATTAACATGAAATTCTCTGACAAAAGCTCTGGTGGACATTCCTGCAGTCAGCATGCCAATTGCACGCTCCCTCAAAATTGAGACATCTGTGGCATTGTATTGTGTGACAAAACTGCACATTTTAGAGTGGCCTTTTATTGTCCCCAGCACAAGGTGCATCTGTGTAATGATCATGCTGTTTAATCAGCTTCTTGATATGACACACCTGTCAGGTGGATGGATTATCTTGACAGAGGAGAAATACTCACTAAAAAGGATGTAAACAAATTTGTTCACAACATTTTGGGGATCTTGTTGGGTTTACATGTATTTATCTTTTTGTTCAGTATAATTGCCATCAGCACTTCTGATTTGAGCAGTTCATTGACATTGACACACAACTCTAAGGAAATGAGAGACGTGGACGCAGAATATTGCGGGTCCCCAGTGCTTAATAGCTACAGGAATTTCTTATAATTTCTTTATCTTCGTTTTATTTTAACCCAGCAACGGGATTGTGTGGAATGTGCATAACACATTATTTTTCTTCATCGACAAACAAGTCTGCCTTATGTGTGTGAGAGTGTGCATCTGCGTGCATTGAGTTTGCATGTGTGTGTGTGTGTGTGTGTGTGTGTACCTGACACCTGCAGTTGACACACAGGTCTGACTCGTAGGGTCCACATGGTGTTCCATCCATCACTCTCTCTGCGGGGAATCTCTCCCCACAGGGGAATAGAACAGGGCACACGGCTTCTCTACAGAGGGAACACAAAGGGGGTTAATGATGGGGGAACAGAACAGGGCACACAGCTTCTCTACAGAGGGAACACACAGGGGGATAATAGCCTAGCGCAGTGGTCACCAGCCAGTCATTCGTGATCGTCTTGTTGATCTCTAAGGGATTCCTAGTCGATCACCAAACATTTCTGTAAAAAGCCCTACGATAAAGCCTTGCATTCCAACGTCTTTTATTTGTTTCGGACTGTCTGCGGTAGGTGCACTTGATTCGGCAGCCCTAGCTCTGGGAAGGCAAAGTGTTCCCATTTTGAACCATTCCATGTGTCTGAAGGTAGAAGGTAACTGAAGGTAACTGCTGGCCAATCAGATAGCTCAGATCACCTTGTCTGCACAGTTTCCTTGCGGCATAGACCGTAAAAAGAAGCCTTGAACACACAGGAAAGTTGATAATGTAAGATTTAAACACTTTTCAAACGTACATCTCTAAACGTACTAAAGTACATCTCCATCTAGTTGTCGCATCGTGGATAACTGTAGCATTTTAGAGAAGCCTAACCCTTTTCCTAACCTTAACCTAATTCTCCTAACCTGCTGCGTTAGTTCTCCTAACCTGCTGCGTTAGTTCTCCTAACCTGCCGGGTTAGTTCTCCTAACCTGCTGTGTTAATTCTCCTAACCTGCTGCGTTAGTTCTCCTAACCTGCTGTGTTAATTCTCCTAACCTGCTGCGTTAGTTCTCCTAACCTGCCGGGTTAGTTCTCCTAACCTGCTGCATTAATTCTAATAAGCTGCTGTGTTAATTCTCCTAACCTGCTGCGTTAGTTCTCCTAACCTGCCGGGTTAATTCTCCTAACCTGCTGCATTAGTTCTCCTAACCTGCCGGGTTAATTCTCCTAACCTGCTGCGTTAGTTCTCCTAACCTGCCGGGTTAATTCTCCTAACCTGCTGCGTTAGTTCTCCTAACCTGCTGCGTTAGTTCTCCTAACCTGCTGTGTTAGTTCTCCTAACCTGCTGTGTTAATTCTAATAAGCTGCTGTGTTAATTCTCCTAACCTGCTGTGTTAATTCTCCTAACCTGCTGCATTAATTCTAATAAGCTGCTGTGTTAATTCTCCTAACCTGCTGTGTTAATTCTCCTAACCTGCTGCGTTAATTCTCCTAACCTGCTGCGTTAGTTCTCCTAACCTGCCGGGTTAGTTCTCCTAATCTGCTGTGTTAATTCTCCTAACCTGCTGCATTAATTCTAATAAGCTGCTGTGTTAATTCTCCTAACTGTCACGATCGTCCTCCTCTTCGTCTGAAGAGGAGAGGCGAGAAGGATCAGAGGACCAATATGCAGCGTGGTAAGTGTCCATGGTGAATCTTTAATAAAGAAAGACTGAACACTATGCAAAAGAGTAACGAAAACAATGAACCAAATACGACCGTGAAGCTACAAAATGAGACCTGTGCTGACACAAGCCACTAACATAGACAATCACCCACAAACAAACAGTGCAACCCAGGCTACCTAAGTATGATTCTCAATCAGAGACAACTAATGACACCTGCCTCTGATTGAGAACCATACTAGGCCGAAAACATAGAAATGCCCCAAAACATAGAAAAACAAACATAGACTGCCCACCCAACTCACGCCCTGACCATACTAAATAAATACAAAACAACGGAAATAAAGGTCAGAACGTGACAGTACCCCCCCCCAAAGGTGCGGACTCCGGCCGCAAAACCTTGACCTGTAGGGGAGGGTCTGGGTGGGCGTCTGTCCGCGGTGGCGGCTCTGGCGCGGGACGCGGACCCCACCTCATCATTGTCTTAGTCCGCCTTATTGTCCGCCTCCGTGGCTCTCTCAGCATGACCACCCCTCTCAATGACCCCACTGGACAGAGGGGCAGCTCGGGACAGAGGGACAGCTGCTCGGGACAGAGGGACAGCTGCTCGGGACAGAGAGACAGCTGCTCGGGACAGAGAGACAGCTGCTCGGGACAGAGAGACAGCTGCTCGGGACAGAGAGACAGCTGCTCGGGACAGAGAGACAGCTGCTCGGGACAGAGAGACAGCTGCTCGGGACAGAGAGACAGCTGCTCTGGGCAGAGGGGCTCCGGCAGCGGCGCCGGACAGGCGGGAGGCTCCGGCAGAGGCGCCGGACAGGCGGGAGGCTCCGGCAGCGGCGCCGGACAGGCGGGAGGCTCCGGCAGCGGCGCCGGACAGGCGGGAGGCTCCGGCAGCGGCGCCGGACAGGCGGGAGGCTCCGGCAGCGGCGCCGGACAGGCGGGAGGCTCCGGCAGCGGCGCCGGACAGGCGGGAGGCTCCGGCAGCGGCGCCGGACAGGCGGGAGGCTCCGGCAGCGGCGCCGGACAGGCGGGAGGCTCCGGCAGCGGCGCCGGACAGGCGGGAGGCTCCGGCAGCGGCGCCGGACAGGCGGGAGGCTCCGGCAGCGGCGCCGGACAGGCGGGAGGCTCCGGCAGCGGCGCCGGACAGGCGGGAGGCTCCGGCAGCGGCGCCGGACAGGCGGGAGGCTCCGGCAGCGGCGCCGGACAGGCGGGAGGCTCCGGCAGCGGCGCCGGACAGGCGGGAGGCTCCGGCAGCGGCGCCGGACAGGCGGGAGGCTCCGGCAGCGGCGCCGGACAGGCGGGAGGCTCCGGCAGCGGCGCCGGACAGGCGGGAGGCTCCGGCAGCGGCGCCGGACAGGCGGGAGGCTCCGGCAGCGGCGCCGGACAGGCGGGAGGCTCCGGCAGCGGCGCCGGACAGGCGGGAGGCTCCGGCAGCGGCGCCGGACAGGCGGGAGGCTCCGGCAGCGGCGCCGGACAGGCGGGAGGCTCCGGCAGCGGCGCCGGACAGGCGGGAGGCTCCGGCAGCGGCGCCGGACAGGCGGGAGGCTCCGGCAGCGGCGCCGGACAGGCGGGAGGCTCCGGCAGCGGCGCCGGACAGGCGGGAGGCTCCGGCAGCGGCGCCGGACAGGCGGGAGACTCCGGCAGCGGCGCCGGACAGGCGGGAGACTCCGGCAGCGGCGCCGGACAGGCGGGAGACTCCGGCAGCGGCGCCGGACAGGCGGGAGACTCCGGCAGCGGCGCCGGACAGGCGGGAGACTCCGGCAGCGGCGCCGGACAGGCGGGAGACTCCGGCAGCGGCGCCGGACAGGCGGGAGACTCCGGCAGCGGCGCCGGACAGACAGGACCACCTGCAGGGAGGAGACAGAGAGACAGCCTGGTGCGTGGGGCTGCCACAGGAACCACCAGGCTGGGAAGACCTTCAGGAGGCTTGGGGTTAAGAGGAGGCACCTGAAAGACCGGGCTGTGGGGGAGCACTGGAGCTCTGGTGCGCAACCTTGGCACCACTTCCCCAGGCTGGATAACCACTCTAGCCCGGACCGTCCAGAGTGCAGGCACAGGTTGAACCGGGCTGTGGGTAAGCACGGGAGATCTAGTGCTTACTACACGCACCTCTCCCTTCGGCTCCATTCCCACAGTCGCCCGGTACGAGCGGAGCGCGGGCAGAGGACGCACTGCACCCTCCCAGCGCCCCGGAGACACAGCACGCAGAGCCGGCGCAGGATACCCTGGGCCAAAACTGCGTACCGGCGACCAGACCCGCTGAGCAGGCACCATACGCCCTGGCTCGATGCCCGCACTCGCATGACACTCTCGGGGGGCTGTCCTATAGCGCACCGGGCTATGGACACGTACTGGCGACACCGTGCGCTTAACCGCATTACACGGTGCCTGCCCAGTATCTTGCTGCTTATAATAAGCACGAGGAGTGAGCGCAGGTCTGCTACCTGGCTTAGCTCCACCCCTCGTGTGCCCCCCCCAAAAAAAATTTTGGGGCTGTCTCTCGTACCTGTCGCACTGCCGTGCTGCCTTCGCCAACCTCATTCTCCTGTAACCTTCCTTGCACTGCTCCATCGAATCCCAGGCGGGCTCCGGCACTCTCCCTGGGTCGATGGCCCATCTGTCTATCTCCTCCCAAGTTGTGTAGTCCTGTGAAGCCGGCCGCTGTTGTTGTTGCTGCCGCTGCTGCTGCTGCTGTCGTCGCTGTTTTCTACCACGCCGCTTGGTCCTTGGTTGGTGGGTGATTCTGTCACGATCGTCCTCCTCTTCGTCTGAAGAGGAGAGGCGAGAAGGATCAGAGGACCAATATGCAGCGTGGTAAGTGTCCATGGTGAATCTTTAATAAAGAAAGACTGAACACTATGCAAAAGAGTAACGAAAACAATAAACCAAATACGACCGTGAAGCTACAAAATGAGACCTGTGCTGACACAAGCCACTAACATAGACAATCACCCACAAACAAACAGTGCAACCCAGGCTACCTAAGTATGATTCTCAATCAGAGACAACTAATGACACCTGCCTCTGATTGAGAACCATACTAGGCCGAAAACATAGAAATGCCCCAAAACATAGAAAAACAAACATAGACTGCCCACCCAACTCACGCCCTGACCATACTAAATAAATACAAAACAACGGAAATAAAGGTCAGAACGTGACACTAACCTGCTGTGTTAGTTCTCCTAACCTGCTGCGTTAATTCTCCTAACCTGCTGTGTTAATTCTCCTAACCTGCTGCATTTGTTCTCCTGACCTGCTGCGTTAGTTCTCCTAACCTGCCGGGTTAGTTCTCCTAACCTGCTGTGTTAATTCTCCTAACCTGCTGTATTAATTCTAATAAGCTGCTGTGTTAATTATCCTAACCTGCTGTGTTAGTTCTCCTAACCTGCTGCATTAATTCTCCTAACCTGCTGCGTTAGTTCTCCTAACCTGCTGCGTTAGTTCTGATGTAGAAGCTGTCATTTTCGAGAAACCATCAATATCACAAGAGCAGGACGCGATCGAACCTGGTTATATCTAAACGCCATTGGTCAGATTTTTGCAACAAATTTACCAATCACGTTAGGTGATTGGTAAATAGCCGTTAGAGAAGCAAGCCAGCAACTGAAGGGTTGCCAGTTAGAATTCCCACTCTGACAGGACAAAATCTGATGGGAAGTGAGCCGGCAACCGGAGGGTTGCTGGTATTGAATTTTAGATGCCATTGCCTTCTGTTGTGCCCTTGAGCAAGGCACATAACCCTCCACAACAACTGTTTTACGGGCTCCTAGTGTGGCAGCCCTCTGGTCCAATCTGTATATGTACCGGTATGTGTGTCTTTTGGGGGGGTTGGGATAAAATTGTACTCAAGGTCAGTTGGACCTTGAGTACAATTGACGAATAAAGTCATCTTAAACATCTTCATCTTTTGTTTTGTATTCCCATTGTGATTGGTCTCTGAAAACTAGGAGGACGTTTTTGAAATAGATAAAATCCTCCTTCAATTTGCCATCTGTAAGCCATGATGAAGACTGGTAAGGCCCTGATGTGGCAAAAAGCCTTGGTTTTACCAATAATGAAGCATTTTATCAACTTCCACTGCCCTCCAAGAGAGTTGCTGATATACTTTTCATGTTCAGGTTGCTCCTCAATTCATGCACCTTGTTTGGAGAGCGAGGTAGTGGCAGTGTTACCTTGCTAGGAACCATAGAAAGTCAGGGAGCTTGTTCGTCTTGTGTGTGTGAGTATAAAAAAACATTTTAGAACTCTAGCCTAATCATGATTTTGAAAATGAGTCTGACCTCCTTGTTGTCCGTCTAGGACCAGGAAAGTGTTATTAGGCTGTGTGGGTCAAGTCATGTTTCAGATGTAAGGCTTCAGCCACTGTTTCTGTGCTCTAATATCAATTCTGTCTGTTGTTCAAGCATCAGCATCAAGCATCCATCCTCATCATCTTGACAAGAGCCTGTACAGGTGGCTTGTGTTGTGTCAATTCCCAGAATGAACTATTGGGTTTGTTCTTCTTTATTTGCAGTGAACTGTGTGGCTGTGGGAGTTACTCACGTTTCAGATGGCTTATTGTACATCACAATGCATTGTATCACTAAACAAACCCAGGCGCATTAGGCTAATTGATACTGTCACTGAGCAAATAGTTTTTGTCATGTGTTCAGTCAAATTTCCGAGGGGAAGTACATTTGAATGAAAAGATGAGTCACATACAATTGTCAGAACTGCCTGATTTCTTTTCATGTTGACAATTATTATGATTCATGGATATTTTAAGCCTCTGTCAATGTTTGACCAATACTGCAACTGTGTAGCCTATCATTAATGTAGGTTACATGACAACAGGCACAGATCTACTGTCTTGTACAACATAATAAAAACCCTTATACAATTCCAGATATAGGTTCACGAGTCATGGTGGCGCCCCAGCAATCACGTCACACTAAAAAGCTAGTATCCAGGGGGGGCTGGTTAAGGATTCCTTTAGAAGGTGAAACTGACCCTATTAGTTGGTTGTTTAAGCATTGATGGTTTTAGCTTTGACATATTTTGTTTCTCCAATATGTTTGACTCGCCCAGGGAGAGAGCGCCAGGCAGAGAGCACCAGGGAGAGAGCGCCAGGGAGAGAGCACCAGGGAGAGAGCGCCAGGGAGAGAGCGCCAGGCAGAGAGCGCCAGGGAGAGAGCGCCAGGCAGAGAGTGAGTCGTGGCTCAAGATCTTCACAGAACACTCACTTGTTCCCACTGTGGATGAGAATAGTAGAGGTCCGTGCTGATAAGGGAAGGTGTTCTTTTCAAATGCCCACACTGTGGTGGTGTCAGGGTGAGCTTGTGAGTGGGTATGACGACACGCACACACATACACACACATACACACAAACACACACACGCGCACGCACACACACACACCACCAGTCCTGCCTTCATAATGGCAGATAAACACCTTTAGAATACAGCATACCAAGTTCTGTTCTCCTCAGAGAGAGCGAGAGAAGCTCAGCCAAAGCTCAGTAGACCAGTCTCAATCTTTCTGATTCAATATGTCTCACCAGCTCTGAGAAATAGATGTATGCCACAGGAGGTTGGTGGTACCTTAATTGGGGAGGACGGGTTTGTGGTGATAGCTGGAGCGGAATCAGTGGAATGGTATCTAATCCATCAAACACATGGTTCGATGCCATCCCATTTCTCCGTTCCAGACATTATTATGAGCTGTCCTCCCTTAGATAGTTTGTGTGCATGTATTAATATGTAGGCTACGTGTGCTTTTTGTAAAAACATATTTTTTAATGTAGTTCTGTCCTGTAGTGCTGTTGCCTATAAATGTTCTGTATTATGTCATGTTTTGTGTGGACTCCAGGAAGAGTAGCTGCTGCTTTTGCAACAGCTAATGGGGATCTTAATAAAATACCAAAATACCAATACCCTCAGCAGCTTCCACTGATGTATAACACATGTTCTATTATCAACTCTTATCAAAATAGCCCAGTAACATTGTTGTTAACACTTATCACTAATAAGGCGTTATGGTAATAATGTACATTACTTTAGGCCTATATTACATTACACATCTGAAAACACATAATTAATCAATGAGTCCTTCAATAATTAGGAATTTATTCAAAAATGATGGTGGATACTTGAAATGTCACATATCATTTTGTGAATCACTTGCTATTGTAATTTTTCTAAATGCTTTGCCCTTTTGGCAAAGGGCCTCCTGAGTGGCGCAGCGGTCTAAGGCACTGCATATCAGTGGTAGAGGTGTCACTACAGACCCTGGTTCAATTCCAGGCTATATCACAACTGTCCGTGATTGGGAGTACCATAGGGCGGTGCATAATTGGCCCAGCATTGTTAGGGTTTGGCCAGGGTAGGCTTACATAAATAAGACTTTGTTCTTAACTGACTTGCCTAGTTAAATAAAGCTTAAATTTAAAAAAAACTCACTGGCATTCAACTTTGTTGAACTTGTTTTTGAAGAGGATCGTGTTGTCATGCTTCCTCTCCGACATATTAACTAGCAACTGAACGAGTGAAAGTTTGGAGCTTTGTTGTGAATCTAGAGACCATACATTACTTTTGGTAAGACATCCAGAGGACAGCTCTATAAACTTCTCTCTTTGTGAATGTGCCATTTTTGTGGCAAGTTTTCTATTGTTGTTCCATCTTCATCTTCAGGCCTTCCACCATCTTGTTTCTGGCTATTTCCACACAGCATCAAGATTCAACATAGCTCTTTTATCTGAAGATATTTCCCATAGCATAACACCGAAAAAATCCAAGCTGATCTGGCTAATCTGAAATCCTCCCAGTTGTTGCTACCTCATAGAAAGATTGAATCAGAATAACTAACACTGTTATGTGCATCTACTACAGAAAGAGTGTTGAATGCTGGAATGTCAGTACAATCTCCATTATGTTCCGTTGTATAACTCACATGTACTCAAATAGGGGGTGCTTATTTGTCTTGTTTTGATCTAGCAACCTTTTGGTTTCTGTACCAACACTCTGACCGCTTGGCTACCTGCCACCCTAAAGCTATATCATTGTAGGCTATATCACAGGCCAGTCTTTTATACAGTATATACAATATACCGTATATGAACATGCATATATGATTATTATGACAATGCTTTTTGTCATTATGTTTCATATAATTTCCACAGATCCTCTGAAGGTGTCATGAATACATCGTTACCAACCACCAACGTATGACTGCTGAAGACTATGAGATATGGCCCGAAATTGTAGTGTGGTGGATATTATTTTCTGAGGAGAATATGATGACCAAAAGAACATTAAATTGTTCAAAGTAGCCCGGGCTACATTATCATCTAATTAGTCCGTATTTATGTGATTCCAGCCACATTGAGCCTTTATGCTCTCATGAGAGTGGAACAGCGTGGAAGCAGAGAGATCTGTATCAGAATGTCATCGTTTCCTAAGCACAAGGCATTCTGGGTTTTGGTAGATTACCTCGCCCTTGACAGCCTCAACAGTGGCGGCGGGGACAAAATGGCCGCCTGCGACTTTTGGTGGATTAGAGATAAAAGTTGTTCCAAATGCCATCACTGTACTGTGACATTTAGCAGCCTGTGATGCTTTTCAAATAAATCTGAATAAATGGTCGGGAAATTACAATGTCTCTCAGCCAATTACAAATGAACATCACGCACAACAATGTGAGTTTAATAACCGATGGTGTAGCCTAGGCTAATGCCTCTAAAATGTCCTAATCGCTAACCGGTTGTAGTTATACACGTGCCACGTTCAACCAGTTAGCAAGTCGGAAACTTCAGAGTTCCAACTAGCACATGAATGCAGCATATTTATGAAGGATTTGTCCTGGGAGATCACACTCAGTCCTCATTTTTAATTTGATCAAATGAGATCTCAATGACAATGGACCACCATTGTGTCTCTAATCAGCTGTTTACTTTGTCGTCCTTCTGAATGAGACTGCTACAGGAATGAATGTAAATGTAATATATGCTTGCCTTGTGTGGCCTAACATGACCTTATTATAGCTTATTATTGTGCATGACTCTTCCGGTCCGTTCACCCTTATGGTTAACATTAGCTCCATATAAATGATTAACATGCTACAATTAACGTAGCCTCTCATATCACATTTAACAATTGCCTGAATGGATGAAATGTCATTGACAGATTTGTCCTTTCTATTACTCTCCATAACTCTGATTGTGTCAATGAGTATCCATCAGTCCACAGAGCCGTGGGTCGCTGTGCAGTGTGAAGTCCTGATATTAACTTGGATTTCTCTTTTATTAACTGAGGGGGCAATTATTTATATGTACTACATGTGACGTTTCTATAATTAGTGACTCTCAATATCCACAGTTGCTGTGCCTTGCACTGAATCTCAATCGAAAGATTAGTTTAATTGACTAGAATCAATGCTCGTTAGCTCTCCTCATCAGACACACTCAGTGCAATATGAGGAGCTATTTTAATGTATGATGTTTTTATTCAACAATTTCCTGCTGGAATCTGCTTGGATTAAGGAATGCCTCATTTTGAGTTCCTCTGAGTGGGTCCCGATAGAGAAATGTGATTTGGCTGGCGTCAGTGTTTTTAACAAGGTTGTACGTTTGAGGGGGATATGTGAGCACTAAGCAAACTGTAGCATGAATGAGCCTCCTGAGAGATGATTGGTTTTTAATTATCATAGAAATCACTTGACGCCTAATACCCTTAACTGTGAAGGTAGGCTTGTCCTTTCTGTTGAACTATTACTGAATACGGAAAGACTGAGTGTAAAGTCTAACTTCCACATAATATTGTAGTGTTCTTGGAAGTCAGATAATTATGTAGGCTATTTGTAGGGATTTTTCCATCGCATTGCTTGACTTGATGGACTTTGTGGGAATAGGTTGGATCAAGGAAATTAAGGTTTGGTAGGATTGGGCAGGCAGCACACTGTCTGGGTTTGAAAACATGCTCTAGTTACAACCTTGTCCTATCACTGAGATTTAAAGTAAATGATGGTGAGGAAACACCATAGCAGCACTCAACCCAGCATGACTTCTACTCCTGAAACTCTGCTCCCTAAAAGGTGACGAGGAAAAGCAAGGAAACTCTCAACATTTTCACAAGTCTCATCCTATTCGACCAAATACTCTTCACTCTCTGTTGACCCTGAGGGAGTTGGGTCAATTAAACTAGGGTGTCGATCGATAGTATGTGGGCAGAATAACAAGACACGTCTGCCATCTACTGTCAGTGCACTCTCCACACTATGCCATTTAACCCAGGCAGGCAGGAGAATGACTACATGGCCTGCATCCCAAATGGAACCCTATTCCCTATTTAAGTGCACTACTTTTGACCAGGACCCATAGAGCTCTCTATAAGGAATATGGTGGGATACTGCCCATGCACTCATTTTCCTGCTTGCCTGGGTTAAATGGCATTGTGTGGAGAGTGCAGTTAGCCCTGGATCTCCCTGAGCTGTCATCACCTATGTCACACTTTCTAACGGCTCCTGAAAGGGCCCTCTTCTTGGCCCCCAACTCCCTCAGCTCCCACCTCTGGGCTCTATAGGTCCCAGACCTGAGTCATTGTCGTATCAGGCAGACACTTCCAAGCCAAGACTGTGAAAGACATGAGCCACTAATGAGCCATGATGGAGTCAGATATCAATATATCTAATATGTTGTGGGAAGCCTCATCATGAGAGGAGTCTTTTGAAAAGAAGACATAAAGGTTGCCAGTTTGATGCAAAAACTTAAGTGAACTATTTGCAAAATAAAAAGGAGATCAGAGCAGATCAGCCTATAGAATGACAATACAGTAGGAAAAACGTATTGAGGAGGAGGAGTCGTATGACCATATCGCTCATTAATATATTCTGTAGGTGATTCAATCATAGAGTGGTGTGACTTTTTTGTGGCTTTGTCATGTATTCACCTGAGCCGGGTCTTCTGTTTAGCGAAGGGGAACCTATTTGAAGTTGATCCTCCTTTTCTTGCGACTTTCAAAGGAATATCCAGCCAATAGAGAAGTTTAATATCAGCTCCAGTTTTCATAAAGTGTCCTAGATCAGAACTCCTACTCTGAGACACTTTATGAATAAGTGCCCAGAACACCAGCCACTAAACCTCTCAATATTGCTCAGAAACAGCATTGCCATGACACAAATTGAGAACAACTGGTTAGGTTTAGGAGAGGACTAGGTAGTGATGCAACCAGTCAGGATACTCTCGATGGTGCAGCTGTAGAACCTTTTGAGGATCTGAGGACCCATACCCAAACTTTTCAGTCTCCTGATGGGGAATAGGTTTTGTTGTGCCCTCTTCACAACTGTCTTGGTGTGCTTGGACCATGTTCGTTTGTTGGTGATGTGGACACCAAGGAACTTGAATCTCTCAACCTGCTCCACTGCAGCCCCACTGATGAGAATGGGGGCGTGCTCTGTCCTCTTTTTCCTGTAGTCCACAATCATCTCCTTAGTCTTGATCATGTTGAGGGAGAGGTTGGGGTCCTGGCATCACACGGCCAGGTCTCTAACCTCATCCCTATAGACTGTCTCATCGTTGTCGGTGATCAGCCCTACCACTGTTGTGTCATCGGCAAACTTAGTGATGGTGTTCGAGTCGTGCCTGGCCATGCAGTCGTGGGTGAACAGGGAGTACAGGAGGGGACTGAGCATGCACCCCCGAGTGGCCCCTGTGTTGAGGATCAGCGTGGCGGATGTGTTGTTACCTACCCTTACCACCTGGGAGCGGCCCATCAGAAAGTCCAGGATCCAGTTGCAGAGGGAGGTGTTTAGTCCCAGGGTACTTAGCATATTGATAAGCTTTGAGGGCACTATGGTGTTGAACGCTGAGCTATAGTCAATGAATAGCATTCTCACAATAGGTGTTCCTTTTGTCCATGTGGGAAAGGGCAGTGTGGAGAGCAATACAGATTGCATCATCTGTGGATCTGTTGGGGCGGTATGCAAATTGGGGTCTAGGGTTTCTGGGATGATGGTGTTAATGTGACCCATGACCAGCCTTTCAAAGCACTTCGGGTCGGTAGTCATTTAGGCAGGTTACCTTAGTGTTCTTGGGCACAGGCACTATGGTGGTCTGCTTAAAACATGTTAGTATTACAGAATGGGAGACAGTTCCCAGGGACACTTCCCACTTCCCAGTCTTCACTGACTCGGTCACTGACTCACTGACTCTAGAACAGCTGGTGTTCTCATGCATGATTCAGTGTTATTTGCCTCGAAGTGAGCATAGAAGTGGTTTAGCTCATCGGGTAGGCTCGTGTCACTGGGCAGCTCTTGGCTGTGCTTCCCTTTGTAGTCTGTAATGGTTTGCAAGCCCTGCCACATCCGACGAGCGTCTGAGCCGGTGTAGTACGATTCGATCTTAGTTCTGTATTGACGCTTTGTCTGTTTGATGTGATGAGAGCCCAAATGTGGTGGTTGATTTATATTATGAGAAGGCAATATAAGGACATGATTGTATCGTGAGCATTATGTCAGCGTTTGTTTCTTGCGTGTTGTATTGCAACTGACAGTAATGCTGAGTGTACATGTATATTTCAGTGCTGTAGAGCAGGGGTGTCAAACTCATTCCGTGGAGGTACGAGTGTCTGCAGGTTTAAGTTTTTTCCCTTCAATTTTATTTTTTTTATTTTTTAATTTAACCTTTATTTAACCAGGTAGGCAAGTTGAGAACAAGTTCTCATTTACAACTGCGACCTGGCCAAGATAAAGCAAAGCAGTTCGACACATATAACAACACAGTTACACATGGAGTAAAACAAACATACAGTCAATAATACAGTAGAAAAATAAGTCTATATACAATGTGAGCAAATAATGTGAGATAAGGGAGGTAAAGGCAATAAACAGGCCATGGTGGCGAAGTAAATACAATATAGCAATTAAAACACTGGAATGGTAGATTTGACAGTAGATGAGTGTGCAAAGTAGAAATACTGTGGTGCAAAGGAGCAAAATAAATAAATAAATACAGTAGGGGAAGAGGTAGTTGTTTTGGGCTATTTATAGATTGGCTATGTACAGGTGCAGTGATCTGTGAGCTGCTCTGACAGCTGGTGCTTAAAGCTAGTGAGGGAGATAAGTGTTTCCAGTTTCAGAGATTTTTGTAGTTCGTTCCAGTCATTGACAGCAGAGAACTGGAAGGAGAGGCGGCCAAAGGAGGAATTGGCTTTGGGGGTGACAAGTGAGATATACCTGCTGGAACGCGTGCTACGGGTGGGTGCAGCTATGGTGACCGGCGAGCAGAGATAAGGCGGGACTTTACCTAGCAGGGTCTTGCAGATGACCTGGAGCCAGTGGGTTTGGAGAAGAGTTTGAAGCGAGGGCCAGCCAACAAGAGCGTACAGGTCACAGTGGTGGGTAGTAATTGGGCTTTGGTGACAAAATGGATGGCACTGTGATAGACTGCATCCAATTTGTTGAGTAGGGTGTTGGAAGCTATTTTGTAACTGACATCGCCATACTCGAGGATCGGTAAGATGGTCAGTTAAGACCTAGACAACTAGGTGAGGGAGTTCCTAATAATTAGTGACCTTAATTCATAAATCAAGTACAAGGGTGGAGCAAAAAAAAACGAACACTCGGCCCTCCGTGGAATCAATTTGACATGTGCTTTGAGAATCTCAAATGTTGGTGGTCGACTTTGATAGAGCCCTCGGTCTATTCAGAAACACAAACACTCTTGTTCCTGCTGATGGCTATCTGATCAAACCTCTAATAACACTTCCTCATTTATTTATGTTGTGCTGTCTAAAATCCCCTCTAGATCCCGTCACAGATTAAACCCAAATAAAGGCTGTCGCTGTGAGTAATGTGTTCTCTCCAGTTGAAATCTCCGCTGCCATCCACCACCATCATACTGATTTGTCTGTCATCACTACGTTGAGACTGCACTGACGCTGACAGCTCCTGACCCTCTCTCTCACTGACTGACGGAATTATGACATCGCAAGTGTGCATATACAATAAGTCGCCAAGCAAGGATGAAGGGGGAGTAGTACACTTAGCCCGAGCTCTGCCACAAGAGTCTCACATTGTGGTTTCACGCCTGCACGTGCAACCATCGCTCATCTCTCTTTCTCTCGCTCTCTCTCTCATAAAACCACAGGGAATCATGAATAATAACATTGATGAACATGGGCAATTTCTTCCCAAACACTGCTGATCTATAGAAACTATACAAAACAATATTTAAGTGCTTTAGTAATATAAGAAAAGTAACTACCACTCAATTTTAGTTTTACTTTAGTAAATTATCTCTGTTTGTGCTATGCTGACATCTAGTGTACAGAATACGGACACTTGAGGTGCTGTTAATTTGAGGTGCATATGTGGTTTCTGGCATAATTCACAGCTACATCAGCAGCTGTGCACTGACTATTTGAATCTATAAACCCATTGGTTTCTAAATGAGTTAGTAGTACAGTGTCTGTCATACATTACATATTGTACTACTCTTTGTCAGACATGTCCAATCCATGAACAAGGGAATTATATTCGCTTTTGAGTGAAATTGCAGTATTTCCCTCAATTTGACGTTTCTTCAAGTGAATGTCTTACAGCAATTATATGTTTGCTCTTTTGATCTGAAATATTAGAATGATTAAGAATGAAATAGGTTATTATCAGTGGCGTGCAGCTCTAATGTAGCCTTACTATCCATAGCTCCGGTGGTGCTGTATATTATTGCATGGTGATGACAGAACGCAATGTAATTTTGCCCTCTGAGATCTCAGTCAGGCCTAGCTATCTGGCCAGCCGGACTTAGCTATCTATACCCCTCCCCAGATCTGTGCCTCGACACAATCTTCACTGAGCTCTCCGGACAGTCCTTCAACCTCATGGCTTGGTTTTTGCACTGTCAACTGTGGGACATTATATAGACAGGTGTGTCCCTTTCCAAATCATGTCCAGTCAATTGAATTTACCACAGGTGGACTCCAATCAAGTTGTAGAAACAGCTCAAGGATGATCAAAGGAAACAGGATGCACCTGAGATCAATTTCGAGTCTCATAGCAAAGGGTCTGAATATTTATGTAAATAAGGTATTTCTGTTTTTTATTTTTAAGACATTTGAAAAAAATTATAAAAACCTGTTTTCACTTTGTCATTATCGGGTATTGTGTTTAGAGTGATGAGTATTTTTATTTATTTAATCAGAATAAGGCTGTAACATAACAAAATGTGGAAAAAGTGAAGGGGTCTGAATACTTTCCGAATGCACTGTGTTGACATGAATATTGTTATTAAACACCTAAAAAAAAACAAATCATTAGTTAGCTACCAATCACATGAATTGTGCACAAATATGATAGCTAACGTCAGTGGCGTGGTGCAGACAGAATGAAACTGGTATCAACAAATGTTTCACTCTATCTGATAAAACATGACATTGCTAACAGGCATCATTTATAGGCATCATTTAGCTAATACCATTTTAAAGTTTAATTAATAAGTTAGACACTCACCAGACAATGTTAGTAGGTACTGTAGCTAGCTAGCTAGCTAGCTTGGTTTCCAATTTCCAACAGTTGTTTCCAATCCCCTTGATTGGTCATCAACTGTTTGCCACTAGTGATAGTGAATATTATTGTTGCCAACGGTTTGCTGCAGATTCACCACTAGTGGCAAACGTTTGCAAACTTCTGGCAACATTTTGTTGCACACTATTTAGTTTGCAGCAAATTGGCCACAAACTTGCGGGAAGTTTGCAGCAATAAATTCATTTTTGCTATCTTAGCTAACTAGCTTCTCTTGTATTGATGCAGTCAAGACAGGTACTACGTAATCATTTTGGAAGATAAATAACCTAGCTATGACAAGCTAGAAGTTAGTCTACTAGCACAAGTCAGCCTCTCCCTCCCTCCTTGCTCCTGTTTCACTCACTCAAAGTACACACACTGCAAGGCCCCTGCTCAGCCTGCTCTCCTTTGCACTTAATCAGCTTTGTTTAAAGTAGCTTTCAAATATATTTTTCTACTACTTCCCT
This sequence comes from Oncorhynchus mykiss, assembly GCF_057628025.1. Lineage (NCBI taxonomy): Eukaryota > Metazoa > Chordata > Actinopteri > Salmoniformes > Salmonidae > Oncorhynchus > Oncorhynchus mykiss. The sequence goes on from NC_143047.1 coordinate 30,144,858, forward strand.
CACTCGGATCCGACCACGTCCTCAGATCCATTCGGAGCGGGTCTCTGAATTGAAACATTTATTTATGCATATTACACCGGGTGGGAAAGACCCAAGTCTAATTTCGGATCGTGTCCAACTTTTTAGACCTCTACTTGAGGCCCAACCTAACAATCCTTGTCACAACAGACAATACCAGAAACATTGTGAATGATGTCACAGAAACTGGACTTTTGCCACAAATAGGGTGCTTTAAATTTAGCGTATTTTCTCAAATAAACACAAATTAAAACTGTTTCTATCTATTTTTTTCTGCTCTACCGAAACTGAACCATAACCCCAATATAACTCGAACCATGGGTTTGGTGAACCGGTACACCTTTACCCTCAACTACACAATTTGATCCGTAAAATGTACCTTTATGATTCAAGCCTTTGGGGATCTTCATGTACCATTGAGCCAAGTGAGAAGAAGAAGCAGAAAGTAAGTCATGGGCCTATACTGTCATTGTAATGAGGATCTATTAAGATACCTAAATATGAGCTCTTGTATAGATGACATTACTTAAGTTATAGATAGGCTATGGATATATTGAATTAACCTTTAATAATGTGGTTGGGATCTGTTATAACACGTTCATGAAATGCTTATAGATTATGGATATGTCGTCAAGGTAAATCATTACCCAAGTGGTACAGTTCTCCTGCAACAGGGTGACCAAATTACGATCCTACATCTGTAATGTCAGATACTTATATGTCAGATTACAGCAAGTGACATAGCGGCTAGCCCACGTCATTATTTACGACTGAGATACATTACATGTCAAATGGTTTCCAGGGTAGCACTCAAAACACACCCTGGTCAATAAGAGGCTTAATTTCAATATATTTCATTTTAATTTACAGCCGTTGCATCCCGTGAGCATTTTCTAGGAATGTCATACACTGCAACATGAAAACGTAGGCACATTTACAGTATAAAAAGCACCACGTTTTTATTCACAGTGTCATGGAAAACAATATACGCTACATTCTTAGGGCATAGTTTTCTTAACAGAACTATTATCCTGAGCACTGTGCACCATTGAAGATCACCTTTAACTCCATAACAATCCCTTTAAACGTATTTCCCCTAAATGTTCATGTTGTTGGGACCTGAATCGAGCTGGCGTGCTAACCTTGTGAATTACTACTGTGAATTATTACTAATATGCAATAGGAATCCCTGTATAATGTGAAAGCTTTAGCCTAACATTTTATGTGATCCACTCAATAAATTAAGAATGTATTCATTAGTGAAATTAATGTGTAATTTAATAATTTGAAGGACATACTAGTGTGTCATTCATTTCATTGTCTCCGATTCTGGCAACAGAGGCGACATGCCCATTAAAACTGAGGTGGCATTTCATTGTTTATTTTAACACAGAATTCATTAAAATATGTGGATGAAGCTTCTGTCATTTCTGGAAACATTCAAGTTCTTCCTTCACCTGGCCTTCTCTTTCTCCTTCTGATCTCATCTTTCTGTCTGTCTGTCTGTCTGTCACGGCTTGGAGGAGGGGTCACCAGCCTTTCATCCCAGACCGGCTCCCAGCTCCCCGAAAGCTCTATAGGTGGGAGGACAAGTCTGGCAGTAATTCCATATCTGGTTCAGCATTTATTCTCTTTATTGAGAAAAGCAGTTGCTTGCTTTCTACGGCCGATGAAGCCATTCTAACTTCGGACAACATTGGGAACATCAACGGCCTTGTGCTTGGCGGTGGCTTTGCTGTCCTCTGGCTGTGCTGGCTTTCTGATCAACCGTGGGCTTCCTGTGGCCTTCCTGGAGGGCTGGGGACTGAATGAAATAGGTACTTTATTAATCAATTTGGCTAGCACAGACTTCGACTTCTACCCTTTTAATAACACCCCTAGACACACACGTTGAGAGGTTACAGGGTCCGCCACAGCGCAGCGCCCTTGGATGGAGAGGATTTGGGGGCTAAAGGAAAACTCCATCCTAAAACTATCTTTTGGTATTTGGTTCATTAGTCCGTTGTTGATATAGTCCCAAAATGTTTTCATGTCAGCAATCAAGTTTTCAAGGTATGTAACTTTCAAAATACAGAAATCTTTCCTGAATGATGCATTTTGCATCCTCTGATGCTGAGTTTGCATCATATGATGCAAAATGCATTATTCGGGACAGATTTCTCCATTTTGAACGTTTCATATCTTGAAAACTTGATTGCCGACATGCAAAACATTTTGGGACTATATCAACAACGGACTAATGAACCAAATACCAAACAATAGTTTTTGGGTGGAGTTGTCCTTTAAGTGCCTTGCTGAAGGGCACAATGGCAGTGGTTCATACCTGGAGGAGCCGCCCATCTTGCGGTGGAGCAGGGGGCTCCTGGAGCACTTGGGTTTGGCTGGGGTCTGCAGGGAGTCCTGTGTCTTCAGGGACCTCAGGCTGAGGAGGCCGCAGTAGTAGTTACACTGGTGCTGAGAGACAAACTGCTCAAACACATTGGGGTTCTCTGTGATCGTGAGACTTTGGTACCTGGAATAATAACAACAGAATCAATGTTACAGATGAGTAAAGGAACAGTTTGTTGACAGAGCTTCGTGACAGATTTTGTTATTACAGTATTTGTAATTGTAATTGTAAATGATCTATGTAGTCATGAATATCTCTAGAACACAATGTTCAGAAAATACAACAGAATAAATTATAGGCCTACCAACCCTTTCGATTTGATGGAAACTCCAACGTTTGTGATCTTGAAGTCAACACCTGCAGCACAATCACAATTACAGTTCATTTCACCTGTTCTGTTATTCAGCCAAAGCGTTGTCCTGCTAGAGTTAGTCATCCGAGACTATGGACACTGTACCTTCCATCCGAGTGAGCAGCAGGTTTCCATTGGTCCACTGGAGGATCCAGTGCTGCAGAGTACAACACTTCAGTGCCGCCTCTGAGCCAGTTCTCATGACCAGCCGGCCTGTAGCGTCCATCAGACAGTACCTCAGATAGACCCCCTTCAGGTCAGACTCCACCGTGGCATGGGGAATGGTGTTGGCAGGCCGATACATATGGTGGACTGGGATCACTCTGTATAACCAAGAACATACACACACTGTGGTATGACAGAAGACTAAACAAAGTAGTGAAGTAATATGAAAAAACATTGTTTTTATGTGCAAGTTTCGTATCATTTTGATGATCTCACTCACTCCAGCACTTCTCCAAAGGTTCCTATCACCCTACATTCCGCAGCAAAGATCTTGCAGTATTCACGAGCGATGTTCTGAAGTCTACATTCCTTTTGGAAAGAAGATTGTATTCATGATCGGACAGAAAAACTTTAATTGGGTTAGGGATCAGAGCTTTGACTAAATGATTCCTTTCATAACATCAATAATATCATTACATTGGCCCAATTTCCATTGATTCTCATTAAACATTTACTTTATGTTAAAGAAGTAAAACCCTTCACCTGTTGGGTGAATGCCAGGTTCCTCTCGACCAGGTTGCTCTCCTCCTTGACTCCGTAGTAGGCGATGGGGCTCTTCACCTTGATGTAACATGTGGTCCCAGACTCAAACACTGGCTCCAGCCCATAGATGACCTTCACTCTGCAGGCCTTGTGGGAGCAGCCCTCTCCTATATGGGCCTCCTCCATCATGATACGCCCAAATAACTTACTTCCCCAGACGCCAGAGTCAGCCAGGCCCTTGGTGAACAGTAGTGGACTCATCTCTATCTCCTCTCCCACTGTAGAGAGGAAAGATAGTAACATCATCAAATATAATGCACTGGAAGTGGTATTATGAGGCTGCATCGTGAGCCACCTGATCCTGCAAGCTTCCACGAATGGCTAGTTGAACGGCGCTAACCATTCATGTAAGCTTGGGGATCAGGTGCCTCACAAAGCAAATGATGGGGTGTGACCGGACAGTGTTGAACACCAATTACATCCTAACAAATAATAGACAAATGTAATCTTACCTTCTTGATCCTCACGCAGAAACATGCCAGAGAGTACTGCAAAAAAGACAGAGTAGAAAGAATAAGAGCTTGCGAGATGCTAAGTATTTATATATTCCTGCTACCAGTCACGTTTCAGCCCAGTTGATGCATATCCACCTATCACGCCTACACTGACTTTCTTGCACACTCACAAACCCACACTAACACCCACACACACTCATATACACACACTCACCACCACGCACACACCTACCCTCCACATATATGGCTGCCATATTGTTTACTATTATTATTATTATTAATCCTGCTACCAGTCACTTCCTCCTGATCCCTGCCTACATGTACATATCAACCTTAACTACTCCACTATTCCTGCACATTGTAAATGTGGTACTGGCATTGACCCTGTATATAACTTACATTCTTCTATTTATTTTGCTTCCTCTCTTATTTCTTATTTCTCCAGTTTTTTTGTTACACTATTTGACATTGAATACTGCACTGTTGGGAAGGACTTGCAAGTTTAGCATTTCACTGTACTTGTGCATGTGACAAATAAAACTTGAAAGATATAGGAGATAAAACACGCCAGAGAGTACTGCAAAAAATAGATTCTAGTTGACAGAATGAGAGATAAGAGATATTAAGATATAGGAGATAAAACACGCCAGAGAGTACTGCAAAAAATAGATTCTAGTCGACAGAATGAGAGATAAGAGATATAAAGATATAGGAGATAAAAGACTCCAGAGAGTACTACAAAAAATAGATTCTAGTCGACAGAATGAGAGATAAGAGATATAAAGATATAGGAGATAAAACACGCTAGAGTACTGCAAAAAATAGATTCTAGTCGACAGAATGAGAGATAAGAGATATAAAGATAGAGGAGATAAAACACGCCAGAGAGTACTGCAAAAAATAGATTCTTGTCGACAGAATGAGAGATAAGAGATATAAAGATATAGGAGATAAAAGACTCCAGAGAGTACTGCAAAAAATAGATTCTAGTCGACAGAATGAGAGATAAGATATATAAAGATATAGGAGATAACGTGTTGAAACAACTTCAGAGATTGAACTGAGACACTAGTGTACATACTGTCAACACTCAGTAGGAAGTCTGTTGTGTCTGTCCCGTATTCATTAGTGATGGTGCAGCCATAAACTCCACAGTCTCTGCTGGACGTCTGGACAATAGCCAACGCTACCTGAGTCTCATCTCCTGCACTGGGAAACACACCATCAGGGATGGACAGAACAGCAAAATAAACAGAGTTTCAGAAAGCTCTAACTAGAATTTCTCAGCCACATGGTGTCTCTACAACACCTTATCATTGTTGCCATCAGGAAAACCGTCGTGATTATTTTATTGTTGAATCCCTTTTATAAACAATATTTTCCACATTTTGGCTACAGCATTTCACGTCAAGGCAGCCTGCATGGAGGACTCACCTTCTTTTAACCTCAGCGATCTCCACCTCATCCCTGATCCACTTAATTGTGGAGTCACTAAGAACGTTGAAGAACTGGCACCACAGCTTCAGATGTCCTGCCGCATCTGAGAAGGGCTCTCCTCTAATCTTCCTGATGACCTGAGGAGCTGGAGAGAGAGGGGGGAGATAAAGAGAGGAGGGGAGAGAGAGAGATTAGTGCGAGTAAGAGAGGGACTCCCGATAGACAGGCACAACTAGGTAAAGATAAACACTTTCTTATGTTTCAGCTTCCTAACTTAAAGTAATATGGATACTATTTCAGTTAAGCCTCCATGTAATCCCACCTGGCAAGTAGCTGGCCTCATAGAAATAGAATGAATAGAACAAGCATCCCCAGTCAAATTGCCAGGTTTAGAGGTTGTAAGCCAGTTCTATTAATTCTATATCTATAACTGACGATCCATCTCGTGACAGTGTCAAAGCAAACAGAGGAAGCACGAAGGCTCTCGATAGCACTCCCTACTGGAGGTTAGCCAAAGAAACTACACTGACTCTAATGGTTAATTTAGTTGAATAAGACTAGCTACTCTCTAAAAGTATGCCAACATCAGCCAACCCTTTTTTAAAAAAATTTTTTTTTACACTAAGCTGATATATCTTGAAAGGAGTTTACCTTTGAATGGGTTATGCTTGTCCTTCTCAACTGGTTTCTCCTCAGTCTTGGTAGTGCCGGTTGTCTCCAGGGCAGGTTCCTGGCTCTGTTTGAGGGTCTCTGGTGTTGGAGCCAGCTTCCTCCTACTGAGCAGTGGGGAGCGTCTCTCTGTTGGAGGGGTGCGCTGGCCATTGGGGGGCTGCAGCAGGGGCGACCTGCGGGACAGCCCAGGGGACATGGGAGAGGAGGACTCTGGGCATAGCCTGGAGCTCATCCTGAGGACCTCCTCTCTCTGGGGGCTCTGGGTGTCAATCTGTGAAGCAACAGCTCCAGGGTCCTCTCCTTTGGGTTTCGGGATTAAGATTTTGCGTCTAGCGCCGGAGGCCAGCTCCTTTGGTGTGGCTGAGGGCATGGGGGACACACTGTCTGATCCCTTCAGCAGGCCAGTACTGCTTTCAGTGACTGAGACAGATGTTGAAGAGTCTGGCTTTGAATATTCCCCAACTTTCACCTCCTTGGATGGAGAGCTTTCGCTATCCAACGGAATGGTGGGAACAGGTACTGACCCTTGTGTCTCACTACTTGGGGAACCGTTGGTATCAAACCTTCGTACAGTCTGAGGACCAGGCTGAGGAACATCAGGTTCGCATGCTTCACTCCAACCTAAAATCATACCAGTATCTGGTGAAGAGTCTCTCTGTTTTTCACTGACAGGTTGCAATGTTGGGGTTGCAATGTTGTTCGTCAATCCTGTATTTTTTGTAGAAAAACTTTGGTTCTCAGTGGCATTAGGAAGTGAGCTAGATTCTGTTGAACGCTCCGAAAGGGGAGAAGCACACGTTTTGTCTCTGCCATGTCGACTGCTGAACACTGGAGGCAGTGAGTGTGAAGAATCCATCCCTTTGACTGTATTTTCTAGTGTTTGTTGTTTCTCTGCAGGAAAGGTAACAGATGAGATGGATGGAGGAGGAACTGTAATGTCCAGGGACTTCTGCTCAGGAGTAACAAGAGAAGACTCTTTTTGACCATCCTTATTCGCAGCCAGACTAATATCAGCATTGTGATCCAAAAGATGCTCCCGCTCTGTATCCATGACACTTTCAATGTCCATTACTATACATACAGGAGGATTACTGTTCTCTAAAGTGCCATCCATGTCTACAATAGAGATAGGAGGAATAACAAAAGCTTTAGGTGAGGCTTCAGTCATAGGACTAACTATGGGGGACTCAACTCGTTCTGGTTCAGAGGTATTTAATCTATATTCTACATTTGAAGCTGAAATAGAACCGACAGACGTATCAGTTTCCTTCTTACAAGTGTCTTTCTCAGGTTCCTGCCTGTACTCTGTCTCATCCATCCTCAACTCTGGACTTTGCATTGTCACATCCTGTATGTCAGTTGATGGGGGACATTTAGGTTGTTGGTCTGTGTTTAGACTTTGTATAAGGGGCATTGAAATGGTAGCTACTGAAATAAGTGCCACTGAAATGGGTGCATCTGAAATGGGTGACACTGGACTTACTTCTGTAGGGGCACTTTTCTCCATTTGTGACCTTAGAATCTCGGCAATAGACATGACTTTGGCTACAGGTGTTGGGGCTTTTGTTTGTTGCTCTGAGATGTTTGTGTTTGGGACACTTGTTGTTGTGTCAGCCGTCTGTGATGTGTCTGGAATAATAGGCTGAAAGCGGGGATTTAGAGAAAGATCTTGGCATTCTGCTATCTTCAACACAGGTATACTCTTCTCATCCCATACAGCCACTGCTATACTTTCAACGGTTTTCTTTTCAGGTGCTTTCGTAAGTCTTTCAATTTCACCTTCCTGAACTTTGCTAACTTTATAAACAGTTTCCATGTCAACTCTTCTCTCATAACTGCCTCCCTGTGCATGTAACTCAGCCAAATTATTACCCTGTACTTTAACGTCAACTTGTATTTCTGTCTCACCAACGGTTTTTATAGCTATCTCAACTTGGCCTTGCTGGCCTACTGAGGAAACACTACACCCCAAGGTTTTCTCACCAACACCCGGGCTTTCCAGGGGTGACTTTAGTGGCTCTGTAAAAGGTAATGTATGGCTCTCATTTGATCCCCTGGAATGATCCTGTGTGCCCTGCATTATTTTGTCAGAGGCCGATTGGCTCAGAGGATTGTGCAAAGTAGGAGATCGTTTGTTGGCATTTGCTGTGACTTCTCTGTCCGATGACGATGGAGAACGTTGTCGTGGCGAAGGTGATTGTCCGTCCAGCTTTCTCCGGATGGTTAGTATTACAGGTTCTTGCCCGACAGGTGTTCCCTTCCACTCTCTCTCTGTCTGTCTGTGGTTCTTTGTAACCTTGAGGCACAATAAAAGCAGAGACAGATTTACATTCTGTAAATACTTTGCTGCAGTCATATCCATGACACATAAACACACATCATTGTTATATACACATCAAAAATAAAAGCATGGCCTCCCGGGTGGCGCAGTGGTTAAGGGAGTGGTTAGGGAGGGCTTGGCCGGTCATTGCGCACCAGCGACTCCTGTGCCGGCGCAATGCACGGTTGCCAGGTGTTTCCTCCGACACATTGGTGTGGCTGGCTTCGGGGTTGGATGCAGTGTGGCTTGGTTGTGTATCAGAGGACGCATGAATTACAACCTTTGTCTCTCCCACGGGAGTTGTAGCGATGAGACAAGATAGTAGCTACCAAAAACAATTGGATACCACGAAATTGGGGAGAAAAAGGGGTGAAATTAAATAAAAGCATCATCTTATGAACAAGTCACCAAAGTTAAAGTTAAGTGGTAAAGATTACGAAAATAACAACCTGGCAACCAGGTCTCCACCTTTTCTCCGACAAACATTCCACATCCACAATGTGCAAAGCTCTGTCGACTGCAGATGTGTTTACTAGTTTTAAAAAAATGTCAGTATGTATTTAAAAGTATTCATACAGAGGCCCATTATCAACAACCATAACTCCTGTGTTCCAATGGCACAAGCCTAAGATCACCATGCGCAATGCCAAGCGTCGGCTGGAGTGGTGTAAAGCTCGCTGCCATTGGACACTGGAGCAGTGGAAACTCGTTCTCTGAAATCATAAATCATGCTTCACCATCTGTCAGTCCGACGGACAAATCTAGGTGTGGCGGATGCCAGGAATATGCTACCTGTCTGAATGCTTAGTGCTGTAAAGTTTGGTGGAGGAGGAATAATGGTCTGGGGTTATTTTTCATTTTTTCGGCTAGGCCCCTTAGTTCCAAAGAATGGAAATCTTAACGCTACAGCATAGATTGACATTCTAGATTCTGTGCTTCCAACTTTGTGGCAACAGTTTTGGGAAGGCCCCTTCCTGTTTCAGCATGACAATACCACGTGCACAAAGCGAGGTCCGTACAGAAATGGTTTGTAGAGATCGGTGTGGAAGAACATGACTGGCCTGCACACAGCCCTGACCTCAACCCAATCGAACACATTTGGGATGAATTGGAACGCCGACAGCGAGCCAGCCCTAATCACCCAAGACAGGTGCCTGATCACACTAATGCTCTTGTAGATTAATGGACGCAAGTCCCCGCAGCAATATTCCAACATCTAGTGGAAAAGCCTTCCCAGAAGAGTGGAGGCTGTTATAGCAGCAAAGGGTGGACCAACTCCATACTAATGCCCATGATTTTGGAATGAGATGTTCGACAAGCAGGTGTCCACATACTTTTGGTCATATAATGTATCTAACGAATGAATCTTGTTTTCAATTTTGAGCTCGCTCTCGTGTTAAGTGCTGAGTGCAGAGACATATTTACTAATTGGAACCTGGTCAATGGATGAAGCAATCCTGTTTTCCAGTTATAACTCTGTTACTATCTCACAAACTGTTCTTGACTTGACAGCTATGGCTTGTAGTCAAATCACTATAATTCACACAGGTTCAACCCCTCAGATATAAATATTTGATTACTGTCTAATAGTGCTACTGGGGTGTAGCGTTGTTAAGCTGCACTCATTTGATTATTAGATTATTATTACTTCACTTTATATGTCCTTTGATGAGCCATGGAGATGAACAATACCCTCACAAACACAGTGCAGTCCCACAGTACAGGACGAGGTAGTCTAATGTTTTGACCAGGTGCAGAGTGCATGTGGATCTGTTGTGAGATTGACTCCTGGTCTGAGCTCATGTTCCTTTAGTCTTAGATAAACAGTAAGAGATATGTAACTCATTTGAAATAAGCACCAGATCTAATTGGTCAGCTGAAATTAGCACCAGAGGGATTGGCTCCGGTGTGACTTCATCAGTGAATGAGATAAGTCCAGAGTTACTGAAAGGACCATTCACATTGCTTCTACTTTGATTTCAATATCACAGAACTAAAATATGGTGTTGTGTGAAATAAAAATGCATTCCCTTTGAAGAATCAACTGACAAATGATATTGAAATGGGGAGTACATGAACATTTACAATAACAAGTACAGAAGGGAGAGTATGCTCTTAGGTTCACATTGTACAAAAATCTATTGTAGGCCTACTTTGGTTTCATTGAAACAAGAAAGTGCTTTATAACCTGTCTCGCTCTCTCACACAGTGTTCACAGCATGACAGTGGACTAAGCACAGACAGACATGGAACATTTAATATTTTTAGGTTTAGTGGGGAGACAATGTCATTTGGATCATTCAAAGGGGTGCTTGATGGAACAGAGTGGACAGAAGTCTGTCTCAGCAGTATTTTCACAGTACTTTGTTTCCATACCTTCCTTTTCTTGGGTTCAGTAGAAGATGCAGTGTTTCAAAAAGCCCAAATAGTAGGAAATTATAAATGTCTTCTTTGGAGAGAAAAAATAATCATTGCCTAAAATGATTTACACCTCTTTGGATGAGAGACAAAAACGACATCATCTTCCTCTCTGTTTGCATGGCTGCGACCAACAGCGCAACTAAAAGACGAGGATAACAGTGCAGCTCAACTCTCAAGGAGAGCAAAAATATTACCCATCATGCTCTCTGCCTCTATGTCTGGACCAAACCAAAACCTTTTAAGGCATCATTGCTGTACCATCTGTTCCATTGTGCTTTTCACTCTCATGCCATGTGTTTTCTACCACCAATACCATTCACAGTCGCCTTAAAGACCCACTCTGTCACACAAGCTAAGATTGTTGACCTTCCAAAATCCTTATTGCACAAATCATACGCACAACAGAAGTCTTGAGCTATTCTGTGATTTCTATATTCATGTTTTCAGCCATTCGATATGTAGCAGTGGTAATATACCTGCTGTCCGTGCCAGCACATGCATCATTACACATACGTCTTGTCACACAGAGAGGGGCATACTTGTAAAGTCTAATAATAGCCCTGTGGATGCTTGTGTTACTGATCTGATCTGGCTGGTGTGTTTTGGAAAAGTTAGGCACTCCATGAGCTCATAGGGACAGGGCAGAGACACTCACCTCCCCACCCAGCTGCGCAGGCAGCCGAGACAAAGACACATTCTTTAGGCACGTGCTTGTTTCCTCCACAGACAGCTGATCTCCTGACTGTTCACACAGACGCTGAGGCAAGGCAGAGACAGCCTCGCTGCTCTTACAGGGTGATGTTAGTACTGACTCCACTGATTCCCCAGCAACTTCAACTGCAGTTCCAGTTCCATGAATGGAATAAGTATCTGAGTTTAGCACCTCAAGCACTGATGCTGAATCCTTCCCCGGGCATTCAGTTTGACCTTTTAGGGGAGTAGTGGTGCTGTTTAGGTGTTCCAGGACAGAAGGCTTATCGTCTACCTCAATGTTCTCTGGTGTGTTGCTCAACACCTTTGGAGTTGTTACTGAAGGACTTGCTTGTGGTTGTGGTGTGACAGAGGAACTTGGTTGTGGTTGTAAATTCGGTGAAGGACTTGGTTGATGTGGTTGTGGTTGTAATTTCATTGAAGGACTTGGTTGACGTGGTTGTGGTTGTAGTTTCGCAGAAGTAATCTGTTGTGGTTGTGGTTTCGCAGAAGTAATCTGTTGTGGTTGTGGTTTCGCATAAGGACTTGCTTGGAGTTTCTCTGAAGGACTTGGTTGACGTATTTGTGGTTGTGGTTGTAGTTGTAGTTTCGCAGAAGGAGGATCTGGTTGTGGTTGTGGTGTTACTGAGGGACCTGGTTGTAGTTTTACTGAAGGACTTGATTGGTGTGGTTGTAGTGTCCCAGAAGGAGGATCTGGTTGTGGTTGTGGTGTTACTGAGGGACCTAGTTGTGATTTTACTGATAGGCTTGATTGACGTGGTTGTGGTTGTAGTTTCGCAGAAGGAAGATTTGGTTGTGGCTGTGGTTTTGCTGAAGGGCTTGGTTGTGGTTGTGATGTCACAGAAGGAGGACTTGGTTGATGTGGTTGTGATTTTGATTTCGCTGAAAGAGGACTTGGTTGTGGTTGTATTTTAGCTGAAGGACTTGGTTGTGGTTTTAGTTTAGCTGAAGGACTTGGTTGTGATGAGGTGACAGGAGGAACTGTACTCTGACTCCCCATAATATTGTTATTTCCAACATTTTGGGTCACCTGAGCCACTGCAGCATTCTGACTCTTATTCCCTGAGATGGTTTCCCCTGTAGAGAGGAGCCCAGTAGAAGGAGAAAGGATGCTAGGCTCTCTGTTGTGTGGTGGGGTTTGTACAGGTACTTTCTCCTTCACTTGGACCTTCACTTCTTCCATTACTGACACAGTGTTGTTCAGTGGGGCTCTCTCAGACTGATTCATGTATTTTACACTCTCTGTCTTTGAGGCTGAAGTTTCAACAGCACTCTCCACTTTCAGGGCCTCTTCTGATGACCCCAGTGAGTGTGAGGACTCAACCAGACAGGGTGTCACACTGACCTCTCTTTCTTCACTCATCCCTCTCTCCTCAGGCTTCTTCCCTGCTTGGCTATCAGCCGTCATCCCACTATCCTCTCCATTGGAGATCTTTATCTTCTTCTTGGCCAGTGATGCTTTTGGTGTGTGTGGAGCAAAAGACTTCTGCACTGAATCGTAAACATACGATTTGTTGCTGCTATTTTCTGTAATGGCTGCCTGTCCATTGACATTGGAAGACCCAACCCTGTTAGATTCCCATTTTTCTTCTCCCACCACAGGTGTGTCCTGTAGCCTGGCATCTGCCTCCCCAGCATGAGCCTGAGTGCTCTCCTCAACCACTTCATCCTCCATAAAGCTGGGGGCACTGAGGCTGGGGTCCATGGGGGACCGTCGCTTCCTCTGGGACCGGTCTGGACTGATGGTCCTCAGTGTTTCCTGCCGACTACCAGGAGACCCGTGGTTCTCCTTGTCCCACGGCTTGGGCTCCTCCAGCTCTCTGCGTGTGTTTTCAGCCTTCAGTTTGATCTTGGCGAAGTACTGCTGGTGGATCTTGTATTCGCTCATCGTCCCCACCTCAAGGACTCCAGAGCAGGACACAATGCCTTTGTTGTTCCTGGCTGATGCCTGGTAGATGGCTGCATCCTCCATAGTGCAACTGTAAAGAAAACAAATCATAGATACTTGTATTATACAGTTGCTGCACAATGTTTTAAATAATATTTGTGTGCATCAATACAAACCAAACTGACATCAATATGATAATGTATAACATCTTCAATACAAATTACAATTATGATCTTGATACATACTTGTAAATGTGCAGTGAATGGTTTTGTCCATTGCGGGAAATGTTGTATTTAGGTAGTCCACAGTATCTGTCCAATTGCAAATCATCTTTATACCATGTCACTTCAGGAGCGGGGTGACCTGGAGTCAAATTGAAACAGAGAAACAGTTATAGAGACTACATTTCACACTTACTGTAAAATCTTCAGATAGATAATAGTGGTTAGCAAGTACAACAACAAAGTATGTAGGCTATTACAAACAAGGTATTGCGCCCACTCACACACCAGAGGAGAGTTTACCTGACACCTCACAGGTGAACTGGATGCTACAGGTTTCAGATACGGCTCTTGACTTTAATGTCGTCTCAAAGGATGGCTGGGTGTCCTCCGTTAAATGTGCCATAACACAATGTAGGGTGCTCCTGCATAACACAATGTAGGGTGCTCCTGCATAACACACTTAGTTACATTTTCAAATGTAAACAAATGTCTCTCACCTGGGCCAAAGCTCTTTTCAAAATATGTAATCCTCTATGCAGGCAATGGAAGACAGACAAAATATATAGAATATAAAATGCAATAATTTGTTAAATATATAAATACATTTTTATCAACACATTCAACCCTACATACTGTAAGGTAATGTGATTCCATATCCTAGTGATTTGATATCCATGGATTGTCTTGCTTTCCATAAGAATTGCAGAGGTCAAAATGGGTGTTATGTAGTTTGTGATGCAATATCTTGTGCAGTCCAATATCACAATAATCAAATATCAGCCAACATACTTCACCAAGCACACATTGTTCCATCTCAATGTCATGACGGTGAGACAACATAAGCCAGGCTAAAGGAAAGCTAAAAGATAGCAAGTGCTGGTGTTAGTTTAAATGAATTTCATGAAACAAATACATGACAGTACCTTGATGGCCTGTACTGAGAATAGCTGTGACTGGAGTAGCTATGCAGAGAGGATGCAAATAGAAGCAGCTTATCAGGCACAATGTATAGGTGTTCTGGCATGAATGAAGATGGACTAAGAAGTGTTCTTACATAAACTATCACCAATTGTCATGCTTTTAATTGGTTATCAAATGCCCTTAATTGGTTATTACATTTAATTGGTTATCAAATTGGTTATCAAATTCACATCTTTTAGTCCATATGAAATTAATTTTACAGTAATGAGATATGTCTTACTCAGTTAAAGTCGGAAGTTTACATACACTTAGGTTGGAGTCATTAAAACTAATTTTTCAACCACTCCACAAATATCTTGTTAACAAACTATAGTTTCGGCAAGTCGGTTAGGACATCTACTTTGTGCATGGCACAAGTCATTTTTCCAACAATTGTTTACAGACAGATTATTTCATTTCTATTTCACTATATCACAATTCCAGTGGGTCTGAAGTTTATACACACTAGGTTGACTGTGCCTTTAAACAGCTTGGAGAATTCCAGAAAATTATGTCATGGCTTCAGAAGCTTCTGATAGGCTAATTGACATCATTTTAGTCAATTGAGGTGTACCTGTGGATGTATTTCAAGGTCTACTTTCAAACTCAGTGCCTCTTTGCTTGACATCATGGGAAAATAAAAAGAAATCAGCCAAGACCTCAGAATTTTTTTTGTAGACCTCCACAAGTCTGTTTCATCCTTGGGAGCAATTTCCAAACGCCTGAAGGTACCACGTTCATCTGTACGTTCAAACAATAGTACTTTTTGGAGAAATGTCCTCTGGTCTGATAAAATAAAAATAGAACTGTTTGGTCATAATGACCATCGTTATGTTTGGAGGAAAAAGGGGGAGGCTTGCAAGCCAAAGAACACCATCCCAACCGTGAAGCATGAGGGTGGCAGCATCGTGTTGTGGGGGTGCTTTGCTGCAGGAGGGACTGGTGCACTTCACAAAATAGATGGCAATATGAAGACGGGAAATGATGTGGATAAATTGAAGCAACATCTCAAGACATCAGTCAGGAAGTTAAAGCTTGGTTGCAAATGTGTCTTCCAAATGGACAATGACCCCAAGCATACTTCCAAAGTTGTGGCAAAATGGCTTAAAGACAACAAAGTCAAGGTATTGGAGTGGCCATCTCAAAGCCCTGACCTCAATCCTATAGACAATTTGTGGGCAGAACTGAAAAAGTGTGTCCGAGCAAGGAGGCCAACAAACCTGACTCAGTTACACCAGCTCTGTCAGGGGGAATGGGCCAACAATCACCCAACTTATTGTGGGAAGGTTGTGGAAGGCTACCCGCAACGTTTGACCCAACTTAAACAATTTAAAGGCAATGCTACCAAATACTAATTGAGTGTATGTACATTTCTGACCCACTGGGAATGTGATGAAAAAAATTAAAGCTGAAATAAATAATTATATTATTCTGACATTTCACATTCTTAAAATTAAGTTGTGATCCTAACTGACCTAAAACAGAGAATTTTAAAATGTCAGGAATTGTGAAAAACTGAGTTTAAATGTATTTGGCTAAGGTGTATGTAAACTTCTGACTTCAACTTTACATGACTCTATATGAATATAGTGCTTTCAATACAGAATGCAGGTATTGAAGGCTCATTATTGAGTGAAATTAATGCCAACAAAAACTGCATTTGTATTCAGAAATGTATTTTGAATTGAAAATGATTGAATTCAGATTCCACTTCTGTTGGAACTAATATCACTCCATACACCATAGAGTGCAACATCTTAATTGGTGGATATGTCATGCCTGTAATCATGGCCACAAACAGAGTGTTTAAGTGTAGGTCTAGTCACTCTGTCTGGTGTTGTCATCTATTTCAGTCTCTCGGCCAGATCATTAAGATAGGATGCTGCTAAGGCCATGGTTTATTTGAGATTGTATTTTGACTGACTATTGCCTAGTGTCTACAGTGAAACAAAATCAAACCACTGACAGTGGAAAAACACTAAGTGACGTCAGAAAGTATTACATGGCGATACTATCTGTACCATTAATATTTTATTTAATTATAATTAAGAATACATGTTTTCACTTGACTTGATAGTTTTGCAGCACGCACTTGGCCATAAGTAGACATACCCAGTAGTAGGAAGATTGGATTTTCATGAACTTTTCTTCTATTTGTAGGATGCATTTTGGAAGACGGTTTGCCTTTACACAGGCTCATGCAGGGAGATGCAGTTTATTTATAAAGAGCTGAGAGCTGACCTTCATGGTCATAGCTTTTTATGAGCCGGTAGTGAGTGTTGCCTATCAGCTGGCCATTCAAACAGTCCTAAATGCAGTAAACGACACCATGGAAACCAACAATGACTTTAATATGTGGTTGACTCATCCAGTTGTCTTAAGATGAATGCATTATAACTGGCTCTGGATGAATGCATTATAACTGGCTCTGGATGAATGCATTATAACTGGCTCTGGATGAATGCATTATAACTGGCTCTGTATGAATGCATTATAACTGGCTCTGTATGAATGCATTATAACTGGCTCTGGATGAATGCATTATAACTGGCTCTGGATGAATGCATTATAACTGGCTCTGGATGAATGCATTATAACTGGCTCTGGATGAATGCATTATAACTGGCTCTGGATGAATGCATTATAACTGGCTCTGGATGAATGCATTATAACTGGCTCTGGATGAATGCATTATAACTGGCTCTGGATGAATGCATTATAACTGGCTCTGGATGAATGCATTATAACTGGCTCTGGATGAATGCATTATAACTGGCTCTGTATGAATGCATTACAACTGGCTCTGGATGAATGCATTATAACTGGCTCTGGATGAATGCATTATAACTGGCTCTGGATGAATGCATTATAACTGGCTCTGTATGAATGCATTATAACTGGCTCTGGATGAATGCATTATAACTGGCTCTGGATGAATGCATTATAACTGGCTCTGGATGAATGCATTATAACTGGCTCTGGATGAATGCATTATAACTGGCTCTGGATGAATGCATTATAAACTGGCTCTGGATGAATGCATTATAACTGGCTCTGGATGAATGCATTATAACTGGCTCTGGATGAATGCATTATAACTGGCTCTGGATGAATGCATTATAACTGGCTCTGGATGAGTGTGTCTGCTAAATGACTCAAATGTAAATGTTATGTAAATATAACTAACACCGCTATCTCCAACTAACTAACACACTGAGAAAGCCATCCAATCATTTTCATTTAAAAGGGCAATATAAATTCAATGATTATTGTTTTATTATTAAGACCTCATAATGCAATGATGCTGAATCAATGGTTAACCTTCACTTCAAAAGGAGAGGGATGTGGTAATAAACATATTCTAACTTTCTTGTTGCTTGTTGAGGTACAGTAATATTTCCTGTGTTGAGCTGAGGGGTTGTGTACCTGTTTTCAGGCCTGACATCAGAGAGGTAGCTGCGGCTGCTGGCTCTGCTACTCCCTATGACATCATCTCCATTGTGGGAGCTGGACCTCCCGTCCCCCGCAGAGTAGGAGCGGGTCATCAGCCTCCTGGAACTCATTCTCCAACAGATAGAGTTTCTCTTTCAAACTTAAATTCCCAGGAGAAACTTCCTCGGAGAAGGCAACAGATGATGATGTACATCCACCAAAACAAATTAGGTTTGCTTCTGTGGCTCTAAATCTGGGAGATAGCTGCTGAAAGAGAGATAAAGATGACACTAAGTTATTTTTAATAACAAGATACAAAATCAAGATTATTCCCTTTTTTGGTAAATATTTATGAGCTTGAAAACATGTTTTTTAAAAAAGCAAACACTTCTATTGTCTTCATCAATTGTAGTGAAATGCCTTATACTATAGAGACTGATATCAGCAACAGAGATGTTTGTTCAAAGTAATGTTGTTATGTTCAGTTGGTAACACATCCATTATATCATCATTCATCGACAAGCTATCTTCCATCAGATCTCTGAGGTAAACTCACCATTCATAGCTTTCCTTTTGTCTCTTTGTATAAGGACCCACCACTCTCTCCGGCTCAAGGCACTGTGCAATTTCCAAACAAACATGAGCATGTGTACCCTGCCAAACCTATTTATAACAAGCCTACAAATAGGCACAAGAGCACATCACATTTTCCAAAACTAGCCTTCGAACCATTTTAAGTACAATACCCCACCACCACAAGGAAAACTGCCTTTGGGAAAGAATCTGTAGAAAAGAGTTTTGATGATATCTGTTCCAGCATTGTGGAGGAGATAAATCCATATGGAACAATGCTTAGTCAGAAGCCACAAGGCCATCTAAGAGTTGGTTGTCCTCCAAATGTTACGAATTAGGTTAAGCAAGTTAGGCCACCACGAGTGTGTGACTTGGTTACCATTGGAAAACGTGCCCTCTAAAACAGCAGAGGGACTTTCATGTGGCCCAATGGGTGACTGCGCTTTTTCTTCTCTTAAACAGAGTGCATGCTTAGTGTTTGATACAGCCCGTGGTGCTAAAGTATCATATGACCCTGTCAATCAGAATGATGACACCAGCCTTAAAAGTCCATTCAAAAGAGCTGTAAATTCAGGCATCCAGTCCCATCGCTCCCACTTTCCAAACAAAAAAGTGTTTTGTTACAATGACTGACCTTCCACAGCAACAAGCTTGTTGATCCTGTATATGACAAATATACTGGGACAAATGTGGGTCTAAATGCAATAGAACATTTTGCTATGGTTACTTCTCTGTGATATTTTTATGCTAGTGATATAACATGTGCTGTTCTCAGTGAGTTTTTCACAGAATTGCCGTGCAAGTTGTGGATGTCAGTTTCATCATCTCTTTGGTCTTCTGTTTGGTTAAGCTGTGATGACACTGTTCGACCACCCTGGTCCTTGCCTGTGCTCTCATTGTGTTGTGATTGACACTGTTCTGTCAGACCCCCAGAGGAAAAGCAATAGGAATAGAACAGCCTTACATAGTCCCTTCAAGATCTATAGGTGTGGGTGGTACATTGCCATTTGCTCATCCAACTGACGGAGCACAATGAAAATACACACAATATCGTACATTTTGCGCAAAATGTACAACAAAAAAATCACATTTGGCCACCAGTGTCCCCTCCAAAAATGTGGTGCATGATGCCTCATTTGTGTAGTTCTAGGTCATTAGTTAGTCAATGAATGGACAACAAATTCAAAACAAAATCACAATAACTCTAAAGAAGGATATTACACTTTTCACCTTAACTTGCATTCTCTCCAGCATACCGACAACTCAACATGCATCTCAGTGCACTAGGGATTAGGGAACGTAACTGGCACTATCACTTTGAATTCCCAGATTTTTGAGTGAGTGACACATAAATAATAAGTTCAAAGATACCAATCAAAATTCCTCCCATGTTACTCTGCATAGACAGTCATCAGATTATACATACAGTGGGGAGAACAAGTATTTGATACACTGCCAATTTTGCAGGTTTTCCTACTTACAAAGCATGTTGAGGTCTGTAATGTTTATCATAGGTACACTTCAACTGTGAGAGACGGAATCTAAAACAAAAATCCAGAAAATCACATTGTATGATTTTTAAGTAATTAATTTGCATTTTATTGCATGACATAAGTATTTGATCACCTACCAACCAGTAAAAATTCCGGCTCTCACAGACCTGTTAGTTTTTCTTTAAGAAGCCCTCCTGTTCTCCACTCATTACCTGTATTAACTGCACCCGATTGAACTCGTTACCTGTATAAAAGACACCTGTCCACACACTCAATCAAACAGGACAATAGGCAAGCAGCTTGGTGAGAAGGCACCAACTGTTGGTGCAATTATTAGAAAACGGAAGAAGTTCAAGATGACGGTCAATCACCCTCGACCTGGGGCTCCATGCAAGATCTCACCTCGTGGGGCATCAATGATCATGAGGAAGGTGAGGGATCAGCCCAGAACTACATGGCAGGACCTGGTCAATGACCTGAAGAGAGCTGGGACCACTGTCTCAAAGAAAACCATTAGTAACACACTACGTCGTCATGGATTAAAATCCTGCAGGGCACGCAAGGTCCCCCTGCTCAAGCCAGCGCATGTCCACGCCCGTCTGAAGTTTGCCAATGACCATCTGGATGATCAAGAGGAGGAATGGGAGAAGGTCATGTGGTCTGATGAGACAAAAATAGAGCTTTTTGGTCTAAACTCCACTTGCCGTGTTTGGAGGAAGAAGAAGGATGAGTACAACCCCAAGAACACCATCCCAACCGTGAAGCATGGAGGTGGAAACATCATTCTTTGGGGATGCTTTTCTGCAAAGGGGACAGGACGACTGCACCGTATTGAGGGGAGGATGTATTGAGGGGGCCATGTATGTCGAGATCTTGGCCAATAGCCTCCTTCCCTCAGTAAGAGCATTGAAGATGGGTCGTGGCTGGGTCTTCCAGCATGACAACGACCCGAAACACACAGCCAGGGAAACTAAGGAGTGGCTCCGTAAGAAGCATCTCAAGGTCCTGGAGTAGCCTAGCCAGTCTCCAGACCTGAACCCAATAGAACATCTTTGGAGGGAGCTCTAAGTCCGTATTGCCCAGCGACAGCCCCGAAACCTGAAGGATCTGGAGAAGGTCTGTATGGAGGAGTGGGCCAAAATCCCTGCTGCAGTGTGTGCAAACCTGGTCAAGAACTACCGGAAATGAATGATCTCTCTAATTGCAAACAAAGGTTTCTCTACCAAATAATAATAATAATGCTTTTCTGATGTATCAAATACTTATGTCATCCAATAAAATGCAAATTAATTACTTAAAAATCATACAATGTGATTTTCTGGATTTGTTTAATTTTTAGATTCCGTCCCTCACAGTTGAAGTGTACCTATGATAAAAAATTACAGACCTCTACATGCTTTGTAAGTAGGAAAACCTGCAAAATTGGCAGTGTATCAAATACTTGTTCTCCCCACTGTACATGCCTCCTGCGCTGCTATTTTAAATGACACTTTTTTACATTTTCATTGTTGTGTTTCAGTAAATTCCAGGCCCTGTCTTTTACATAGCAGGTTGATGCAGTACAGTGCCTTGCGAAAGTATTCGGCCCCCTTGAACTTTGCAACCTTTTGCCACATTTCAGGCTTCAAACATAAAGATATAAAACTGTATTTTTTTGTGAAGAATCAACAACAAGTGGGACACAATCATGAAGTGGAACGACATTTATTGGATATTTCAAACTTTTTTAACAAATCAAAAACTGAAAAATTGGGCGTGCAAAATTATTCAGCCCCTTTACTTTCAGTGCAGCAAACTCTCTCCAGAAGTTCAGTGAGGATCTCTGAATGATCCAATGTTGACCTAAATGACTAATGATGATAAATACAATCCACCTGTGTGTAATCAACTCTCCGTATAAATGCACCTGCACTGTGATAGTCTCAGAGGTCCGTTAAAAGCGCAGAGAGCATCATGAAGAACAAGGAACACACCAGGCAGGTCCGAGATACTGTTGTGAAGAAGTTTAAAGCCGGATTTGGATACAAAAAGATTTCCCAAGCTTTAAACATCCCAAGGAGCACTGTGCAAGCGATAATATTGAAATGGAAGGAGTATCAGACCACTGCACATCTACCAAGACCTGGCCGTCCCTCTAAACTTTCAGCTCATACAAGGAGAAGACTGATCAGAGATGCAGCCAAGAGGCCCATGATCACTCTGGATGAACTGCAGAGATCTACAGCTGAGGTGGGAGACTCTGTCCATAGGACAACAATCAGTCGTATATTGCACAAATCTGGCCTTTATGGAAGAGTGGCAAGAAGAAAGCCATTTCTTAAAGATATCCATAAAAAGTGTTGTTTAAAGTTTGCCACAAGCCACCTGGGAGACACACCAAACATGTGGAAGAAGGTGCTCTGGTCAGATGAAACCAAAATTGAACTTTTTGGCAACAATGCAAAACGTTATGTTTGGCGTAAAAGCAACACAGCTGAACACACCATCCCCACTGTCAAACATGGTGGTGGCAACATCATGGTTTGGGCCTGCTTTTCTTCAGCAGGGACAGGGAAGATGGTTAAAATTGATGGGAAGATGGATGGAGCCAAATACAGGACCATTCTGGAAGAAAACCTGATGGAGTCTGCAAAAGACCTGAGACTGGGACGGAGATTTGTCTTCAAACAAGACAATGATCCAAAACATAAAGCAAAATCTACAATGGAATGGTTCAAAAATAAACATATCCAGGTGTTAGAATGGCCAAGTCAAAGTCCAGACCTGAATCCAATCGAGAATCTGTGGAAAGAACTGAAAACTGCTGTTCACAAATGCTCTCCATCCAACCTCACTGAGCTCGAGCTGTTTTGCAAGGAGGAATGGGAAAAAATTTCAGTCTCTCGATGTGCAAAACTGATAGAGACATACCCCAAGCGACTTACAGCTGTAATCACAGCAAAAGGTGGCGCTACAAAGTATTAACTTAAGGGGGCTGAATAATTTTGCACGCCCAATTTTTCAGTTTTTGATTTGTTAAAAAAGTTTGAAATATCCAATAAATGCCGTTCCACTTCATGATTGTGTCCCACTTGTTGTTGATTCTTCACAAAAAAATACAGTTTTATATCTTTATGTTTGAAGCCTGAAATGTGGCAAAAGGTCGCAAAGTTCAAGGGGGCCGAATACTTTCGCAAGGCACTGTATGTCTCAGTAAGTTGCAGGCCCTGTCTTTGACATGGAAAGCTGATGCAGTGTGTCTCTGCTTATTATCAAGCAGAATTATTCCACTCTTTTGCTGGCTCCCACCACCACCACCCTGTGATGACGGACATACATGAACTGGACACACACACACACACACACACACACACACACACACACACACACACACACACACACACACACACACACACACACACACACACACACACACACACACACACACACACACACACACACACACACACACAGCAGCTGGCTCACAGCCCTCAATCAGAAGCCACGGTAGGGACAAAGAGGGAGGCCCTTGGCTAGCCTCTGCCTGGCTGTACATTTTTAGAGGGGTGTGTATGCTGCTATGCTGCTGGGATCAATAGACCACGAGGCCATGTCACATGACCCTGAAACAAATGGCCTATGACGTAATGGAAGGGATTTTCTACAAGATGTGTGGAAAGAGAGAATGACAGATTGTACAAGGGTCTCAGATTATGTCAAATGTGGTTGATATCCTCTTTGACCTCACAGAGGCTGCCTTGGATACATCTTTGGTATAGTTGACGTCTAAAGTAACTGTCACACCCTAATCTGTTTCACCTGTCTTTGTGATTGTCTCCACCCTCCTCCAGGTGTCGCCCATCTTCCCATTATCCCCTGTATATTTATACCGGTGTTCTCTGTTTGTCTGTTGCCAGTTTGTCTTGTTTATCAAATCAACCAGTGTTTTTGTGTCTCAGCTCCTGCTTTTTCCAGTCTCTCGTTTTCGCGCCCTCCTGGTTTTGACCCTTGCCTGTCCTGTCTCTGAGCCTGCCTGCCCGCCCGTGTTGGGGAATAATCAGAATTGGTTGGTAACATAGGTAAGATGTTTTATATTCATCATATGTTTGTAAGTTACTTCTCATCAGAATGTGTTTGTATAATACTGTGGCGGGGTTGCAGTATCTGTTCTATGTCAAGACTAAGTTGCTTGGGCCAGAGAGAGGGGAGAGGTCAAGAGTATCTCTTGGCTCCACAATGTCTGTGTGCCAGTCAGTGTGTCTCTGTGATCTTGTCAAGATAGGATGGATTTGCTATATGCCTGTTGATATGGAGGATTGGTTTATGGTTCTGAGTTTGAGAAAAGAACATAGTTTAGGAGACAAAGCTGAACGATTTATTATGTCTATGCTGTCTGACTATGTGTGTTTTTTGCTATTAAAGGATCTCAGCTGCAATGTGTAAGGGACTCTCAGAGAATTCATTGATAGACACTGAATTGATCGGAGAGTCACAGGGTTGTGATAGAGCTCATATAATTAAAGATGGACTTTGATAACTAACGCTGACTTGTGTGGTTTGCTCTCATGATTTGGTAAATAGAGGAAATTTCCACGACACCCGCCTGAGCCTGCCTGCTGACCTGTACTGTTGCTCCACCTCTGGTTATCTGACCTCTGCCTGCCTTGACATGTCTATTGCCTGCCCCTGTTGGATTATTAAACAATTGTTCATTTGACGTTGTTTGCATCCGGGTTTTACCTTCATACCTGATAGTAGCTTGTGTTACACTATATGTTTTGCCTACTGATAATGGAAATAGAAAATCATATTATTGTAATTATATTGAATTTACAGCTGATTTATGATCATTATCCCATTACATAAATGGGGAAACCTGATACTCAGACGTTACATCATTATTTGTGTTGACTTCATGGTCTGGATCAGATGGTGGGTTTTCCACCATGGCCAGCGGGGTCATAATTCACTTCATTGACATTGTAAAAATCAAATGTTGTTTGTCACATACACATGGTTAGCAGATGATCATGAGAGTGTAGCGAAATGCTTGTGCTTCTAGTTCCAGCAGTGCAGTAATAACCAACGAGTAATCTAACCTAACAATTCCACAACTACTACCTTATACACACAAGTGTAAAGGGATAAAGAATATGTACATAAAAATATATGAATGAGTGATGGTACAGAATGGCAGAGGCAAGATGCAGTAGATGGTATTGAGTACAGTATATACCTATGAGATGAGTAATGTAGGGTATGTAAACATAAAAGTGGCATAGTTTAAAGTGGCTAGTGATACATGTATTACATAAAGATGGCAAGATGCAGTAGATTATAAAGAGTACTATATATATATATACATATGAGATGAGTAATGTAGGGTATGTAAACATTATATTAAGTGGCATTGTTTAAAGTGGCTAGTGATACATTTTTGACATCAATTTCCATTATTAAAGTGGCTGGAGTTGAGTCAGTATGTTGGCAGCAGCCACTCAATGTTAGTGGTGGCTGTTTAGCAGTCTGATGGCCTTGAGATAGAAGCTGTTTTTCAGTCTCTCGGTCCCTGCTTCGATGCACCTGTACTGACCTGGCCTTCTGGATGATAGCGGGGTGAACAGGCAGTGACTCGGGTGGTTGTTGTCCTTGATGATCTTTATGGCCTTCCTGTGGCATCGGGTGGTGTAGGTGTCCTGGAGGGCAGGTATTTTGCCCCCGGTGATGCGTTGTGCAGACCTCACTACCCTCTGGAGAGCCTTACGGTTGTGGGCGGAGCAGTTGCCATACCAGGCGGCGATACAGCCCGACAGGATGCTCTCGATTGTGCATCTGTAGAAGTTTGTGAGTGCTTTTGGTGACAGGCCAAATTTCTTCAGCCTCCTGAGGTTGAAGAGGCGCTGCTGCGCCTTCTTCACAACGCTGTCTGTGTGGGTGGACCAATTCAGTTTGTCCGTGATGTGTACGCCGAGGAAATTAACTTACTACCCTCCCCACTACTGTCCCGTAGATGTGGATAGGGGGGTGCTCCCTCTGCTGTTTCCTGAAGTCCACAATCATCTCCTTAGTTTTGTTGACGTTGAGTGTGAGGTTATTTTCCTGACACCACACTCCGAGGGCCCTCACCACCTCCGTGTAGGCCGTCTCGTTGTTGTTGGTAATCAAGCCTACCACTGTAGTGTCGTCCGCAAACTTGATGATTGAGTTGGAGGCGTGCATGGACACGCAGTCGTGGGTGAACAGGGAGTACAGGAGAGGGCTCAGAACGCACCCTTATGGGGCCCCAGTGTTGCGGATCAGCGGGGTGGAGATGTTGTTACCTACCCTCACCACCTGGGGGCGGCCCGTCAGGAAGTCCAGTACCCAGTTGCACAGGGCGGGGTCGAGACCCAGGGTCTCGAGCTTGATGACGAGTTTGGAGGGTACTATGGAGGGTACTATGGTGTTAAATGCTGAGCTCTAGTCGATGAACAGCATTCTCACATAGGTATTCCTCTTGTCCAGATGGGTTAGGGCAGTGTGCAGGGTGGAGGTGATATGGTCCTTGACTAGTCTCTCAAAGCACTTCATGATGATGTAAGTGAGAGCTACGGGACGGTAGTCGTTTAGCTCAGTTACCTTAGCTTTCTTGGGAACAGGAACAATGGTGGCCCTCTTCAAGCATGTGGGAACAGCAGACTGGGATAAGGATTGATTGAATATGTCCGTAAACACACCAGCCAGCTGGTCTGCGCATGCTCTGAGGACGCGGCTGGGGATGCCGTCTGGGCCTGCAGCCTTGCGAGGGTTAACACGTTTAAATGTTTTACTCACGTCGGCTGCAGTGAAGGAGAGTACGCAGGTTTTGGTAGCGGTCCGTGTCAGTGGCACTGTATTGTCCTCAAAGGGAGCAAAGAAGTTATTTAGTCTGTCTGGGAGCAAGACATCCTGGTCCGCGACGGAGCTGGTTTTCTTTTTGTAATCCTTGATTGACTGTAGACCCTGCCACATACCTCTTGTGTCTGAGCCGTTGAATTGCGACTCCACTGTCTCTATACTGATGCTTAGCTTGTTTGATTGCCTTGCGGAGGGAATAGCTACACTGTTTGTATTCGGTCATGTTTCCGGTAACCTTGCCCTGGTTAAAAGCAGTGGTTCACGCTTTCAGTTTTGCGCCAATGCTGCCATCAATCCACGGTTTCTGGTTAGGGAATGTTTTAATCGTTGCTGTGGGTATAACATCGCTGATGCACTTTCTAACGAACTCGCTCACCGAATCAGCATATTCGTCAATGTTGTTGGACGCAATGCGGAACATATCCCAATCCACGTGATCGAAGCAGTCTTGAAGCGTAAATAGTGACCTTTAATGCCTCATGGCCTTGAACTTTTCACCCAGCTTCCTCCCACTCTGTTACAAGGTTTTGTACAACCAGGTAACTTGATTTACTCTACAGCTGTGATACAAGATATCATGTTGGTTCTGATATGAGACAACATGTTGATTTCTACAGTATTTATAAATGGTAGAAGTTATAATGCTTATCTGCCTGTCAGCTATACAGGATAGAGGATAACTGATCCCCTAATTATGATAAAATTAATACATTTATCATCATGGTTTCCTATGTCATCTCTAGCCTCAGCAGTTTCAACAGCAGCTAAACACAACCAGAGCCCCTTCAGATGTAGGCCTACTACAATATGCCTCAGTACTGAGTAAAGTCACTCAAGTCAATATCTCATTGGATACAAATACACTTCTCTGTACAGTTTAGCAATTTAATAATTTCAATTCAAACAGGTGCTCTTGTCTGTAAAGAGTACAAATACCCTGCTTACAGTAGGTGACTGAGTTTACGCAGTACTGAACACTTCACTACTTCCCTCTAGTGGTCTACTAGCAAACAAGCAGGAAGTAGACTGCGTGTGGCCACTACTATGAAACTTCTGTGTTATCACTCCTATAGACATCTTCACGTGCACCCAGGTGGGCCAACAGTTAATTACTGTTTGGTGAAAGCAGAACATTAAACTCCACTGACTTTTCAGACTGCTTTCATAAACATTGTGTGTGTGTGATTGAGATCACAAAGCTATGTAAGATATACAGTAGTGTGTCCAGCTTCAAATGGCTTCCACCGGGATACATATTGGCTAAGATTAAAATATAACATATCACATTTAGGGTATCGGAACTATGGAACATTGGAACATGGTGTTCCTTTTCGATTGGACGCATGAGGGTTAAGATCCAAGCTAATTGGAGCGGCTAGGTGTTGACATGATGTCTTATGCCAGAGTGATTGGCTGGCTGTCCTGGGGTATGTCCTAAATAGTACTCTATTCCCTATGTAATGCACCACTTCTGACCTCTGGTCAAATGTAGTGCACTATATATAGGCTATATTGGAGTGCTGTTTACCCCTCTCAGGTAGCATGATGCCAAGTCCTGTTCTCGCTCCTTACCCCCCAGCCAGCCAGTAGGGTTGTTTTGATGTTTGACAGCCTGGGGTCAGGTCACTGTGGAAACTGGGCTTGGTTTGTAAGACTGTCCTGGGCTGCTGAATCTATGACATCATATCTTGGTTATTCACACCCAGACAGTGTTGACTCCCAAGGACAGAAAGAGAAACAGGAAGAAGACAGCTGAACAACACCCAGACACCCCACCTCACTCAGGGTCATATTTATGTTTGTGACCACATCCATTCTGCAGTGCCATGAACCAATCAACTACCGCATGCTATCACAGACTGGTGTTACTAGCATGCTGTCATGTCCATGAATGATGATTGGTAAATGTGTTTTCTCCTGTTGTTAAAAAGTATTTGCCTACTCATGTAATGTTGAACACAAATCAGAATTTTAACAGCACCATAGGCTCATTCCAGAAGTTAGCCTCAGCAAAGACCTAGGATTAGCACATTTTTTTATATATATTTTTTTATACCTCAAGGGGTCTTAAAATTAAAAATCAAATAGCAAAATTATCCATGGTATGACCATCTTAAAACAATTCCATATAGCTTAGTAACCCCCCCTCCCCCCCCCAGCTTAGACAGGGCTCACTCCTTGATCACACCGACAGCTGTCCTTGCATTTTGGTACACCAGAAGTACATTCATTTCCAATGGAACGCTGTGTTTGCCTTGCAGCATTGCCCAGCAGAGGTAGTTGCAGTGCATTCTGTGTGGTGCATTTGTTGGATTTATCGAACATATGCATTAAACTGTATGTGTAGACGGCTTGACAGAAATGGTAGCAGAAGGTGAATATTGAAATGTTGTGGCACACATATCCAGATGATGCTGCGTACTCTTTTTTTATGCTGTCAGTGTGATCGAGGCGTTAGACTGTTAAGTGCCAAAAATAAGGGGTCAAATATATGTCAACAAAAATAACAAATGTTTCCTGAGCTTTCTTATATCTCTCAGAAATAGGACAGACACTTCAGAACAAACTTCCTTTTGATTTTTTTGGGGGGACTATGTGTTGTTCCATGTAGTGAATCTGTTATTCAATGATTTTGTATGGGCTAATAGCAGTAAGTTCAAATAAAATGTTTCATCAAATAATGTGTATATATATATTTTTTATACTTCAAGGGGTCTTAAAATTCAAAACCACATAGCAAAATGATCCTTGGTATGACCTTCTTAAAACAATTCCATATAGCTTAGTAGAACATAGACAGGGTTCAGACTCTTACGGGTTAAACAAAACTTGGTTGAAACATGAGTCTTTCATTAATGATAGGCCTAATTGATAAGTTATATCATTGAGAGGGCTTCCCAATACTCACAGGGCTGTTGTTTAGCCTAATATATTCATCTCCTACAGCTACATGCATTCCACATGTGTTGATAGCCTATTCTGTCTTAATCCCAAAAATCAATTGATTAAAAAGAATCTGCGATCCCATCCACCCCTCTACTTATTATAAGCGCACACTGAGATAACGGTTAAGCAGGTAGGGCAGGTACATACTGTTATGTCAACCATTTCCAGCGGCTTCTCCTAGTGGTCTAGTGGCCCACCTGCTCAAGACTACCAAGAGCAGACTGCACTAGAAATTACACACCACCTGAGGGAGCCAACAGCCTATTGTCTGGTTATGCAATCTTAATAGTAGGCCTAGTCTATGCAATAAATCATAGACTCCCCGGATGAGATCAATTATAGGCATATTAGTCTATAATAAGTTACATGATCGTTGTTTTCCCTTACCTCAGTGGTTACTGTTGGCAATTATGGACATTGCATATTCCCTAGGTTTTTCAAAGGTTGAATCTAGAAAAATATGACTATTACATTCTCTCTATTATGAAACAGTCTACGATTAACACCTCTCGCTCGCCAACCTCCTTTCCAGCCGCTCTCCTCGAGCGCGTCATGCACTCATTTGCATACGGTGCGATTTGAAATACAATGTAAACAGCTCTTGAACTGAGCAGCTCATCGAAACAGGTCGAGCAGTCCTTGCTGGCTATTCGTATCCTTGGTGGTGTAGGCTGACTGGCATTATTTCAGCTGATGGGCATGGCCCTGTATTCTGATGGAAACGTGGGAGATTCGAAATGACTATTCGTCACATTGCTCCCGCGGAGAACCAACCTGTGGTTACACACAGAAATGTAGCCAATTTCCTCGGCTTTGACTGTCGCGCAGACACGTCATTCAGAGACTAGTCCGTGAACCGCCCAGCAGCATTTGACTGAAGAGAGCAATGAAGAGATTGGAGGTATGATAACAGTTTAACTGGACCTCAGCAGCAGGCTAACATTTTATCACACTGAGTGAGTGATACAGTATACATTCTTTGATTGCCCAGCCGTTGAGCATTCAGTGCGATATCACATCTGGGGTACCGGAAATACAATGCTCAACCACCGCTGTAGATTGACATTGCTGCTATCCAGGTGTTGGACCAAAGAGGAGGGACGTTTTTGATGTGACATTACATCTATGCTGTGTGCAGTTTTTTGTGGTCCCATTCACAGACACAGAGCAAGAAGATGCTGAGCCGTTTCATGAGTGGCAGCATCAGGAATCTGGAACGAGAATACAACTGTACCGTGAGGCTGCTGGATGACTCGGAGTACACCTGCACGATCCAGGTCAGTTCCTGTTTAGCAAGCAGGGAACCTATTATATTTATACTGTTGCTGTCACCGTTGGTTGCCCCACTGTGGGTCATGTCTCTTTCGCCTGAGTATCTGCTACTTGTGCGCATCACATGACAGCTTGATGAAAATAGGGAAAACCGTACTCTGCATTGCGTATTAAATGTGTAAAGATCTAATGTATCTCATCGGGTATTTGATCTCACTCTGCTGGCTGGATTTTGGAAGCATGGCTTCAGTGCACTGCAACTGTCCTGAATCGTTCATCATACAATATTGATCATCTATGGATCATCTAATGATCTATGACACTTTTCATATGTTCTATGTTTGTCTTGGTCTTAGACTGGCATTGGCCAAGGTAAAGAGTGATAATCAGCATCAATAACAGTGTCTCCTAACCTGGACGCTTAGAGATGTGACAGTTCTCCTCACCACCATATTAGTAATGACAATATGTAGAGACCTTCACCATCCACAACATCTCTGGGATCTGACAACAAAGGAAAACTATAGCCTACTTTCCAATGTGACTGAAACACTGAATTGAAAGGAAATGGCAGGATTTAACACCAACCATGTAAAGTCTGTAAACAAATGCTGATACCTTATCAGAGAAGAGGTCAGAAGAGGTCAGTCAATCAATCAGCCATCTGCAATCAATCTGCAATCAATCAACATGACCATTTTGTATCAGAACCTCTGACTTTCTGAGTATTGTAACGACCCTGGCCTTCCTTCTGCTGATCCATGCCTGATCAGGCCCTTGCATCTGCTCTAAGAGAGACAAAGTATTGAAACACAACACATCTCCAGGACACACATTTTAAGGCTTGTCACAAGTCACATTTGAATCACTCTCAGACTGTTGTTGATGATCTGCAATTCTCTCACAGAGAGAGGGAAGGGGAGGTAGATGGATAGATGGATAGCTAGAAAGACGGACGGACAGACAGACAGACACATTGGAAGAGAACATGTGAGAGTGTATGGGAGAAAGAGAGCTTCAGTTCTTTATATACTGCATTTGGGCATTATTAGTCTGTGTACCTCAACGCCTTAGGGCTGCACTGCTCACAGCCGTACTCAGCTTATAATGTGCTCTCTGGTTCTATTCTGAATGCATCTCTGGATCTTCTTCTCTCTATTGTTACAGGGTGGTTTGCAACAGGACATTTTCAAACCCTTTATGATACTGATTACAGTCAAATGGCCAAAGTGCCATCTAGTGGCCTCATGGGTGGAATGTTATTCATTTGTCATAATTTCATTAATCAACATTGTTAAAAAAAATCTGAAAATCCTGTTTTATATGTTAAACAGTTTTGTTATAGTTCTGCCTTCTGTGATGTATACAATGTGTAACATTTGGAGGCAAACTCAAAATAATCTGAAATGGTACAGGTATCTTTTTTGTAAGCCTGTGTGTGTTTCAAAATAGATTTGTTTTAGACTACCAAGAAACACTCTGTTTGCCACTGCAGTAATTAAATAAATGTTTTAAAAAAGGAGGGAACTCAAGATTTTGAGATGCACTGACTTTGTGGTAAGATGAACATTTTAACTTCTGATGGTGTTTGGTCTTGCTCACCCTGAAGGAAACTGGAATCACTCCTAGCCAAGTCTTGAAATGTACTGTATTTTCCCCAAAGCTCTTCTAGTCTTAACGGCACATTGGTATTCCATACTTTTACCCTCTTCAATTCACCTGGAATTCATACAAGTTTAAAACAAAAACAAGTACATTTATTAGTGACTTTAGACAGGAGCTTGAATTAAATATGTCTCTGTCTTTCATAGAACGTTATTGATCCAGAAGAGCAGATAAGTCCTCTCCTCCTCATCAGTATGGGTGACTGAGGCACTGGCACAGAGTTGGTGCTTGTGTCCCAAATGGTACCCTATGTAGTGGGGATGTGGGGACTATATTGGACCAGGGTTCATAGGAGTCTTGTTACGGTTTTCTTCCGTCAAAGGAGAGGAGGACCAAAATGCAGCGTGGTTATTTCGATTCATGTTTAATAAAAAAAGATAAACACGAACAATACAAACAATAAACGTGAAACCATAAACAGCCTATTCTGGTGCAAACTAACACAGAGACAGGAACAATCACCCACGAAACACTCAAAGAATATGGCTGCCAAAATATGGTTCCCAATCAGAGACAACGATAAACACCTGCCTCTGATTGAGAACCACACCAGGCAGCCATAGACTATTCTAGACAACCCCACTAACCACTATCCCATTACCTACAACAAACCCTTAGACAAAACACACCACATAAAACAACCCATGTCACACCCTGGCCTGATCAAAATAATAAAGAAAACACAAAATACTAAGACCAGGGCGTGACAAGTCTGGTCAAAAGTAGGGTTCCATTTGGGACGTCCACAGTCTACAGGTCTCAGTCAAGATGCTGCATTCTGTGGTGCACTAATGAAATCACCACCGTTCCCTGGAAGTCTAATGCAGGACTTGGATGGAGTTCTGATTTTATCTTGTAAATGCATTATTGAAATAGACTTCCGCTGCTTTCGTCTAAGTGGGCGTTGTTAAGTTATGATGTTTACTGCCTGGCGTGTTGCCTGGTAATGTTGGGGTTTGTTAAACTTTTACTGCAGTGGGCTAAATCAGGCTCACACAGAGAGATTCTTGGTAAGTCTTAAACACATCTACTTTGAAACAATAGTATACACTTCACACACATGGTTATGGGCTTAAAAAAATAAGACACCTGTGCCATGTCAGATATAGAGTTGAAATGTATTACATTTTGAGTTTTCTACCCAATATTACACTTTATATACATTACAAAAGATGAAAATATAATAAAACAGTTTGAGTTAGAAACACCAGATTTCGGGTCAGGTTTTTAAAAATAATCTTTAATGATTAAATTAGGAAAAATATGAGTAACATTTCACCCATGAGGCCAAAGAGGGTGCTTTTGGTCATAGACTGCAGGAAAGGGCTTGGCAGCTTTGTTTTTGTTTTTGGAGCCGACATTCAGATAGAAAAGCCTATTGTAGATGTCAAGTTCGCTTTTCTTTCTTCTCATGCCTATACCATACATATATGTCCTTATTGTCAAAATACAAGCAGACCGTTGAAATTTAACAGAGATTATCTAAACAAAGATGATCTAAAATTATCGAAGCATTTTCTTCATTATTATACAATACTCGTCTTTGATCATATCAGCACATTTAATTGTTGAGTCCCACTTTAAATGAAGTACGACTTTAAGGTTTTTAATAGCATACATAAAGGCTTTGTAAGCACTGCAAAAATGCTTCACAAATAATCTATA
This sequence comes from Oncorhynchus mykiss, assembly GCF_057628025.1. Lineage (NCBI taxonomy): Eukaryota > Metazoa > Chordata > Actinopteri > Salmoniformes > Salmonidae > Oncorhynchus > Oncorhynchus mykiss. Next base: position 30,179,374 of record NC_143047.1, read on the forward strand.
AGCGTATATCATGCTTTATGAAGGTTGACACTGACATTCCCATTCCCACTGTAAGGTCAATTGCCAAATGTGGCACAACGCACTGTATGTTTATCCACCATTTATAGAGTATGACATACACTTATAGATTCTTCGTGAAGCATTTATGTTGTGCTTATGAAGTATGCTATATAAAGCCTTTATTAATTGTACTTTGGTTAAAGTTGGAGTGTCATAAGTGCATTTGTTACTGTACATGAACATGTTATTACCAAAAGGACTTCTTAAAACTGCATGTGGGTTAATCCCCAATCATTCCCAGTCAAAATAATCTCTCCTAGATGCAATACCAAATAAATCCTGAAACTGAAATTCCACCTAGAGTGAACATTACAGGAGAGAGAGAGGGTTCCAAGTGGGATCATTTCACCCCATGATAATCCTGAGACTGGGATTGCTGTTCCCCTATTTATATGTATTTCTAACTGCTGGCTCAGGCTTAATAGAAGCTAGAATAGCAGGACGATGTGATTTAGACAGCCACAGCTCTGTTTATCAGTCCCTCTAGCTACAGGCCTACTCTACGCCACCAGGCCTGAGTTCAAATAGTATTTGTTGTCTTTCAAATACTTCAGCTGTGCTTAGTTGAATATGCCTGCTGCAGTAGAACTAATCATACAATAAAGGCAAACAGACTCAAGCAAACGCTCACAAATACTATTTGAACCAGTCCTGACGCCACAGAGCTGAATCTACACAACGCATGTCACTTTGATTCGAAGGCACCCTGCAACAACATGGTTAATCCAGAATGTAGAGGAATAGTGAGATAAATCCTCCAAGGCTTTGGTGCTCTCTCAGATTAGGATGCTTTGCAGTCATGACAGTAATAACCATGATACTAATGATGTCACTGGATACATCCAAATGTCACCATATTCCCTATTTAGTGCCCTACTTTTGATCAAGGCTCTATGGGGCTATGGTCAAAAGCAGTGCACTTCATAGGGAATAGGGTGCCGTTTAGGATGCAGACACTGACTGCTTCAGCTTGTCCCTTTGATTGCTGCTCTTTCAGCAATTAAAAAAAAATCACTGACAGCTTGAAATGGTGCTGATTTTTACTTCTACGACGTGGACAGACCGGTAGGATTGTCGAGCGTCTGCCGGCGAGACTACTTACCACCTCTGAACAGAGTGGTGGATGTAATTTGCAAACCAAGTGCAAAGCGATTCTACATGTAGAAACGGGTGAAAATGATGGTCATTATGGTCAGTCGCAACAGTGGGTGGTCCCTATATCTCACCGCTCTGACAGCAAGCGAACGGTGGAGGAGCAGCCCTGTACTGTGCACACCGACAATTGGTCTGGTGAGTTTTCTCCTTTACTTTTACTAACTACTCACCATGACAACTGATAAACCCAACATGCATCTCTCTAATACTTGGTTAAGCTGCATGCATGTGAGCTGCTGTGTCCTAACCCATTCCTGGAGGCAGTGCTGTACAGCTGTTAAGATACGGTATACTCCATAGCAGTTTGGAAGAACAAAACAACTCTGGTTGAGTGCCAACTTCAGGCAGGCATTGCATGAAACCTTACACCTCCATATTTAGCCAGCAGCACCAGAAGTGGACCTTTAACCACACCAGTCCCAGGTGACCTGTAGAGTGTCAGATAAGAAGCACAGAAATATTTTGATATGGTATTTACGTCCATGGTAGAATTGCAGTTACACACTAATAGCCTATGAATAGTTTGTTTATTTGGGTCGTTAATTAGTTACTAGTTGTTTTGAATTATACTAAGTCATTACCAGACAATACTCATTAATACCATGTCATGTCCTATTAAATATCAGGAACATACCAGAGCACACATTACTGGTTATAAAGTAGAATGCTCAGCCTTACTGGAATATAAGCACAGTTCTGTTGCTTACAAACCTTGATAGATAAACACCTTTCTCTGTAGCTTAGTGAATATGAACCTAGTCGCTGTCAGACAGACATTCGAGTCACAGAGTGCCTGCCTGCAGAGCGGACTGACAGGCAGTGAGGCAGTGATGACGGAGCTGTCTCTGACTGTCTGTTTAGGGTTTAAGCGGCTCTACTGTTGCTGTGCCGACCCACAACAATAAATAATACAAATGTGTGCCAGGAGTGAATATTTCATGGAGCGTTTCACCTCTACCTCAGACTGCTATGATTGCAGGCATCACAGCACACATGTTTTTGGGGCTGTTTATACACAAACACACACAGACGCTAACACAGATCCACACACCACGATAGCAACAGACATGTTGCTGCTAGTAGTGATTTTTCATTTCATTGTGGTGCAGGCAGGAAGCAAAAATATAATATTTTAGCTCACTTTGCAACCGCTGCATGCTCCCTCTCTCCTCACCCAGTGATGATGTCACTGGGATAGCTCAGGACTCTGCAGCAGTGCCTGTAGGATCCACAGTCAGCACAGGAGCAATGAAGATTCCCACTGTAGTCACTCTCAGTATAGAGTATATTCTCTGTGTACATATTCATCCTATATGGAGGAGTATTAGGATGCCCTAATCTGTCCAGAGAAATTAAGAGATACAGATGGATTTATCATGAATTACTTTAAATTAATAACGTCCCTCAAGAAAGATTAGATAGAGAATAATGTAAACAAGATACGTAAAATGTAATATCTTGGCATAGGATAATTAAGCAATAAGGCACGAGGGGGTGTGGTATATGTCCAATATACCACGGGTAAGGACTGTTCTTATGCACAACGCAATGTGGAGTTCTAGGACACAGCCCTTAGCCGTGGTATATTGGCCATATATCACAAACCCCCGAGGTGACTTATTGCTATTATCTACTGGTTACCAACTTAATTAGAGCAGTAAAAATACATGTTTTGTCATACCCGTAGTATACGGTCTGATATTTGAAAATTAAAGAGAGCTGTACACTCTAGGAGCTCAGATGCAAAAATTAAATTACCAACGTTTCGACAGCCAAGCTGTCTTCATCAGGGTATAATCACAAACACTGCGGGATGACTCGTTTATGTAGTGTCAAAAGACACAGTGCAATCATGGCTAAGAGTGGCCTAATATCATTGGTTAATTATCAAATATTAAAATGGCATACAAAGAACAGCATACAAACAACAAATGGATAGCATACGATCATCAATTCATTTGACTACAAAAGCTTACAAACAATTACAATGGCAAAGTCACAATAATCACAAGAATGGCTTCAGATCAAAGTCTACGTTGAGTTAAAGATCCAGGCAGCCTCTCGTTTTAACAATAAATGATCAAGGTCACCCCCTCTCCTAGGGAGGGTGACACGTTCGATGCCAATATAACGCAGAGACGAAATCGAGTGGCCTGCCTCCAAGAAGTGGGCCGCAACTGGGTAAGTAAAGTGCTTATACGCATTGTGAAGAGCTGCTGGCAAACGCAGTAAAGTGCTGTTTGAATGAATGCTTACGAGCCTGCTGCTGTCTACCACCGCTCAGTCAGACTGCTCTATCAAATCATAGACTTAATTATAATATAATAACACACAGAAATACGAGCCTTAGGTCATTAATATGGTCAAATCCGGAAACTATAATTTCGAAAAACAAAACGTTTATTCTTTCAGTGAAATACGGAACCGTTCCGTATTTTATCTAACGGGTGGCATCCATTAGTCTAAATATTCCTGTTACATTGCACAACCTTCAATGTTATGTCATAATTACGTAAAATTCTGGCAAATCATGCGGCCCAAACTGTTGCATATACACTGACTCTGCGTGCAATGAGTGCAAGAGAAGTGACACAATTTCCCCTGGTTAATATTGCCTGCTAACCTGGGTTTATTTTAGCTAAATATGCAGGTTTAAAAATATATACTTCTGTGTATTGATTTTAAGAAAGGCATTGATGTTTATGGTTCGGTACACATTGGAGCAACAATACGCACCGCATCGATTATATATAGCAGGACATGCTAGATAAACTAGTAATATCATCAACCATGTGTAGTTAACTAGTGATTATGATTGATTTTTTATTTATTTTACCTTTATTTAACTAGGCAAGTCAGTTAAGAACACATTCTTATTTTCAATGACGGCCTAGGAACAGTGGGTTAACTGCCTTGTTCAGGGGCAGATTGATTGTTTTTTATAAGATACGTTTAATGCTAGCTAGCAACTTATATTGGCTTACTGCATTCGCGTAACAGGCAGCCTCCTCGTGGAGTGCAATGAGGCAGGTGGTTAGAGCGTTGGACTAGTTAACTGTAAGGTTGCAAGATTGAATTCCCCGAGCTGACAAGGTAAAAATCTGTCGTTCTGCCCCTGAACGAGGCAGTTAACCCACTGTTCCTAGGCCGTCATTGAAAATAGAATGTGTTCTTAACTGACTTGCCTAGTTAAATAAAGGTGTAAAAAATAAAAAATAAGAAAATTGGCCAAATCGGTGTCCAAAAATACAGATTTTCGATTTTTATGAAAACTTGAAATCGGCCCTAATTAATCGGCCATTCCGAGTAATCGGTCGACCTCTAACGCACACCACACACACATACACACCACACACAGGTGGTCGAGTTGTGCCAAGCCAAAAAGTTCACACGTGAACCAAAGCAAACTGAACTGAGCAGTAGTAATGAATCTGACTGAGGAGTGCATGCAGAGTTGAGCGGAGGTCTATCAGTGTAATCAATACAGTTTAATGATCCAATATCCCAGCTTTTATGCACCGCCTCGTGTGTATCCTGCTCCCTGCACATTACATTAACCCGTTTAAATGTTATTGCTGAAAAGTAATTCTCAGCCTTTGTCGTACTGGGAATCAAGCAGGAGATTATGAAGTTTGTTTTGTCTCCTGGATTACAGAACCAATGCATGTCTGTCTGTGAAACTGTGAAACTGAGAAATGAATGTGGCCTAATGTTGTTATGAATTTCTTCTAGATGTCTCTCTCTCTCCTTCAGACATCTATCACTTTCATCTGTCCCTTCTCGTCTTCATTTGGCAATGAGCAACAGCTAGGCAGCTCTTCATTGATTTGTCTGGACAGTTCAGATCATCTACCTAGACAGATGTAGGATCTTCATTTGAGCCAGTTTGCTACAGCTGGGAAATAATCCTGCAGCAACAGGAAATGTGAATTATTATGTGGATTAGAATGAATTGAGATTTTTTTGTAGGGGTTGATACATTTTTCATTAAGTCTGACATTTTAAGTGGAAATTCCAAACTTTAGATTCCATTTTTAACCTCGAATACACCACAAGTTAGCATTTCCTGCTGTTTCTAAGTCAGTTATTTTGTCAGAATTTCCCATATTCCAAAGAGATGACTGCCTGAGTCATAGTTTTTTGTATGAAGGAAGAGCAACCACTGACTATAAACCTACACCATGTGATCAAGGCATTGAAGAGGCAGATCAAACCAGACAGAATTCCACAAGTGTTAATCCACCGTGTGTAGCAGTGCACCTCTAGAGAATACATCAGTACAGCCTCTCAAGATGGGTTTATAGCTGGAGGAGAAGATGCTTTCGTTGTGCAGGCTAGCTGCTTGTCTATGCATTGGGGAACCTAAACAAGTTTTCTGAATATGATAGAGGCACCATATTCCCTATATAGTGTATAACTTTTGACCAGAACCCTATGGTAGTGCACTATAAAGGGAATAGGGTGCCATTTGAGGCGCAGACCAGAGCCTGTGAGCGGAGTTGAGCGGTTGGTAATCCCCCTCATTGCTCATGGAGCATCCAGGGCTCATCATCCTTTCCCACAGCTCCGCTAAAAAACGCTCTGCACTCATAGGAAAAAAACTGCCGCTCCAAATTCGCTCCATTCATTAAAATCACAATTTAACCAACACCAATCTATTTTGTAACTATCTGGACCTACCAATTGGTTCTGAAGTATTGAAACCAAACCATATGGATTTAAATTAAATGTATGAAAGGTGAATGTAAGAAGCGCTCATAATTTCAAATAGGCTACATGTCATAGTAAATAGCATATAAACACTCTAAATAGGTCAGGAGCCAGACAGGGAGCCAGGGAAGGAATGCAAATTAATTATTTAGGCTATAGTATTTCAATTATTTTAAGGCTATAGCCTACAAAGAAATACATTGTGAAACATTTGCGAGTGCTCAGCATTTAAACAACATTTTTTGTTATTAAGTCTGTGTAGTCTATAAATTGTGCATATAGGCTATGACTTACTTAGAATTATATACAAATTAAATGAAATATGACTTATTAGCGCCTTTTGAATTCCTTTTTAGAATTCATTTTTCAGAAACACGAGTTTGGCCAGTCTGTGCCTTCAGGCTCACACGATGGTGCCTGGAGAGCAGGCCAGCATCGCAAAATATCCTCTCCACACTTGCAGAGCCACTGGAGATGCTAAACACCCTTTTGGCCACTGATGCCAGGCTGGGCAAAGATGCAGAGTTGTTTTTTAAAATGATTCTATAGGTAGACCTAAACGTTTTTAGGCAAAATAACCCAATCAAAACGGAAAGCTCCTTGAACGTGGGAATATGCCAGGTCTATTGGGCCAAATTCTATAGATAATAGAACAAACATGAATGAAACGTTTAAGAGATCAGATTTTTTGTTTATAAATACTTTGCCACAATGACACACGTAGTTATCTATCCACCTCGTTGCCTTTTTTAGCATGTGCAATGTAGTTAGTAAAGTACACCATCATGCTTTTCAGATTCCACAATGATTCTTTAGTTATGGACACTACTATGGACACTACTATGGACACTCTCTTGCTCTTGGTCCTCATCTTTGTAAGTCACCTTGACACCTTGAAAATATTTAGCGAACTCCATGACAGTAGCTAAATCAAGGGGCTATAGCAGCACACATGTACACTACAAATGCATGCTGGGCCGGGCATGTCCTGAGATCGAAGTGAGCGCTACTGGAGAAAAATTGGAGCATTTGGGAATCTCGCTCCACGCTCCAGTCAAATTGGGCACGCTCCGCACCAGCTCCGCTCCTCGCGCCAGCTCCGCTCCTCACGCCAGCTCCGCTCCTCGCGCCAGCTCCGCTCCTCGCGCCAGCTCCGCTCCAGCTCCGCTCCTCGCTCCAGCTCCGCTCCTCGCTCCAGCTCCGCTCCTCGCTCCAGCTCCGCTCCTCGCTCCAGCTCCGCTCCATCTCTGCTCCAGCTCCGCTCCATCTCTGCTCCAGCTCCGCTCCTCACGCCAGCTCCGCTCCTCGTGCCAGCTCCGCTCCAGCTCCGCTCCTCGTGCCAGCTCCGCTCCACTCACTACTCTGGCTCAGACATAGAGTATGCTATTCTTCTTCTTTCATGATGAACTTGAAAGGAGTGACAACGCTTATTTAAGAGTGCTGCAGTTCTCCTGCTGTAGAGGACATCATCTTTGAAATGGGAGGGAGGGAGGGGGATTCTGTTCAGACAGATGATTGTGTCAAAAGCAGTGAACTTGAACATTGTTTTGTTGCAGTTTGCTGCAATTCATGGAATCCCATTAAGTCTTCTCTTCCTTTTGATATTCAATCTGCATATTAATGATGTTGTTACTGAGGTGCTCATACTTGTTATGGTGTGTATTTGTGCGTACTTGTGTGTGTGCAGCACCGTACCTGTATATGTGTGGTGTGTGTGTGTGGTTATTTGTGTATCTGTGTGTTTCTCTGGATGTTTGTGTGTGTGTGTGGTTATTTGTGTATCTGTGTGTTTCTCTGGATGTTTGTGTGTGTGTGTCCAAGGGTGTTTGCGTGTGTTCAGTCACTCTGAATGATAATAAATATATAATAATAGATGCCATTTATAAAACACTTTTATCCAAAGTGACTTAGTCATGCATGCATACATTTTAAATATGGGTGGTCCCGGGAATCACTCCCACTACCCTGGCGTTACAAGCGTAATGCTCCACCAACTGAGCTACAACGGAATTATGTGTTTCGTCCTGTAAAGGAAAGAGAGAGAGGATCAGTATGATTGCTGTGATGCCCTATAGAGGTGCACGCTCTGCACATTAGCTCTGCACATTACTATCATCTTACTATCATCTCATCCTCTCAGTGGGCTTGGTGCTATAGGAAGTTGAATACAGCATAAGGAGGGAGAGAGAGAGGAAAGATACAGATTGAGGGATGGAGAGGGGGCTATAATAGAGAGAGAGAGGGGGGAGAATGAGAGAGAGAAGACGGCCTGTACATGTTAGCTGTACTGATTATGCCAATGTTGACTGGCACTGGCCCCTTCCTCTTGGCATCCCTGTATAGGATGCATGTCTGTGTCCTGTAGTCAGTGTGGAAGGCTGGCCAGGTTAGTCTGGTGTGAATCCCAAATAGCACTCTATTCCCTACGGGCCCAGGTCAAAACATAGGGAATAGAGAGGTATTTGGGATGCAGCCCAGGACTCTGGAGGATACCCAACAACCCAATATCCCACGGGTCTCTCCTCTGACTGTCCTCTCCACAGCCTATCAGGGCTTAGGGCCTAAGCTACTGGTGGGGGAGGTGAAAAACACACAGGCTGCATGTAGACTAAGGCATGGGGGATAGTGCGGCGTGATAGAGGCCAGGGGTACTCAAGTACTATTTGAGAAGGCCCGGTTACACACATTTCCTAGGTGGCAGTCCCAGGTCCAGTTGGATAATGTAATTTTTCAGCGTAGAAACAAACCCCCACCTCGCAACCCATGCGACCTCAAACTGTTCACACCCCTCTTGTTGGCGGATAGACAATTTGCAGTTTTAAAGCTAATTTCCTGCAAATCTATGTATCATCCATGTCTTGTGTGTTTATGGTACCAAGGGTCGAAGCCCGACGAGTAAAAAATAAGTCTAATTATTCTATTTTTGGGGGAGGGGGGCTATGGTCCATGTTGACCCCGTTCTGGGTCCGAATCCGGTCCGCGATCCGCCAGTTGAATATGTAGGATATAGGCTAATGTACTGAGGGTGTTTCCACACAATCACGCTAATTACATGTGGTACAGTGCCTCTGCTATTGATGATGGGAGATAGTGTTACTATAAGCACAGACGTGTGATATAGTTATGTTAATGTTATGGGAAATAAGGGAACCACATTCTCCTTTTCCTCACCAATTAATGTTGTGTGCCTAAGAGCGTATCTGTGTGTGTATTTGTGTTGATATTGTTGTTGTCCTCTCTTGTCTCTTGGGGATCTTGTGCCTGCCTGGCTGGCTGCCTGGCTGGCTGCCTGGCTGACTGCCTGGCTGCATTGTAATGGGGACTAGGGCTGTGCTGAGATTCAGACACTCTGCTAGGGCCAACATCTGCTCAGCAGCCAATAGCATAGCCTCCCTGCCTGACAAATACCCTCAGCAATATATACAGTTGAAGTAGTATTTGGTAGCATTGCCTATAAATTGTTTAACTTGGGTCAAATGTTTCGGGTAGCTTTCCACAAGCTTCCCACAATAAGTTGAATTTTGGCCCAATCCTCCTGACAGAGCTTTGTAGGCCTCCTTGCACGCACACACTTTTTCACTTCTGCCCACAAATTTATTATAGGATTGAGGTCAGGGCTTTGTGATGGCCACTCCAATACCTTGGTTTTGTTGTCCTTAAGCCATTTTGCCACAACTTTGGAAGTATGCTTGGGGTCATTGTTCATTTGGAAGACCCATTTGCGACCAAGCTTTAACTTCCTGACTGATGTCTTGACATGTTGCTTCAATATATCCATAATTTTCCATCCACATAATTTTCCATCCTCATGATGCCATCTATTTTGTGAAGTGCACCAGTCCCTCCTGCAGCAAAGCACCCCCACAACATGATGCTGACACCCCGTGCTTCACGATTGGGATGGTGTTCTTCGGTTTGCAAGCCTCCCCCTTTTTCCTCCAAATATAACGATGGTCATTATGGCCAAACAGTTCTATTTTTGTTTCATCAGACCAGAGACAGACCAGAGACATTTCTCCAAAAAGTATGATCTTTGTCCCCATGTGCAGTTGCAAACCGTAGTCTGGCTTTTTTATGGCGGTTTTGGAGCAGTGGCTTGTTCCTTGCTGAGAGGCCTTTCAGTTTATGTCGATATAGGACTCGTTTTACTGTGGATACTTTTGTACCTGTTTCCTCCAGCATCTTCACAAGGTCCTTTGCTGTTGTTCTGGGATTGATTTGCACTTTTCGCACCAAAGTACGTTCATCTCTAGGAGACAGATGGCGTCTCCTTCCTGAGTGGTATGATGGCTGCGTGGTCCCATGGTGTTTATACTTGCATACTATTGTTTGTACAGATGAACGTGGTACCTTCAGGCATTTGGAAATTGCTCCCAAGGTTGAGCCAGACTTTTGGAGGTCTTCAATTTATTTTCTGAGGGCTTGGCTGATTCTTTTTTATTTTCCCATGATGTCAAGCAAAGAGGCACTGAGTTTGAAGGTAGGCCTTGAAATACATCCACAGGTACACCTCCAATTGACTCAAATTATCATTTAGCTTATCAGAATCTTCGAAAGCTATGACATCGTTTTCGGGAATTTTCCAAGCTATTTAAAGGCATGACCCACTGGAATTGTGAAACAGTGAATTATAGGTGAAATAATCTGTCTGTAAACAATTGTTGGAATAATTACTTGTGTCTTGCACAAAGTAGATGTCCTAACCGATTTGCCAAAACTATAGTTTGTTAACAAGTAATTTGAGGAGTGGCTGAAACTAGTTTTAATGACTCCAACCTTGGTGTATGTAAACTTCCGACTTCAACTGTATATATATATATATATAAATGTCCTCCCAGAATGTTGATGTTTGGTTACTACTAGTTTGACTTTTGTTACAAAGCCTACTACTGTTATATTCCCCTCAAGGAATAACTGAATGTTGTGAAATCTTGATGTAAATGCTACGTGTATGTAATGTCACAGAGATAGAGGCTGTTCTTTAAAATGGACTGGCTTCATGTCCTTTTAGATCTGGCCTAGAGGATGTATCTCCAAAGTCTCCCCCATCTTCAAGGTACACCAGCGTTGCCGACTGAGGTCTCTAAAGAAAGTACAGGCTTAAAGAGATACTTCGGATTTAAAGCCGACTGAGGTCTCTAAAGACAGTATAGGCTTAAAGAGATACTTCAGATTTAAAGCCGACTGAGGTCTCTAAAGAAAGTATAGGCTTAAAGAGATACTTCGGATTTAAAGCCGACTGAGGTCTCTAAAGAAAGTATAGGCTTAAAGAGATACTTCGGATTTAAAGCCGACTGAGGTCTCTAAAGAAAGTATAGGCTTAAAGAGATACTTCGGATTTAAAGCCGACTGAGGTCTCTAAAGAAAGTATAGGCTTAAAGAGATACTTCGGATTTAAAGCCGACTGAGGTCTCTAAAGAAAGTATAGGCTTAAAGAGATACTTCGCATTTTGGCAATGAAGTCCTTTATCTACTCCCCCAGAGTCAGATGAACTCGTGGATATCTTTTGTATCTCTACGTGCAGTTTGAAGTATGTTGCTAAGTACTGTAGCATTAGCGCAATTGCTAACTAGCGTTAGCACAATTAATGGACATCTATGGCATGCTAGCTGTTACCATAGACGTCCAGTCATTGTGCTAACCCTAGTAAGCTTTGACTTGCGAATCTACCTCTAACTTCCTTCATACTGGACGCAGAGACATACAAATATAAACTACAAGTTCATCTGACTCCGGGGAAGTAGATAAAGGGCATTTCCCTGAAGTATCCCTTTAAAGCATTGTTAGAAGCCACTGTCAATCATTTTAGTTTCCACACTGTTGTTGTTATATAAAATAATGAGTGGTAGACTTCAGGAAAAACGTCTCATCTGGTCTGTAGCGTCATCATGCTGTATTTTCACATCCTTCTTTTATATTGTGTTTCTACCTTGTCAGCTGGAGCGCCTCCTGCTAGCTCAATCTAGACTGAAGTGACGAGAGAGTGCCATAGGGAAGCAAAGGCACAATAACCACCTGGGAGTTTCCTGAAAAGAAGCTAAAACTCTGCTCTGCATTCTGTTCAGCTCGCTATGGAGAGAGAGAGAGAGAGAGAGGGAGAGAGAAGCTCGCTGTTGAAAGGGGGAAAAGGGAGATAGAGAAAGTGCTAAATAGAAGCTAAAAGGCTGCTCTTCAACTGTTCAGCTCTCTGTGTGGGGATTTAACAGAGCTCTGCTGGAAATAGCTGAAAGTCAGTTTGCCATCTGGATTCAAATAAATTGCACACTGAATCAAAGTTTTTACACAGCGCTGTAGCTAGGGAAAACGTGTTGAACTGCTTGAGTGCTTTTGTTGAATCATGGACAATAGTATTTGACCCAGGTGGGTGGAAATGCATGAGTTTGAAATGAAGAAAAGCACTGCAGGCATAGAAAGTTGTAATGCTTTGTTTTGGGTAGTCTTAATGTTACAAATTCTGTCTTTGGCTTTTATACCTCAACAGTAAGTGACAAAATGTATGTGATCATCACATTACTACACTCAGTACACATCACAAAGTACTATAGATATACTGTGCATTCGTTCTTGACTCCAAAACTGCTCTATTCTCCCACAAATGGGATTCATTAGTAAGCCAGCAATGTCTGTTCTGACATTTAACACATATACAGTGGGGAGAACAAGTATTTGATACACTGCCGATTTTGCAGATTTTCCTACTTACAAAGCATGTAGAGGTCTGTAATTTTTATCATAGGTACACTTCAACTGTGAGAGACGAAATCTAAAACAAAAATCCAGAAAATCACATTGTATGATTTTTAAGTAATTAATTGGCATTTTATTGCATGACATAAGTATTTGATACATCAGAAAAGCAGAACTTAATATTTGGTACAGAATCCTTTGTTTGCAATTAGAGATCATACGTTTCCTGTAGTTCTTGACCAGGTTTGCACACACTGCAGCAGGGATTTTGGCCCACTCCTCCATACAGACCTTCTCCATAGCCTTCAGGTTTCAGGGCTGTCGCTGGGCAATACAGACTTTCAGCTCCCTCCAAGATTTTCTATTGGGTTCAGGTCTGGAGACTGGCTAGGCTACTCCAGGACCTTGAGATGCTTCTTACGGAGCCACTTCTTAGTTGCCCTGGCTGTGTGTTTCAGGTCGTTGTCATGCTGGAAGACCCAGCCACGACCAATCTTCAATGTTCTTACTGAGGGAAGGAGGCTATTGGCCATGATCTCGAGATACATGGCCACATCCAACCTCCCCTCAATACGGTGCAGTCGTCCTGTCCCCTTTGTAGAAAAGCATCCCCAAAGAATGATGTTTCCACCTCCGTGCTTCACGGTTGGGATGGTGTTCTTGGGGTTGTACTCATCATTCTTCTTCCTCCAAACACGGCGAGTGGAGTTTAGACCAAAAAGCTCTATTTTTGTCTCATCAGACCACATGACCTTCTCCCATTCCTCCTCTGGATCATCAGATGGTCAGTGGCAAACTTCAGATGGGCCTAAACATGTGCTGGCTTGAGCAGGGGGACCTTGCGTGTGCTGCAGGATTTTAATCCATGACGACGTAGTGTTACTAATGGTTTTCTTTGAGACTGTAGTTCTGGGCTGATCCCTCACCTTCCTCATGATCATTGATGCCCCACGAAGTGAGATCTTGCATGGAGCCCCAGACCGAGGGTGATTGACCGTCATCTTGAACTTCTTCCATTTTCGAATAATTGCGCCAACAGTTGTTGCCTTCTCACCAAGCTGCTTGCCTATTGTCCTGTAACCCATCTCAGCCTTGTGCGGGTCTACAATTTTATCCCTGATGTCCATACACAGCTCTCTGGTCTTGGCCATTGTGGAGAGGTTGGAGTCTGTTTGATTGAGTGTGTGGACAGGTGTCTTTTATACAGGTAACGAGTTCAAACATGTGCAGTTAATACAGGTAATGAGTGGAGAACAGGAGGGCAGATCTGTGAGAGCCGGAATTCTTACTGGTTGGTAGGTGATCAAATACTTTTGTCATGCAATAAAATGCAAATTAATTACTTAAAAATCATACAATGTGATTTTCTGGATTTTTAGATTCCGTCTCTCACAGTTGAAGTGTACCTATGATAAAAATGACAGACCTCTACATACTTTGTAAGTAGGAAAACCTGCAAAATCGGCAGTGTATCAAATACTTGTTCTCCCCACTGTAGGTATTTGTATTTGTCTTTCGGCTGGCCATTTTGCACCCTTCCGGTACTCTCCATACATTTTTTTCTGTTATCTTGTTTTTTCTCTCAGGCCTCGCGTTTTGTTTGGCTGCCTGGTTCAGTTCTATTTTGACCTTTTCTTTTTTATCTCAGCCAGTGTGTGTCGCATATTAAACCTCTCCTCTGCCTCTCTCTCTCTCTGTGTCTTTTTCCTCTCCCTTCTCCTCTCCTCTCACCAGCCATAACTTCCCCCATCATCAGATCACTTCCATACACACATCACGATACACTTCCGTCAAGTGCTAACCAAAGTTCCCATTCCTCTTCCTGTTTAATCTCTTGTGGACAGACTACACAAACAGAGAGAGAGAGGGAGATCCTTTGTAATCCTAAAGTGTCTTGTTGAGAGGGAGTTTACCAACACAGAACACGCTCAGACTCTTGTCTCGTGGGCTGTATTTGAGATGAAAGAGACAGTGTTAGTCTGCCTTCGCTTGTGGGAGCTCTCCTCTCCTTTCCTCGTCTCTTTTCTACACCCCCTCTCTCTCTGTCTCTCTCTTCTCTCTTCTCTCAGCTCAGAGACAGGTGATTGGACAGCAGCAGAATGACTCAGTCAGAGAGAAAGTTATCTGGGCTATATTCATCCATATTGGCGTTTTTTCAGTTGTATGTATAAATGTACAGTATATGGATTAAGCTATAGTAGTTCTAACAAAATTGTGTTTCTTTAAAGAGCTGTCCCCTAACTTTAGAAACACACTTTGTACCTCATGGATTGATGTCAGTGGAAGATTCACACAAAGGTTTGAGATACTTCAAATACTATCAAATCAAATCACATGTTATTTGTCAAATGTGCCAAATACAACAGGTATTACAATGAACACCTTACAGTGAAATGCTTAGTAACAAGCCCTTTAACCAACAATGAACACCTTACAGTGAAATGCTTACTAACAAGCCCTTTAACCAACAATGAACACCTTACAGTGAAATGCTTACTAACAAGCCCTTTAACCAACAATGAACACCTTACAGTGAAATGCTTACTAACAAGCCCTTTAACCAACAATGAACACCTTACAGTGAAATGCTTAGTAACAAGCCCTTTAACCAACAATGTAGTTCAAGAAATGGAGTTAAGAAAATATTTACTAAATAAACGGTGCGGGGGTACAGGTTAATTATGGTCATTTGTAAAGTGACTATGCATAGATAATAACAACTAGTAGCAAAGGGGGGTCAATGTAAATAGTCCGGGTGGCCATTTGATTTTGGGTAGAAGCTGTTAAGGAGCCTTGTGACTTTACCGTCAGGTTCAGTCCTATGTTAGTTCATGGCAGAGCAGAATTTTGCATGCTAACTAAATGAGCACAACTTTCAGAACATTTATTGGTCACTCCTGTTAGAAAAGCAAACCTGTGTTGTTTAACTATGTAATGTTGACCTCTGCTAGCAAACATATTTCATACTACTGAGACTTCGTTTAGGGATGCCAGTGGTATGGGAATTTCAGGAATTATTTGTTTAAAGGAATTGTCACATTTTGATGGAATATTTAAATAAAACAGTATAAACTTCTTGAAGTTTCATGATTTGTTTGTGTGTGTGCGAGCGTGTATGTGTGTGTGTGCACGCGCACGCACGCATGTATGTATGTATGTGCGTGTCTGTGTGCCCACTGCCCATTTCCAGTGGCACGTTTCCGCATCACTCCTGCCTGTCTCGTCCTCATGCAGACAGACAGACGGACGGACGGACGGGCGGACAGACAGACAGACAGACAGACAGGAGAGCTATGCTGTGTCTATCTTTATCCCAGTAGACAGACAGACAGAGACACAGCATAGCTCTCCTATCTTTATCCCAGTAGACAGACAGACAGACAGAGACACAGCATAGCTCTCCTATCTTTATCCCAGTAGACAGACAGAGACACAGCATAGCTCTCCTATCTTTATCCCAGTAGACAGACAGACAGACAGACAGCATAGCTCTCCTATCTTTATCCCAGTAGACAGACAGACAGCATAGCTCTCCTATCTTTATCCCAGTAGACAGACAGACAGCATAGCTCTCCTATCTTTATCCCAGTAGACAGACAGACAGCATAGCTCTCCTATCTTTATCCCAGTAGACAGACAGACAGCATAGCTCTCCTATCTTTATCCCAGTAGACAGACAGAGACACAGCATAGCTCTCCTATCTTTATCCCAGTAGACAGACAGACAGACAGACAGCATAGCTCTCCTATCTTTATCCCAGTAGACAGACAGACAGCATAGCTCTCCTATCTTTATCCCAGTAGACGGACAGACAGACAGAGACACAGCATAGCTCTCCTATCTTTATCCCAGTAGACAGACAGACAGACAGCATAGCTCTCCTATCTTTATCCCAGTAGACAGACAGACAGAGACACAGCATAGCTCTCCTATCTTTATCCCAGTAGACAGACAGACAGACAGCATAGCTCTCCTATCTTTATCCCAGAAGACAGACAGACAGAGACACAGCATAGCTCTCCTATCTTTATCCCAGTAGACGGACAGACAGACAGAGACACAGCATAGCTCTCCTATCTTTATCCCAGTAGACAGACAGACAGACAGCATAGCTCTCCTATCTTTATCCCAGTAGACAGACAGACAGAGACACAGCATAGCTCTCCTATCTTTATCCCAGTAGACAGACAGACAGACAGCATAGCTCTCCTATCTTTATCCCAGAAGACAGACAGACAGAGACACAGCATAGCTCTCCTATCTTTATCCCAGTAGACAGACAGACAGACAGAGAGCATAGCTCTCCTATCTTTATCCCAGTAGACAGACAGACAGAGACACAGCATAGCTCTCCTATCTTTATCCCAGTAGACAGACAGACAGACAGCATAGCTCTCCTATCTTTATCCCAGAAGACAGACAGACAGAGACACAGCATAGCTCTCCTATCTTTATCCCAGTAGACAGACAGACAGACAGAGACACAGCATAGCTCTCCTATCTTTATCCCAGTAGACAGACAGACAGACAGAGACACAGCATAGCTCTCCTATCTTTATCCCAGTAGACAGACAGACAGCATAGCTCTCCTATCTTTATCCCAGTAGACAGACAGACAGCATAGCTCTCCTATCTTTATCCCAGTAGACAGACAGACAGCATAGCTCTCCTATCTTTATCCCAGTAGACAGACAGAGACACAGCATAGCTCTCCTATCTTTATCCCAGTAGACAGACAGACAGCATAGCTCTCCTATCTTTATCCCAGTAGACAGACAGACAGCATAGCTCTCCTATCTTTATCCCAGTAGGCAGACAGACAGACAGAGACACAGCATAGCTCTCCTATCTTTATCCCAGTAGCTGCTTGCCAGTGAATACATTCCAGACACGTTTTCCATCATTCTGTTCATTTACTGCAGCTCCTAGCCACCTACGGCCGGTCGGCCACACAAATCTAATTGGTGAACATTAGATTGGCACTGAGCAGTTACCGTTCTGCAGTAATAATGTGTGTTTCTCTTTATAGATCATCCATCTTAGTAGTTAAGGAAGGGAGGGTCATCTGTAAAACACAAGGTAGAGTTGATGATTAAACAATGAGTAAACATAGTTGGAAAAGCAAACTGAAAAACAATGTAGATTGTGAGTCATCATCCGCATTCATCTATTCCTGCAAGTAATTTACAATGACTCTCTTCTTCAGGGACAATAACATAATCAACAGCCATGTTTAAGCATAAAGCACTGAAATGACAATAATTGAACCTATTTCAACTAGTGATGCACCGATATTACATTTTTGGCAGATAGCGATATCCGATATTTTGCTTGCCAAAAAAACGATACCGATAACCAATATTACATTTTTTTGCGGCCAGTTAAATAGTTAACACACACACATGGACGCAGCAGTCTAAGGCACTGCATCTCAGTGCAAGAGGCATAACTACAGTCCCTGGTTCGAATCCAGGCTCTACCACATCCGGCCGTGATTGGTCCCATAGGGCGGTGCACAATTGGCCCAGCGTCGTCCGGGTTTTGTAAATAAGAATTTGTTATTAACTGACTTGCCTAGTTAAATACAGGTTACACACACACACACACACACACACACACACACTAACCCAAAAATGATTTTGTTGGCATTTACGTTCGTCCCCATTACCAGTAAAACAAAATCAAAACCTATTTCTATTTGACGTGTCAAATAATCTGACCAATCAGGATCTGAATATGACTGCATGTCACATAATAATTGAACACGTTCATACATTTTTTATGTAGATATTACACATTGATTACACTATCACTGGTCATAAAAAAAGCTAGCTAGCTCATGGATGCAAACAATGTTCTTCCACCAAAAACATAGCAAATCAACATAATCTGTTTCAGTAGCTATAGTTAGCTAGCTAACTATACAGCTAGCTAGGTGTCATCTAAAATAACCCTAATTTATAAGACCGTTCTTATTTGATTAATGGTGGTCGGACCCATCTATGTGAAGCTACAATAAGGATTAGCCACAATAGTGGACTTTGTGGTTAGCCTTCAAAATAAAAGTATGGCATAATTCTACTATTTGTATTCATTTGCATCACTATCAATTATATACTTTTATTTTGAAGGCAAACTGCAAATTCCACTATTGTGCCTAATCCTTATTGTGGCTAACCCGATCCGGTCGAGCCTCAATAGCCAGATAAAGCAAGCTGGCGGCTTATAACATTAGCTTTGGGCAACAGGGTTAAGTAGCTGGCTAGCTATTTATTTTCATGAACTGTAGTTCAATAACGCACTTGGTGCCCGGTGCCCGGTGCTTTTGACCAGTTGGCAAAAGCCAACATCACCCACAACAGAGAACAATTGATTGTCAAAGGCAATGAATTCCATTATCTTGGCTTTATTGGATTTCACCTTTGAATTGTCTCGCTGAAATGTTCTTACTCTTTCAAATGCCTGCTCAACTTCTTGACTGCTGGATCCACACAGCAGACATTGTAGGCTAGGTTAGGAATATTGTGTTGAACGTGTAGCGCAACATTTCTATGTGTTGTCATTACGTCCTGTACCTACGTTATATAGGTATGCACGGCAGCTTTGACATCAGTTTATAACATCGGTGTTAAACTAGACATCGGGCCGATACCAATGTTGGCATTTTTAGCTAATATCGGCCGATTCCAATATGTTCACCAATATATTGAGCATCCCTAATTTCAACCAATGTGTTTCAACTGTTTATTAACGATTAACCTCTTTCATCGGTTGTTATTTTGTGTTGCATATTAGTGGAGCTGCCTCTCTCCTACCATTTTGTATTCAATATAAACATACAGGATCTAATTGGCCCTCTCAGGTCTGTTTCCAGGGCATGTGAGGGCACCACTTAATTTTCTTGCATTCAAACAGTCCCATTCAGTGGCTATCTGGTTATGAGTTGCAGTGCATCACTCATGTTTCTATGGTTCTCTCTCTCTCTCTCTCTCGCTCTCTCTCTCTCTCTGTGTGTGTCTCTCTCTCTGTGTCTCTCTCTCTCTCTCTGTGTCTCTCTCTCTCTCTGTCTCTCTGTCTCTCTCTCTCTGTGTCTCTCTCTGTCTCTGTCTCTCTGTCTCTCTCTCTCTCTCTCTCTCTGTGTCTCTCTCTCTCTCCCTGTGTCTCTCTCTCCCTGTGTCTCTCTCTCCCTTGTGTCTCTCTCTCTCTGTCTCTCTCTCTCTCTGTCTCTCTCTCTGTCTCTCTGTCTCTCTGTCTCTGTCTCTCTGTCTCTCTGTCTCTCTGTCTCTCTGTCTCTCTGTCTCTCTGTCTCTCTGTCTCTCTGTCTCTGTGTCTCTCTGTCTCTCTGTCTCTGTCTCTCTGTCTCTCTGTCTCTCTGTCTCTGTGTCTCTGTGTCTCTCTCTCTGTCTCTCTCTCTCTGTCTGTCTCTCTGTCTCTCTGTCTCTCTGTCTCTCTGTCTCTCTGTCTCTCTGTCTCTCTGTCTCTCTGTCTCTCTGTCTCTCTCTCTCTCTCTCTCTCTCTATTGAGCCTCATCTGTCTCAAATCGGCTCTATCAAAAGATTCAAAAGGTACTTTACCTCAATTAGGGATAAATACCAGCTCAGGGAGCACATAATGGGTTGTCTGCTCCTCTCTCACCGATCTGGCTTCTGTGAGGAAGGGAAGGTCACAGATGTACATTATAATGTTGTTCTGCATAGCGGGCCTCATAAAGACGGGAGGGACTGTGGCGGGTGGAGAGGACGCTCATTTGAATTGCAGAGAGAAGGCTTGTTCTCTCAGCGAAGGGACTTTTATCTAAGCAGACATTTGACTGGATGTGTTCACTCGTCTGGGACGTGGACTAATCCCCAGTAGTAACACTATTTGTTTATTTATTCATGTTAGTAATGCTGTTTAGAGGAACACAACGATAACAAGGTAATTCGGATGCTCTGTAGCTGGCTGTGGCTAACAACAAAACATGTAAATATGGACTGTGGAAATAGCTAATGTAGTCGAATGCACAGCAGTGTGTCCCAAAGCAGTGTCTCAGTGTGTCCCATGGTGGTGTTTTTTATTTTATTTTATTTCACCTTTATTTAACCAGGTAGACTAGTTGAGAACAAGTTCTCATTTACAATTGCGACCTGGCCAAGATAAAGCAAAGCAGGTCGACACATATAACAACACAGAGTTACACATGGAGTAAAACAAACATACAGTCAATAATACAATAGAAAAATAAGTCTATATACAATGTGAGCGAATTAGTTGAGATAAGGGAGGTAAAGCCCCAAAAAATGCCATGGTGGCAAAGTAAATACAATATAGCAAGTAAAACACTGGAATGGTAGATTTGCAGTGGAAGAATGTGCAAAGTAGAAATAAAAATAATGGGGTGCAAAGGAGCAAAATAAATAAATAAATATAGTAGGGAAAGAGGTAGTTGTTTGGGTCGCAGTGGTATGTAGTATATGGGGCTTTGGTGACAAAACGGATGGCACTGTGATAGACTGCATCTAATTTATTGAGTAGGGTATTGGAGGCTATTTTGTAAATGACGTCGCCGAAGTCGAGGATCAGTAGGATGGTCAGTTTTACGAGTGTATGTTTGGCAGCATGAGTGAAGGATTCTTTGTTGCGAAATAGGAAGCCAATTCTAGATTTAACTTTGGATTGGAGATGTTTGATGTGGGTCTGGAAGGAGAGTTTACAGTCTAACCAGACACCTAAGTATTTGTAGTTGTCCACATATTCTAAGTCAGAACCGTCCAGAGTAGTGATGTTGGACAGGCGGGTAGGTGCAGGCAGCGATCGGTTGGAGAGCATGCATTTAGTTTTACTTGTATTCAAGAGCAGTTGGAGATCACGGAAGGAGAGTTGTGTGGCATTGAAGCTCGTCTGGAGGATTGTTAACACAGAGTCCAAAGAAGGGCCAGAAGTATACAGAATGGTGTCGTCTGCGTAGAGGTGGATCAGAGACTCACCAGCAGCAAGAACGAGATCATTGATGTTTGCAGCAATATCAGTTAGATTCCAAATATCCATTTAAGAGCTAATTTGACTGAGGTGATAATCAGTAATTGTATAAATGTCATGATCCAGGCAATGTCAGCTTTCATATAGGTTGTGGTCCCACTCCCAGCCAGGCTTAGAACGTATAGTACTGTAGGTGAGCTGAGGACATTGGAGGATTGCCTATGCCAGGGCTACTCAACTCTGACCCTACAAGGTCCGGGGCCTGCTGGTTTTCTGCACACACCGGGTGTCCCAGGTCTAAATCAGTCCCTGATTAGAAGGGAACAATGAAAAGATGCAGTGGAACTGGCTTGGAGGTCCAGAGTTGAGTTTGAGGGTGCTATGCAGTTCATTCAGTATCAGGTTTCACATTGAACAGGTTGATTACTAGTTGACTATTTTTCAACCACAGAATGTCAGATTGTTTATTGTTTGATGAAACATACAGGGCATTTTCATTGAACACATGAGCTCATAATAATATCCCACTTCATAATGATCTGGCCTTAATGGCCATACTCGTATGATCTCTTATAGGGGGTTTTCCCACACCACTGTGCTTCTACATCTGCATTGCTTGCTCTTTGGGCTCTTTGGGGATTGCGTCGGGCCAAAGGTTCCTGAATGAACAGCTCTCTTTCTCATCTTTTTTTATAAATATGCTTTTCTTTGTTAATTTCAATCTTTTGTTTTTCAAGTGGAATTATGTGTAGGAATCTTGAATGATGATCATGCTCTTGTTTGAATAACCTGTGTAGTTGCTAATACTACTGACAGTATTGACATGTTTGAATGACATAACGCGGTAAATAGGGGCCTCCCATTGTTTTCCTACTCAAGGCTTGGATGAAGGCAATTTATGCTGAAACGTAAGCCTATTGTTTGTCCCGTCAATAAATCTATCAGATTTACACAGCAACAGAGGGCTGCTTTTTCTTTCTTCTCCCGGATAGTCACTAGTTCAGGAAATGGTTTTTAGGACTGGCCACCCCTCAGAGCCTGGTTCCTCTCTAGGTTTCTACCTGGGTTCCTGCCTTTCTAGGGTGTTTTTCTTAGCCACTGTGCTTCATTCATACATCTGCATTCCTTGCCCTCTGGGGTTCTAGGCTGGGTTTCTGTATAAGCACTTAGTGACAACTGCTGATGTAAAAAGTCTTTGTAAATAAATGTGATTGATTATTTGATACAACTGAGTAGACTCACTGTATTAGGCCTTGGTACAGTATATTTTGTTTGAGGGAATGTTTATCATTTAGTAATAGTTATGCCTTGCAGGATGATGCCAGGCTGTTTTAATGTAAACAGTCAGACCAGCTCCTTCAGCAGCCTAACACACACACACACACACACACACACACACACGCTCACAGGATGATGCCAGCCTAGCCTGTGACGATGACTTTCTCCCGTCCTTGGATTTGTTGTGACGTTGGGGTAGGCTATGATACCAATGCCGGTCTCCATAGCAACAGGCTTATTACATCACCGCCCGCCATCCTGCTGCTCTGGTCAGACTGGTGTTGTAGCCCACACACACACACACACACACACACACACACACACACACACACACACACACACACCACTCACTGCATGCCAAATCACACACCACACAGACTGCACGCCAAACTCTTAAATCAAATGGGCCAAAAATGGCATTTTAACAACAACACAAATGTCAGCCTACATTGGCCATAACACTACCTGAAACCTGTCTGCTTGCTTACACATGTGTACTTACACATACACATTATACTGCCACACAATACTTGCATGCTGTTCACAAGTTGCTCAAAAATACTAAAAGTTGTAATTTCCTCTGCCTCTATAAGCCCCCTCTATATATGGCCCTGTCTTTACTCCAGTTTCACTGTAGCTTGCGGGAAGGTTAGCTCCTACATGATCTGTGTCATTAATGGGGTTAACGTTCCGTCTTGGCCTGATTTCCACAGCTGCCTCCCTGCAGATTGCCAAGATGGATGTTTGGGTGAGATGTTTGGAAATGGAGGCTAAATTCTCCGTTGGTAGACAGACAGAAATACTTGTAGCCAGGTACCTGAGGTTTGAGGATGCATACAGGACACAGGAAAGGGCTTGCAGAAGGTTGCCCAGAAGATTATCAGATGTCAAACCCTCTCTTTTCTTCCTTACTCAAACTGTACAGTACCTCTCATTGGCCAGTTTGTACTTCCTGTCCCCAGTGAAGGTCAAAGTGACCTTGCAGCCTAGTCGCTCACATTAGCCTGCCTGGGGATGGGGTTAGTTTCTGCCTGACTGGACTCTCCTCTCCTCACCACGTCACCTCTATCCTCACCACGTCATCACTATCCTCACCACGTCACCTCTATCCTCACCACTTCACCTCTATCCTCACCACGTCACCTCTATCCTCACCACGTCATCTCTATCCTCACCACGTCACCTCTATCCTCACCACGTCACCTCTATCCTCACCACGTCACCTCTATCCTCACCACGTCACCTCTATCCTCACCACGTCACCTCTATCCTCCTTGGTCATTAATCATTAATGTGCACAGAGACAGTGTCCTGTTCTGTCCTGTTCTGTTCTGTGTGCTTCAGGGCCACTCCGGAAGGAGACGAGGGGCCAGGTGAGCTGTCATGGCGTGCCTCATTCCCACTTCTACTGTTACCCTAACTGTCTAAGTAGGGAAGGATGTGTGGCGTGCATGCATATGTGTGTGTGTGTGTGTGTGTGTTTGTGTGAAGGTGAGGTGCTGACGGGGGCCATCTCTCTAACGCCCACCCCCTTACCTTACATAACTCCAGGTTCTGATGTTTAGCAGAAAGTTCTAAAATAGGAGCTGTGGTGTCAGCACGCAGGGCTGCAGTGGTGCATTATGGTGTGTGTGGGGGGGATTAAACATGTATAAATTGTCTGAAGGAGGATGATAATGCAGCACAATGAGAGGTGAGGGAGAGGTGCTGGCTGCTGTCTCATTCTCATCTCATACATGGCCCTGCACTGGCAGCTCTTGCTCCTAGGGTGTACTGTGGATGGGCTGACTAGAGTGAGGCACACCACTTGAATGCTGAGATGGGAAGGAGGGAGGGAGGGAGGGAGGAAGACGCAGGTTATCGTAACCCAATCTTTCCAATCTCTTTTTAAATCCAATTTATTTCAAATCGTTCCACGAGTCCCAAATAGCAAAGCAATTTATGAACTCAAATACTAATGTTATTTTATAACAATTACCGATACAGGGAGCTGATTGCTCCCATAAATACTGTAGCTTTCAGTACAAACAGCAGAGAGAGATTAATGAGAGATCATAGACATCTCACAGATGTGTCAGAGATATCAGCAATATCACAAATATGTTTGTCAGGCATCCTGTAATAGTGTCAATCACCAGCAGTCATTTATCTTGATAAAGCAAGTCACCCTCCACCTGCCAGTCCAGAGCAGACATGACTGCTTCATTCTGAACAGAGAGAGATACCTCTGTGTCAAACCAGTAAAATATTCATCCTGGTACAGTGCCTTGCGAAAGTATTCAGCCCCCTTGAACTTTGCGACCTTTTGCCACATTTCAGGCTTCAAACATAAAGATATAAAACTGTATTTTTTTGTGAAGAATCAACAACAAGTGGGACACAATCATGAAGTGGAACGACATTTATTGGATATTTCAAACTTTTTTAACATACTAAACTGAAAAATTGGGCGTGCAAAATTATTCAGCCCCTTTACTTTCAGTGCAGCAAACTCTCTCCAGAAGTTCAGTGAGGATCTCTGAATGATCCAATGTTGAGCTAAATGACTAATGATGATAAATACAATCCACCTGTGTGTAATCAAGTCTCCGTATAAATGCACCTGCACTGTGATAGTCTCAGAGGTCCGTTAAAAGCGCAGAGAGCATCATGAAGAACAAGGAACACACCAGGCAGGTCCGAGATACTGTTGTGAAGAAGTTTAAAGCCGGATTTGGATACAAAAAGATTTCCCAAGCTTTAAACATCCCAAGGAGCACTGTGCAAGCGATAATATTGAAATGGAAGGAGTATCAGACCACTGCAAATCTACCAAGACCTGGCCGTCCCTCTAAGTCCCTTCAGCTCATACAAGGAGAAGACTGATCAGAGATGCAGCCAAGAGGCCCATGATCACTCTGGATGAACTGCAGAGATCTACAGCTGAGGTGGGAGACTCTGTCCATAGGACAACAATCAGTCGTGTATTGCACAAATCTGGCCTTTATGGAAGAGTGGCAAGAAGAAAGCCATTTCTTAAAGATATCCATAAAAAGTGTTGTTTAAAGTTTGCCACAAGCCACCTGGGAGACACACCAAACATGTGGAAGAAGGTGCTCTGGTCAGATGAAACCAAAATTGAACTTTTTGGCAACAATGCAAAACGTTATGTTTGGCGTAAAAGCAACACAGCGCATCACCCTGAACACACCATCCCCACTGTCAAACATGGTGGTGGCAGCATCATGGTTTGGGCCTGCTTTTCTTCAGCAGGGACAGGGAAGATTGATGGGAAGATGGATGGAGCCAAATACAGGACCATTCTGGAAGAAAACCTGCAAAAGACCTGAGACTGGGACGGAGATTTGTCTTCCAACAAGACAATGATCCAAAACATAAAGCAAAATCTACAATGGAATGGTTCAAAAATAAACATATCCAGGTGTTAGAATGGCCAAGTCAAAGTCCAGACCTGAATCCAATCGAGAATCTGTGGAAAGAACTGAAAACTGCTGTTCACAAATGCTCTCCATCCAACCTCACTGAGCTCGAGCTGTTTTGCAAGGAGGAATGGGAAAAAATGTCAGTCTCTCGATGTGCAAAACTGATAGAGACATATCCCAAGCGACTTACAGCTGTAATCGCAGCAAAAGGTGGCGCTACAAAGTATTAACTTAAGGGGGCTGAATAATTTTGTTGTTAAAAAAGTTTGAAATATCCAATAAATGTTGTTCCACTTCATGATTGTGTTCCACTTGTTGTTGATTCTTCACAAAAAAAATACAGTTTTATATCTTTATGTTTGAAGCCTGAAATGTGGCAAAAGGTCGCAAAGTTCAAGTGGGCCGAATACTGTATGTGTGCCTCAGCTGGTAAACATGGTATTAGCAACTCCAATATCGTGGGTTCAATTCCCACAGGGATCACACAAAAATGTATGTACACTCAATGTCTGGTGCAAGTCACTGATGAATAAAAGCATCTGCTTAGTGGTATCGGGGTATTGGGGTATCGGGGTTAGTATGGGGGGATTTCATGTTCATGTATCATGTTGATGTAGGGAATAGCGGAGGGCCATCGTGATACAGCCTGCAGGTGAACTTATCTGTTACAGTCATCTCTAATGAGGAGGTATGTTAACCTGATTAGACAGGATCTGTCCTAATGAACCATAACCCAGACATATTAATTAACTCTCCTTACTATCTCCTCATCTACCTCCAGTTCTATTCAGTTTGCTGGTAGTAGTGTTGGGGTTAGGTTAGACTCGGTCTCCTCTTCATCCACCTCCATTCAGTTTGCTGGCAGTAGTGTTGGGGTTAGGTTAGACAACTTTCCTCTCTCTTCATCTATTTCCATTCAGTCTTCTAGTAACAAGGCTGTGGTTATTCTCCTGTCTCTTCATCTATTTCCATTCAGTCTTCTAGTAACAAGGCTGTGGTTATTCTCCTGTCTCTTCATCTATTTCCAATCAGTCTTCTAGTAACAAGGCTGTGGTTATTCTCCTGTCTCTTCATCTATTTCCATCAGTCTTCTAGTAACAAGGCTGTGGTTATTCTCCTGTCTCTTCATCTATTTCCATTCAGTCTTCTAGTAACAAGGCTGTGGTTATTCTCCTGTCTCTTCATCTATTTCCATTCAGTCTTCTAGTAACAAGGCTGTGGTTATTCTCCTGTCTCTTCATCTATTTCCATTCAGTCTTCTAGTAACAAGGCTGTGGTTATTCTCCTGTCTCTTCATCTATTTCCATTCAGTCTTCTAGTAACAAGGCTGTGGTTATTCTCCTGTCTCTTCATCCACTTCCGTTCAGTCTGCTTGTACTGTAGCAATGTTGCGGTTAGGTTCCCGTTTGACTGCGTGGGCTCTATTTGAATAAACCTAACACAATGGTACATCTTAGCGCCGGCGGGAGCGCTATGGGTTTTTTAGGACAAATAATAAAATAATAATAATGTCCAAATCACCTGAAATCAGTTCCATATAAAGGTGATTCGGCTATACAAAACAACAACATGCTCACATGTCCCCATCACTCCCATTGATTTTTAGCTAGTGGTGGCTAAAGTCAGCTAAAGTTTGTAATGGCTGTGTAAAGAAAACTGAACCATGGATTACAGTTTCTCCTGGCCCATAAACTACTTTCAGGGTGAACCATCTAACCGTAACGTCAAGTTGTAAAATAGTGAACTATTCCTTTAACGCTGCATAAAATTATTACTTTTGCACTTGTTTTTAAGTACACACCTCAAATATTGCCACCCCTCCCACCTCGGTGCCAGCGATCTGAAGTTAGACAGGTAAATTGCTGAACCTGGCGTAAGGGGTGGAAAATACCGGTGGCCCAGTTTTAACATGACTAAATTATAAACTAATGTGCACTTGACACTTATGCCTCCTTAAAGCCAGCCGAAAATAGAGCCCAGTGTGTTAGAGATGAGGTGATATGGATGAAACAAACCTCTTGAGGGTATTATATTGGATCGATTTGGAGAGTTAGGTGGCATTGGTAGATTGCCAGGCGTGTTAGGCTTGGCAGGGCATCATTTGTATGAGAGAGAGCTGTGTGTACCAGGGCCAGACTGGCAGCTCATCCCTTTTCTCATCTGTCTCTCATCCCTTCTAGAGTTTCAATGTCCACTCTTTCATCCACAGTATCAGCAACAGTAAAGCATCTGCTGATATGTTGGGCTTTTTAGTCTGAATGAGAGATGTTCGAGACACAGAGAAAGCAGCCTACATTGTCAGTTAATAGGCTGTTGGATAGGCCTATTTTCTCCACTATGATAATCTGACGTTAACATGAGTTTCCTACCTCATGCTTATCTTTTTTTTATTTTTTATCAGAGTGTATAGGAGATGTGCCTACATAGGAGAGGGGGCTAGCCATAACCTTAATATCAGAAGCTGTGGAATTGCTTTTTTAACATCTCTAGCTATTTAGTTTTGGCAAAATTGAGTTGTTCCTGCAGACAACGATTTTGTTGGAGAGTTTGTGCTCGTTCATCGTCATGAGTATTTGCAATTACTTTTAATTGTTCAGATTTGAAACACAGTTCCTCGACTAGCAGAATGTTTTCATTTCCTGCTTTTGTCAATAGTTGCTCAGTTCTCTCCACCTGTCCTCTCATGTTAGCCATGTCTTGCACGTGCTTCAGCTGTGCACTGTGGTATTGGACCGATGCCAACCTTTGATGGCGATACATAAGTGCTAAAGTGGAGAGAACCGTCACAGACTGTGTTTGATGGTTGATTTTGGAGAGCGTTCGCAATTTCGGCTGTTTTTTCAGTAATGGCATAATTAGGGTTGGTATCGCTGCTGAGTTCAGAGATCAATCCTTTTATGGGTGAAGGTTCACTAATTAGCGGAGGAGTGGTGACCACCTCCTTTGATAGCTTGCACATTATTAGAAAAATTTACAGGAAAAATTGTTCTATTTATTTTTCAAAGTTTGGGTTTGGAATTCATTGGAAGCTGCAAAGACAAGTTTAATCTATTTATAGATGTTGACGAACCATCAGTACTGTACCAGTAATGTGGAAGTTGGACGTGAATGAATTTGCAAAAGCAAATGGAATTAATTAATCAATGCCAAATTAATTAATCCTACCTGGGTAGGCTATCTGGGTATTAAACTTTAATTAACCTGAGAGGTTGCTTCATCCAGGTTAATATGATAAGTTTAAAAGTGTCTCATTTGATTGGAAGAACGTTAAGGTATGTTCAACAATTTAACTTGTTAAATTGAATGAGACGATAATCCATGAGATCTCCATTGATTGGATATCATAAGTGTAAACAGTAGATCAAATGTTGGGAACATTCACCACTATGGTACACTTCTCCCTAAGGCCGAAGCCACATGGGATTCCCGCTGGGGGCGGACTTCTGTCAGTACTGGATTACTGAATGGTTTTGCAAAAAACAAATTTTACTGATTGATCAATTTAATGATAAATCAAACCTGTATAGGCTATTTGGGAATTAAACTTTAATTAACCTGAGAAGTTGCTTCATCTAGGTTAGTTTTGAAAAAGTTTACAATGTCTTATTTAGAAAACTCATCAATTTGGATATTATATAAAAGATCCATTTGAGAATGTAAATCTGGCAATTTCACTTATTAGTTCAATTGAATAAGACATTGATATCCATCTGGATATCATAAATAATGACTTGAGTGTGACCTGAATAATTCTTGAAGGAAAGTACTGGCACACACTTCAGCCATCAGCACACGCTGAAATCAAACGGAAGTACCCGGGGCGGGTACTCCGCAAGGCGGAGGAATTACAATGTGGCACAAGAAAACAAAATGGCTTTTTTCCCTTTGTTAGCTTAGCATCTGGTGCAAGCTAATCCTACTTTTGCATGAAAAATGCACAACATAGGATTCCCTTGGCAAGGGAAAGGTTTTTACTCATAACATATTATGTTTAAACCCTTTTTGGCGTTATTTTGACTATGTTTTAACCGGAACACGCGGCAAACAATGAACTGCACCATGGTCTACTCCTGTGGAAAACACAAGAGAGACAGAGAAAATTATTGCTGGTCAAGCTAATATCTCCTGAATTTCAATCGGCTGGCTCTTTGCCCTCGCTTGAGAAATGAATAATGACTGAGCCTACACACGTCTGAAACGCGCAAGGCAGAAATAGCCCTGTGTTTGGCCAAACGCTCTACTTCTCAGATTTCTATAATTAGCTTTATCAGCCCTCATATTGGTGCGGCTGGCTTTGGGGTTGGATGCGCGCTGTGTTAAAGAAGCAGTGCGGCTTGGTTGGGTTGTGTATCGGAGGACGCACGACTTTCAACCATCGTCTCTCTCGAGCCCGTACGGGAGTTGTAGCGATGAGACAAGCTAGTAGCTACTAAAAACAATTGGATACCACGAAATTGGGGAGAAAACGGGGTGAAAAAAAAAAAATAATAATATTTTTTTTTTACTAGAGATCCAGTTTGGATTTAAGTATAGCTTTTGTATGACTGATGCCTTTAGTGAGAGGTCTAATGCTTTAATATTTAATCATTTCTGCCCTCCGAATTCATATTCATTATATAAATAGGCCCTTTTAATTTAATATTTTTTGTTTAAAAATCAGGTCACTAGGTGTAGGCAAACCATAAGCAAATAGGTAAACTTTGATATGACTAAGGAGTTAATCAGGGTGATTTTTATCCACAAATAGAGAGGTATTTTCCTTTCCATGGTAGCAAGTTCTTATCTATTTTTGCTAAATTTCTATAAAAATGTATTGGAGTGAGAGAATTTCTTTCTTTGGGGATTTGTATACCGAGTATGTCCACATCTCTGTCAGACCATTTAATTGGTAAACTACACGGTAATGTAAAATTAGCATTTTTTTTGTGATCCAATACGTAATATAGTACACTTATAATAATTTGGTTTTAATCGAGAGAGGATACCAAAAGTGATCATGATCCTCTATGAGGCTGAGGAGAGATTCTAATTGTGGTTTTGAAAGAAAACATGAATCATCAGTGTACAATGACACTTTAGTTTTTAAGCCACGGATTTCTAATCACTTAATATTATTGTTTGATCTAATTTTAACAGCTAACATTTCAATGGCAATAATAAATAGTTATGCCGATAGTGGACAACCTTGTTTTACTCCTCTAGATAGTTTAAAACTTCCTGAGAAGTAGCCATTATTTACTATTTTACACCTAAGGTTACTATACCGAACTTTAACAATTTTTATAAGAGATTCCCCAAAATTAAAATATTCTAGGCATTCTTCAGTCGTACTTTATCAAAAGCCTTTTCAAAATCAGCTATGAAAATCAGGCCTGGTGTCCCCAATATTTCATAGTATTCTATTGTTTCCAGTCTTATATTATCTCCAATGTATCGTCCATGTAAAAAACCTGTATGATTAGGATGAATAACATCCTATATATAATAACAACATGAATAACAATTCTATGCTTCAAGCATTTTTGCTAGGATTTTTGCTTCACAACACTGAAGTGTAAGAGGTCTCCAATTTTTTTAATGGACTGGATCTTTATACATACCACTTGGGTCCTGTTTCAGTAATAATGATATCAGACCTTCTTGTTGCGTGTCTGATAATCTACCATTTATATAGGAGTGGTTAAAATATGCTAATAATGGTCCTCTGAGTATATATGCCATCCAGCCCTGGAGTTTTCCCAGCCTTAAAGGCTTTAATTGCATCAAGAAGTTACTCCTCTCTGGCCTTCATATGAGTCTTTCTGTACAGATGATAATTTTACATTATTATTAGGAAAAACAATCCATACAATTAGCTTCAGTTAGTGGAGATGGAGGAGACTAAAACAAAAACATATTCTTAAAGTACTTTACTTCCTCTTTCAAAATACTTTTTGGTGAATCATGTGTGACTCCATCATTTGTAACAAATTTCAATACATTTTTTTTTGGTAGCATTTCTATATTGAAGATTGAAAAAGAATAAGTTCCTCCATTTCTTTTTGGTTTGTCTCTAACTTATTCTGTGCCTCTATGGTACAGCATTTATTATTATTTATCTAATTGTACTGTTAGTCCTTCAATTTCCTTTGTTCATTTTGACTCTTTTGATCTAAATTGCTTTTGTTTTATAGATGAGTACTGAATTGCATGGCCTCTAATGGCACATTTAAAAGTGTCCCATACAATAAGGGGAACTGTTATGTCTGAAAAAGTCAGTTATATAGTCTTCTGTCCTAGTTCTAAACAATTTATCATCTAGTAGGCTTTGATTAAATTTCCAATTTCCTCACCCATGTGGAAATTCTGTAAGAGTAAAATATATGCCAATTATGTGATGATCCGACCGCATTCTGTCCTCTATCAACACTTTTTAAACTTTAGGTACCAGAGAGAATGGCATAAGAAAGTAGTCAGGACGACTAGCTTGATTAAACCTCTGCAATGTATATCTCACTAGGTCAGGGTATTTAAGCCTCCATATATCCACTAATTCCAATATATCCATGACATTCATGATTTCCTTAAGTGCCTAAGGGTGACAGTTTGTAGTGTGATTGGTATTTAAGACCGTATTAAAATCTCCCACCATAATAATATAGTCTAGTGTTGCTTGTAGAGTTGATAAATTCGTATATATATTTTCAAAGAATCTTGGATCATCATTATTTAGACCGTATAGGTTAAAACCTCTCTAGGGTATGTGGGACGTTTTACATTGGTTTAAAGATGAACTACTTGTGAATCCAACCACGGTGTCAGATTTTAAAAATGCTTTACGGCGAAAGCATACCTTACCATTTTTTGAGAACATAGCCCAGTTGACAAATTATTACAAACAGTAACCAGCCCAGCAGAAGCGTTAAAAACACAGAAATAGACCTTACCTTTGATCTTCATATGGTTGCACTAAGAAGACATTCATTTACTCAATAAATGTTCCTTTTGTCTCTTTATATCCAAAAACCTCAGTTTTGTTCGTGCGTTTTCTTCAGTAATCCACAGGCTCAAACGCAGTCAAAACAGGCAGACAAAAAAATCTAAATTGTATCTGTAAAGTTCATAGAAATGTCAAACAATGTTTATATTCAATCCTCAGGTTGTTTTTAGCCCAAATGATCTAGAATATTTAAATCGGACAATAATGTTGTCAATATAAAAGGTAAACAAGAAATGCACTCGCTCGGGATTGCGCATGAAAAAGCTCTGTGACACGGCAGGGTCCACTCATTCAGACTGGTCTTACTCCCTCATTTCTAAGAATACAAGCCTGAAACAATTTCTAAAGACTGTTGACATCTAGTGGAAGGCATTGGAACTGCAAATTGAGTCCTAAGTCAATGGATACTGTAATGGCATTGAATAGAAAACTACAACCCCCCCCCAAAAAAATGTGTTTTCGCCTGCCAAATCAGTCCTGTTATACTCACAGACAATATTTTAACAGTTTTGGAAACTTTAGCGTGTTTATGCATATCATATCTTGTGGGCCGAGTAGCAGGCTGTTTAATTTGGGCATGCTTGTCATCCAAAATTCCGAATGCTGCCCCCTACCCTAGAGGAGTTAAAAAGCCATATCTGTTTATTGTCCAATAACATATTTAAAATAATCCATCTACCTTGATGATCTGTTTGGACAATTTGCACATTTGGATTAAAATTACTGTTAATTAATTAAACCATCACCCCTTTTGAATTTCTTTGCCCATGGGTGTCATGTTCTGACCATAGTTCTTTTGTGTTTTCCTTGTTTTAGTGTTGGTCAGGATGTGAGCTGGGTGGGCATTCTATGTTGTGTGTCTAGTTTGTCCGTTTCTATGTATGGGCTGATATGGTTCTCAATCAGAGGAAGGTGTTAGTCATTGTTTCTGATTAGGAACCATATTTAGGTAGCTTGTTTTGTGTTGGGGTTTGTGGGTGGTTGTTTCCTGTCTTTGTGTTCTCTGCACCAGATAGGACTGTTTCGGGTTTTACCAGGTTTGTTATTTTGTATTTGTGTAGTGTTCACGTTATCATCTTTCATTAAACATGTTGAACACGAACTACGCTGCATTTTGGTCCTCCTCTTTTTCGACGGAAGAATACCGTTACAGAACCACCCACCAAAACAGGACCAAGCAGCGTGGTGACAGGCAGCGGCAGGAGGAGCAGCGCAATCAGGACTATTGGACTTGGGAGGAGGTCCTAGACGGGGGAGGGGGGGGGGTACACAGGAAGTGTGGCAAAGCCAGGTAGGAGACCTGCGCCAACTTCCTGTGCTTACCGGAGGGCGAGAGAGACCGGGCAGGCACCATGTTATGCTGTGGAGCGCACGGTGTCCCCAGTGTGGGAGCATAGCCCGGTGCGGTACACACCAGCTCCTCATATCGGCCGGGCTAGAGTGGGCATCGAGCCAGGTGCCATGAAGCCGGCTCTACGCATCTGGGCTCCAGTGCGTCTCCTTGGGCCGGCATACATGGCACCAGCCTTACGCATGTGGTCCCCGGTTCGCCAGCACAGCCCAGTGCGGGCTATTCCACCTCGCCGCACTGGCAGGGCGACCGGGAGCATTCAACCAGGTAAGGTTGGGCAGGCTCGGTGCTCAAGAGCTCCAGTGCGCCTGCACGGTCCGGTCTATACAGTGCCACCTACATGCACCAGCCCTCCGGTGGCAGCCCCCCGCACCAGGCTTCCTGTGCGTGTCCAGAGCCCAGTACTCCCTGTTTCTCCTCCCCGCACTCGCCCTGAGGTGCGTGTCCTCGGCCCTGTACCACCAGTGCCGGCACCACGCACCAGGCCTACAGTGCGCCTCGCCTGTCCAGAGCTGCTAGAGTCTCCTCCCTGTCCAGAGCTGCTAGATTCTCCCGCCTATCCAGAGCTGCTAGAGTCTCCTGTCTGTCCTGAGCCGCCAGAGCCGCCAGTCTGCAAGGAGCCGCCAGTCAGCCAGGATCCTCCAGAGCCGCCAGTCAGCCAGGATCCTCCAGAGCCGCCAGTCAGCCAGGGTCCTCCAGAGCCGCCAGTCAGCCAGGATCCTCCAGAGCCGCCAGTCAGCCAGGATCCTCCAGAGCCGCCAGTCAGCCAGGATCCTCCAGAGCCGCCAGTCAGCCAGGATCCTCCAGAGCCGCCAGTCAGCCAGGATCCTCCAGAGCCGCCAGTCAGCCAGGATCCTCCAGAGCCTCCAGTCAGCCAGGATCCTCCAGAGCCGCCAGTCAGCCAGGATATTCCAGAGCCGCCAGTCAGCCAGGATATTCCAGAGCCGCCAGGATCTGCCAGAGCCGCCATTCAGCCAGGATCTGCCAGAGCCGCCATTCAGCCAGGATCTGCCAGAGCCGCCATTTAGCCAGGATCTGCCAGAGCCGCCATTCAGCCAGGATCTGCCAGTGCCGCCATTCAGCCAGGATCTGCCAGTGCCGCCATTCAGCCAGGATCTGCCAGAGCCGCCATTCAGCCAGGATCTGCCAGAGCCGCCATTCAGCCAGGAGCTGCCAGAGCCGCCATTCAGCCAGGAGCTGCCAGAGCCGTAAGTCAGCCAGAAGCTGCCAGAGCCGTCAACCAGCCTGAGCTACCTCTCAGTCCTGAGCTACCCCTCAGTCCTGGGCTGCCCCTCAGTCCTGGGCTACCCCTCAGTCCTGAGCTACCCCTCAGTCCGGAGCTGCCCCTCAGTCCGGAGGAGTTTGTTTAGTGGAGTGGGGCCCTTTAGTAGGGTTACCAATCCTAGGTCGGCGGCGAGGGTCGCCGTTCCTAGGAAGAGACTAAAGCGGACAAAGACTATGGTGGGGGGGGGGGGGGGGGGGGGTACTGTCACGCCCTGGCCTTAGTTATCTTTGTTTTCTTTATTATTTTGGTTAGGTCAGGGTGTGACATGGGGGATTTATGTGTTTTCCTGGTCTAGGGTTTTTTGTATGTTTATGGGGCTGTTTCCTTTCTAGGTAATTTATCGGTCTATGGTTGCCTAGATTGGTTTTCAATTAGAGGCAGCTGTCTATCGTTGTCTCTGATTTGGAACCATATTTAGGCAGCCATGTTCTGTGGGTACTTTGTGGGTGGTTGTCTTCTGTCTTTGTGTCATTGCACCAGATAGGACTGTTTCGGTTTTCACATTTATTGTTTTGTATTTTGTAGTGTTCTCGTTGATCGTCTATATTAAAGATGTTGAACATTAACCACGCTGCATTTTGGTCCTCCTCTCCTTCAGCGGAAGAAAACCGTTACAATGGGAGAAATATATTTCGCCCCCCCAGTCCTTTTTCCACAAACTTCATCTAAAATTTTTGAATGAATTTCCTGTAAACAATAGATATTATATTCGTTCTCTTTTAGCCAGGTAAATAC
Organism: Oncorhynchus mykiss; assembly: GCF_057628025.1. Taxonomy (NCBI): domain Eukaryota; kingdom Metazoa; phylum Chordata; class Actinopteri; order Salmoniformes; family Salmonidae; genus Oncorhynchus; species Oncorhynchus mykiss. The sequence continues at coordinate 30,215,996 of NC_143047.1, forward strand.
TGATCGTCTTTTCTTATTATCTGCTAAGCCATTACAATTGTAACTAGCTATACTTATTTCACCACTTACCATAATGAGACACAACTTTCAATTCTATTCATCAAAATATGTGTTTGTAAACGTACCATTAAAAAGTAACACGATGATTGAGTGTCTATATGAAAATCATGGCAACGTGGTTGTAAAGCCTAGTAGCTCCTCGCTCTCGCTCTCTCTCTCTCTCTCTCTCTTTCTCTCTCTCTCACACTGTCTCTGTCTCCCTTCCTCCTTCCCTTTCTCTCCTCCTCTCCATTGACTGAAGTCTCAGAGGTATTGTAGGTGTTAATAGAAAGACTGTATAAGTGACATTCTCTAATAGCGTGTCTGCTCTGCTCTGCATCACTTCCTCCTGGGTTAGTGAAGTAATTTGCCACAGGGAATCAGGCACCTGGAATCAATTGAGTTCCAAGTTCTAGTTTCTGACTGTAATGATAATGAAGTAGCCTATATCAGTGCACATTTTACCTCGTTATATGATGTAAATTATTGAAGGAAAGTGTGTTACCATCTCTACTATCTCTGAAATGAGAGAGAACTGTTCACCTCCAATGGATGGACTCCATCTCCATGTCCCAATAATTGCAACTGTGCCTTCCTATTACCCTGTTATAATGGGAAATAGTGTTTTAGCTCTGTGGAAGATCCATCACAGTGTCATTGTTCTATCGTCCTGATTCTGCCCAGCTATTTAAATGAATGCCTTCCGGTTCTTTTCTATGGCTATGGAGTTACTGTTTGTGTTTCTATTGACACAGTTTAGCTGGTGCTCTTTAGGGTTAGGGATCCAGAGTTAATTGTAGCCTTCTAGTTATTTTCTATAGCTGTGGTTTCTGATGTGTTTGTTTATTGTGTCTGGACTGGCACAGATTAGACGTGTTTTTGAGTCTCCCTCTTTTTTAGCACATTCTAATGCAACCAGAAGGGGAAGCTGGCATGTGGTCCTACATGGGTCATGTGATCAGGCCTTGCCTTTGGGGCTGGCTGTGGCTGTGCCTGTAGAGAAAGATCCCATTCACATTGGCATAGCTGTGGAACAGCTGGGCAGTGCATCAGACCTGCGTTAAAATACTATTCAAAACCATTTCACATACTTTATCTGTGCTTGATTGAGTTTGCCTGGCTTAATTGAGCTATAGAATATTCCCATAGCGGCAAACCCTGCCAATTGGACACTCCAGGCAGAGAAACGCTCAAAGTCAAATCAAATCAAATTTGGTTGCAGTTCAAGAAATATGCAGTTCAAGAAATATATGAATATGTGATCCAATTGGAGACCTCAGTTTACCTGAGGTGAAAGTATGCTATATAAAAATGTCCAGTATAAACTTTAATATTATTACATAAACTTTTCTTGGGACATAATGATATAATGTGTTGTAAAGTTTCCTTTTCAACCCAATTTCACTTTCACTGGAAACATATGAACTGTATTAATAGCTCAGGAGAAGCCTTTCAATTTCTGACAATGACAGAATAGCTATATAGCTCTTCAATAGCTCTATTGTCATCAATGTTAAGGCATGCTCATTTGGTGCAACTAATCTAAGCGAATGTCTTCCTCCGATGTGTCACTTTACATTAGCAGTAGCAGCAGCAGCAACGTACTGTGTTTCAAATAGATCCCCGTAGGCCTGCCAGCGAGGCTCTCATTATTAAATGTCTCAGGCATAAAGCCCTGTCCATTCCCCCTGTCCTGGTAGACTTTCACAGAGGTAGGTCCATTCTCCTTGTCCTGGTACACTTGCACAGAGATAGGTCCATTCCCATATTCCCCTTGTCCTCCATTGAACACCAGAGCTGGAGAGACCTTGTTGAAGAGTGTGATAATGGAGGTGAGATGTGATCTCATCAGAGGTAGGTCCATTCCCCTTGTCCTTCCTTGTACACCTTCAGAGAATCAGCTTTCATTCCCCTTGTTACACCTTCAGAGTTGGAGAGGCCTGCTTGAGGAGTGTTATAATGGGGGTGGGATGTGATGCCAGGATGCCATTCTCCTGAGCCCACGTCTCCTTCTTCTCCTTCAGCCAGTTAACTGAAGCTGGTGTGGCTGATTGATTGCTACTCAATAACAGTTCTCAGTGGCTGCAGCTCACGTTAAGGAGACATGTATCAGAGCATGCCAAATCATTCATCAATTATGTATGGTACTTATCAGCGCTTATCATGTTAATGTTGAATTAATGAAATACAGATAAGTAAACAATCCTAAGATATTCAGTTGCAGTGTCAAAGCTGTCTATATACATTGGGGCAAAAAAGTATTTAGTCAGCCACCAATTGTGCAAGTTCTCCCTCTTAAAAAGATGAGAGAGGCCTGTAATTTTCATCATAGGTACACTTCAACTATGACAGACAAAATGAGAAAAAAAATTCTCCAGAAAATCACATTGCAGGATTTTTAATGAATTTATTTGCAAATTATGGTGGAAAATAAGTATTTGGTCACCTACTAACAAGCAAGATTTCTGGCTCTCACAGACTTGTAACTTCTTCTTTAAGAGGCTCCTCTGTCCTCCACCGCAGAGAGCTGGGACCAAAGTAACAAAGCCTACCATCAGTAACACACTACGCCGCCAGGGACTCAAATCCTGCAGTGCCAGACGTATCCCCCTGCTTAAGCCAGCACATGTCCAGGCCCGTCTGAAGTTTGCTAGAGAGCATTTGAATGATCCAGAAGAAGATTGGGGAATGTCATATGATCAGATGAAACCAAAATATAACTTTTTGGTAAAAACTCAACTCGTCGTGTTTGGAGGACAAAGAATGCTGAGTTGCATCCAAAGAACACCATACCTACTGTGAAGCATGGGGGTGGAAACATCATGCTTTGGGGCTGGTTTTCTGCAAAGGGACCAGGACGACTGATCCGTGTAAAGGAAAGAATGAATGGGGCCATGTATCGTGAGATTTTGAGTGAAAACCTCCTTCCATCAGCAAGGGCATTGAAGATGAAACGTGGCTGGGTCTTTTAACATGACAATGATCCCAAACACACCGCCCGGGCAACGAAGGAGAGGCTTCGTAAGAAGCATTTCAAGGTCCTGGAGTGGCCTAGCCAGTCTCCAGATCTCAACCCCATAGAAAATCTTTGGAGGGAGTTGAAAGTCCGTGTTGCCCAGCAACAGCCCCAAAACATCACTGCTCTAGAGGAGATCTGCATGGAGGAATGGGCCAAAATACCAGCAACAGTGTGTGAAAACCTTGTGAAGACTTACAGAAAATGTTTGACCTCTGTCATTGCCAACAAAGGGTATATAACAAAGTATTGAGAAACTTTTGTAATTGACCAAATACTTATTTTCCACCATAATTTGCAAATAAATTCATAAAAAATCCGACAATGTGATTTTCTGGATTTTTTTTCTCATTTTGTCTGTCATAGTTGACATGTACCTATGATGAAAATTACAGGCCTCTCTCATTTTTTTAAGTGGGAGAACTTACACAATTGGTGGCTGACTAAATACTTTTTTGCCCCACTGTATATAGACAATGCAATCCATTGTACAATGTGTATAGTGCAGGGATTTGAATGAAATCAAAATGTATTTGAAGTTGTTTGTTTACAGGTTCTCCAGCAGTGTCCCCAGCAGTCTCACCAGATGATGCCGCAGAGAGCTGCTGTGATTGAGATTAATTTATTAATCAGAGGTTTTCAGGGGCATTGATGGCATGGAGATCACAGCAGGAACAACAGTCTGCAGTCCCCATGACTGACAGGCAGAAGCTAATCAAGCCTGTTCTGGCCACCAAATAATAATATTATTATCTATGAGATATCAGAGATGATTTCAAATGTATGAGATACCAAGTTATAAATATTAGATATTAGGTCAGCGATGAACTTATGACTGCAGTAGTCTTTGGTTATTGGGATGATTCCAGTTGAGCTGTAGTGTTTTCTCATTTTGAGTGTCAAAGCATTGATTGTTGCTGAGTAAAGCAATTCTAAGATTCACAGTTTATCTGAGGTATCTAAAGTTCATCTAAGGTAGCTTCTCTACAAAATGGTCCTTGACAAAGGTTTTGGTGGTTCCTTCTTCTCTGAGTGCTACCTTTTGAAAGCATTGTGAAACCCCATCCTAGAACAGTTCTCCAATGTAATTTAACAAGCTCAATGTATTGAGATAATTCAACTAGACTTTCATGTAGTTAGATGGTTTGTAGGAAGCATTGTCATTGCTCTGTGCTGGTCTTGAAGCTAGGAATGAGATGTGACAGTGTAAGATATATCCTGGAGCAGTGCAGGGCTACAGCAGTAAAAGACTATCCTTTTCTCTGTGTAATAACAAATTGACCCACTTGTTGTAAACTAAACTACTAAGCACATCCAGTTGGTGTGTCAGTGTACATGGCCACGTTAAATGTAGCAGTGATGTTACCAGCTCCCCTTAGGCATACCATTACCAAGTAGGCTATCTACCACACTGCTAGACAGTTCTAATGGCTCTGGACTTCATTTCCCCCCAAACTTCTGAACAAAAGAGGGTAGCCTGTGTCCCTAATTGTCTCCTTTCCCAATATTTTTTTAATGAGCCCTCCTCTTCCTCTATCCCCCTTTCTCCCAAAAGTAAATAGAACACTCTTTCAAGCTGGTTCCTCTGTAGAGCATGCCAATCATGGCAAGCAGAAGCGATCCCCTATAGACACAGCAAGGCTTTGATCCCCTATAGACGATCCCCTATAGACACAAAAGGCTGTGATCCCCTGTAGACACAACAAGGCTGTGATCCCCTAAAGACACAACAAGGCTGTGATCCCCTAAAGACACAACAAGAATGTGATCCCCTATAGACACAACAAGACTGTGATCCCCTATAGACACAACACGGCTGTGATCCCCTAAAGACACAACAAGGCTGCTGTTAGTGTCCTGCTGTGATCCCATGTTGGCACAACAAGGCTGTTAGCCCATCAGTCTCATCCTCCTCTCAGTGTCCTGCTGTACTTTCCCTTGTAGGAACTTTAGAGGTCTAATAATTGGTGACTTAATTAATGAATTAATCGGCCTACTATTTCAAGTTAAAAGTTGTGTAAGGTCACAAGTAATCGTTTTTATTAGTTTATTAGTTTAGCCTTCATTCATCAAGTCTCATGTCAACAATCTTAAAGTATACGTAAGGTCTTTAATTGTCTTAGAGACAGCATTTGTCAAAGCAAGAGAAAACCACATTTATAAAGAGAGGATGTATTATTATGCTAAGAAACACACAGTGGAAAGAAACAGAAAGATTATGATTGATCTATTAAGATTATAATTTTGCGATGCTGAATAGTTCAGAGGCCATTTTGTACTGTTTCAGTCCAAGACTGACAACTCTTTGTTATGTCTACTCTCCTCTCTCCCTCCTGCTCTCCCTCCTTTTTCTCTTCCAAGTTGATCCAATTCTCCATTCGTCTGTCTTTTGTGCTGAGTTTTCAGCTCAGTTCCCAGGAGATGGGATAATTTGCCCAACAGGTGTCCTCGCCTTACAGAACTTGACGTGATAAGATTACATTTTCTGTTTAGTAAGTCCATCGATATTAGCATGCCATTAGACATAGATTAGCCATGTTTTTCCATTTCTTTTCCCATTCCTATGTTTTTCCACCAGTTGTCTGGTAAATGATCTACTATATAGGGAGAATCCAGGAGGCGGGCTTTAATGTCCAAACAGTGTAACATTGGGAATGCCCCGTTGATTCAGAGAACTCAACCCGTTTAATGTTCAATTTGAGATTGGGATTTTCTCATAAGTGTTCACATAATGTTTTTTCCTGTTCAGAGGACAATTTCACAATTTAAAAACATATTATACATTTAATAACGTAGGAAAAAACAGGAAAAATATCACAATGTATATTGGGCTCATACCAAAAGTTTGTCAGTTTATGTAATTTATAAGAAACACAAAAATGGAAGAGGCAAGTGAAAGGGGAAGAAAGTAAGGAACTTGTCTGTCAACCCTGAATTAAGGATCAAAATTGGTTAAAGAAAATTGTGATAAATAAATAAGTATACCAGTTTAATTTAAGGACTAAAGAATTGACAGCTGTGCCATATTGATTGCAAAATAGTTGGGAAGTGATTTTTTTATCTACCAATTCCATGGCACATGGTGTATAAACTGATACACAAAACGACGCCAGGTTCAAAACTTAAGAGTTTTTCTATTTAAATGATTATATAAATTTATTGCAACCAAAAGAATGTTAAAAAACTCAGCAAAAAAAGAAAGGTCCCTGTCTTTCAAAGATAATTCTTAATCATCCAAATAACTTCACAGATCTTCATTGTAAATGGTTGAAACACTATTTCCCATGCTTGTTCAATGAACCATAAACAATTAATGAACATGCACCTGTGGAATGGTCATTAAGACACTAAAAGCTTACAGACAGTAGGCAATTAAGGTCACAGAAAACTTAGGACACTAAAGAGGCCTTTCTACTGACTCTGAAAAACACCTAAAGAAAGATGCCCAGGGTCCCTGCTCATCTGCGTGAATGTGCCTTCGCCATGCTGCAAGGAGGCATGAGGACTTCAGATGTGGCCAGGGCAATAAATTGCAATGTCCGTACTGAGATGCCTAAAACAGAGCTACAGGGAGACAGGACAGACAGCTGATTGTCCTTGCAGTGGCAGACCATGTGTAACAACACCAGCACAGGATCGGTACATCCGAACATCACACCTGCGGCACAGGTACAGGATGGCAACAACAACTGCCCGAGTTACACCAGGAATGCACAATCCCTCCATCAGTGCTCAGACTGTCCGCAATAGGCTGAGAGAGGCAGGACTGAGGGCTTGTAGGCCTGTTGTCAGGCAGGTCCTCACCAGACATCACCGGTAACAACGTCACCTATGGGCACAAACCCACCGTTGCTGGACCAGACAGGACTGGCAAAAAGTGCCCTTCACTGACGAGTCGTGGTTTTGTCTCACTAGGGGTGATGGTCGGATTGGCGATTATCGTCGAAGGAATGAGCGTTACACCGAGGCCTGTACTCTGGAGCGGGCTCGATGGTCCGTCATGGTCTGGGGCGGTGTGTCACAGCATCATCGGACTGAGCTTGTTGTCATTGCAGGCAATCTCAACTCTGTGTGTTACAGGGAAAACACCCTCCCTGTAACACACAGCGTTGTGTGGTACCTCATGTGGTACCCTTTCTGCAGGGTCATCCTGCCATGACCCTTCAGCATGACAATGCCACCAGCCATACTGCTCGTTCTGTGCGTGATTTCCTGCAAGACAGGAATGTCAGTGTTCTGCCATCGCCAGCAAAGAGCCTGGATCTCAATCCCATTGAGCACGTCTGGGACCTGTTGGGGCTAGGGCCATTCCCCCCAGAAATGTCCGGGAACTTGCAGGTGCCTTAGTGGAAGAGTGGGGTAACATCTCACAGGAAGAACTGCAGTACTTAATGCAGCTGGTGGCCACACCAGATACTGACTGTTACTTTTGATTTTGCCCCCCTCCACCCCTTTATTCAGGGACACATTATTCCATTTCTGTTAGTCATGTGTCTGTGGAACTTGTTCAGTTTAAATCTCAGTTGCTGAATCTTGTTATGTACATACAAATATTTTCACATGTTAAGTTTGCTGAAAATAAACGCAGTTCACAGTGAGAGGACGTTCTGGGGCTCTTGGCACCATTTTCTCTCAGGGATCTTTTTGTCTCTGAATTTTGTCTCGTGCTCTTCCCAGGGGGCACTCAGGTTCCAAGAAATTAGCTATAATAGTCCCAGGTGGCCTTTATAGCTCTGTCATATCATGAAGCACATTCCAGTGGCTCTGATAATCCACTCAAGGGCAGAAAGGGTGACCCTGGTTCTTGTGTTAAAGTGCCCAAAGTCGCAACACCCTTCACCCTATGCCCAACCTCGGTCATATTAGCCATTGTGACGACCCTCCCACTCTGTCTGCCGTATTCTGTCTTTGTTCTTGTTTCCTTATTAGGATGCCGGTGGGCGGAGTTGGGAGGGTCGTCAGCTTCATGGGAAACACCAGGGCCAGGTGTGTCCCAGGATAAATAGACCTCTTCATGGAGGAGACTCTCCCCATGCAGACACCTTTGTAGATTGTGTTATGGTTCTTGGTGGCCTTTTGTTTGTTTGCTTTGGCACCTTTCAACACCCTGCATTATCACATTCATGCATGCAAAACACTCACTTACACTACTGATTACTGATTACACACATCATTGTATATTTTCCTTAGTTGCTTTAGTTAATAAATATATATTTTGTTACTCCTTATCTCCCTTTGTTACGGGCTTTGAGCCGGTTCGTGACACCATTCAATCACTTCCTTCTCTCTGGTTGTCCTTTAGCCATTCACTCTCATCCTCATCGTTCTCCCAGTGCTCTTTACCTTCACCCTCTCTTTGCATGAGCCAAATGAGACAAATGGTAGAGTTTGCTGGGGTGTTAAATGGAGTGATGTTTCTTTATGTAAGAAGTCAGACACACCACCAAGGATACTGTTAAAGGAGGAATATAGTACACAATATAGCTTAAAATAAACCAGTCCTAGCTGACACAACTCCAGAAGCCTAGTTGGAAAGGGTTTTGTGTTTTATGCTCCGAGAGCCATGCCCCTCGGCACACTACTGAAATGAGGGCTGGAATATTTGGATACTCTACTCACAAACGGCACAAGAGGAGGAGAGGGGGGAGGGATGGAAGGAGGGAGGGAGTGGGAGAATGAGAGCGAGAGCAAGAGAGAGAGAGGGAGGGATGGAGAAAGAGAGAGAGAACGAGAGCAAAGGTAGTAATGTGCTTTGATAGTGTTTTGTCCTATGGGCACCATGAGTAGGGTGACTGCTCAGACCTACTCTGGAGTTCTGTACAGAGGTAGCAGGTTTTTAGGGCCACGTATTCTGCAGACACATATAGTTGAAGTCAGAAGTTTACATACACTTAGGTTAGAATCATTAAAATTAGTTTTTCAACCACTCCACAAATTTCTTGTGAACAAACTATAATTTTGGCAAGTCAGTTAGGATATCTACTTTGTGCATGACACAAGTAATTTTTCCAACAATTGTTTACAAGCAGATTATTTCACTTATAATTCACAATTCCAGTGGGTCAGAAGTTTCCATACACTAAGTTGATTGTGCCTTTAAACAGCTTGGAAAACTCCAGAAAATGATGTCATGGCTTTAGAAGCTTCTGATGGGCTAATTGACATAATTTGAGTCAGTTGGCGGTGTACCTGTGGATGTATTTCATGGCATCATGGGAAAATAAAAAGAAATCAGCCAAGACTTCAGAAGAAAAATAGTAGACCTCCACAAGTCTGGTTCATCCTTGGGTGCAATTTCCAAATGCCTGAAGGTACCATGTTCATCTGTACAAACAATAGTACACAAGTATAAACACCATTAAACCATGCAGCCATTTTACCTTTATTTAACCAGGTAGGCAAGTTGAGAACAAGTTCTCATTTACAATTGCGACCTGGCCAAGATAAAGCAAAGCAGTTCGACACATACAACGACACAGAGTTACACATGGAGTAAAACAAACATACAGTCAATAATACAGTATAAACAAGTCTATATACAATGTGAGCAAATGAGGTGAGAAGGGAGGTAAAGGCAAAAAAGGCCATGGTGGCAAGGTAAATACAATATAGCAAGTAAAACACTGGAATGGTAGTTTTGCAATGGAAGAATGTGCAAAGTAGAAATAAAAATAATGGGGTGCAAAGGAGCAAAATAAATAAATAAATTAAATACAGTTGGGAAAGAGGTAGTTGTTTGGGCTAAATTATAGGTGGGCTATGTACAGGTGCAGTAATCTGTGAGCTGCTCTGACAGTTGGTGCTTAAAGCTAGTGAGGGAGATAAGTGTTTCCAGTTTCAGAGATTTTTGTAGTTCGTTCCAGTCATTGGCAGCAGAGAACTGGAAAGAGAGGCGGCCAAAGAAAGAATTGGTTTTGGGGGTGACTAGAGAGATATACCTGCTGGAGCGTGTGCTACAGGTGGGAGATGCTATGGTGACCAGCGAGCTGAGATAAGGGGGGACTTTACCTAGCAGGGTCTTGTAGATGACATGGGGCTTTGGTGACAAAACGGATTGCACTGTGATAGACTGCATCCAATTTGTTGAGTAGGGTATTGGAGGCTATTTTGTAAATGACATCGCCAAAGTCGAGGATTGGTAGGATGGTCAGGGTATGTTTGGCAGCATGAGTGAAGGATGCTTTGTTGCGAAATAGGAAGCCAATTCTAGATTTAACTTTGGATTGGAGATGTTTGATATGGGTCTGGAAGGAGAGTTTACAGTCTAACCAGACACCTAAGTATTTGTAGTTGTCCACGTATTCTAAGTCAGAGCCGTCCAGAGTAGTGATGTTGGACAGGCGGGTAGGTGCAGGTAGCAATCGGTTGGAGAGCATGCATTTAGTTTTACTAGTATTTAAGAGCAATTGGAGGCCACGGAAGGAGAGTTGTATGGCATTGAAGCTTGCCTGGAGGGTTGTTAACACAGTGTCCAAAGAAGGGCAGGAAGTATACAGAATGGTGTCGTCTGTGTAGAGGTGGATCAGAGACTCACCAGCAGCAAGAGCGACCTCATTGATGTATACAGAGAAGAGAGTCGGTCCAAGAATTGAACCCTGTGGCACCCCCATAGAGACTTCCAGAGGTCCGGACAACAGACCCTTTCGATTTGAGACACTGAACTCTATCAGAGAAGTAGTTGGTGAACCAGGCGAGGCAATCATTTGAGAAACCAAGGCTGTTGAGTCTGCCAATGAGGATGTGGTGATTGACAGAGTCGAAAGCCTTGGCCAGATCAATGAATACGGCTGCACAGTAATGTTTCTTATCGATGGCGGTTAAGATATCGTTTAGGACCTTGAGCGTGGCTGAGGTGCACCCATGACCAGCTCTGAAACCAGATTGCATAGCAGAGAAGGTATGGTGAGATTCGAAATGGTCGGTAATCTGGTTGTTGACTTGGCTTTCGAAGACCTTAGAAAGGCATGGTAGGATAGATATAGGTCTGTAGCAGTTTGGGTCAAGAGTGTCCCCCCCTTTGAAGAGGGGGATGACCTCAGCTGCTTTCCAATCTTTGGGAATCTCAGACGACACGAAAGAGAGGTTGAACAGGCTAGTAATAGGGGTGGCAACAATTTCGAAAGATAATTTTAGAAAGAAAGGGTCCAGATTGTCTAACCCGGCTGATTTGTAGGGGTCCAGATTTTGCAGCTCTTTCAGAACATCAGCTGAATGGATTTGGGAGAAGGAGAAATGGGGAAGGCTTGGGCGAATTGCTGTTGGGGGTGCAGTGCTGTTGACAGGGGTAGGAGTAGCCAGGTGGAAAGCATGGCCAGCAGTAGAAAAATGCTTATAGACATTTTCAATTGTGGTGGATTTATCAGTGGTGACAGTGTTTCCTATCTTCAGTGCAGTGGTTAGCTGGGAGGAGGTGTTCTTATTCTCCATGGACTTTACAGTGTCCCAGAACTTTTTTGAGTTAGTGTTGCAAGAGGAAAATTTCTGCTTGAAAAAGCTAGCCTTGGCTTTTCTAACTGCCTGTGTATAATGGTTTCTAGCTTCCCTGAACAGCTGCATATCACGGGGGCTGTTCGATGCTAATGCAGAATGCCATAGGATGTTTTTGTGTTGGTTAAGGGCAGTCAGGTCTGGGGAGAACCAAGGTCTATATCTGTTCCTGGTTCTAAATTTCTTGAATGGGGCATTTTTATTTAAGATGGTTAGGAAGGCATCTTTAAAAAATATCCAGGCATCCTCTACTGACGGGATGAGGTCAATATCCTTCCAGGATACCCCGGCCAGGTCGATTAGAAAGGCCTGCTCGCTGAAGTGTTTCAGGGAGCGTTTTACAGTGATGAGAGGAGGTCGTTTGACCACTGACCCATTACGGATGCAAGCAATGAGGCAGTGATCGCTGAGATCTTGGTTGAAGACAGCAGAGGTGTATTTAGAGGGGAAGTTGGTTAGGATGATATCTATGAGGGTGCCCGTGTTTAAGGCTTTGGGGAGGTACCTGGTAGGTTCATTGATCATTTGTGTGAGATTGAGGGCATCAAGTTTAGATTGTAGGATGGCTGGGGTGTTAAGCATGTTCCAGTTTAGGTCGCCTAGCAGCACGAGCTCTGAAGATAGATCGGGGGCAATCAGTTCACATATGGTGTCCAGAGCACAGCTGGGGGCAGAGGGTGGTCTATAGCAGGCGGCAACGGTGAGAGACTTGTTTTTAGAGAGGTGGATTTTTAAAAGTAGAAGTTCAAATTGTTTGGGTACAGACCTGGATAGTAGGACAAAACTCTGCAGGCTATCTTTGCAGTAGATTGCAACACCGCCCCCTTTGGCAGTTCTATCTTGTCTGAAAATGTTGTAGTTTGGAATTAAAATGTCTGAATTTTTGGTGGTCTTCCTAATCCAGGATTCAGACACAGCTAGAACATCCGGGTTGGCAGAGTGTGCTAAAGCAGTGAATAGAACAAACTTAGGGAGGAGGCTTCTAATGTTAACATGCATGAAACCAAGGCTATTACGGTTACAGAAGTCGTCAAAAGAGAGCGCCTGGGGAATAGGAGTGGAGCTAGGCACTGCAGGGCCTGGATTCACCTCTACATCGCCAGAGGAACATAGGAGGAGTAGAATAAGGGTGCGGCTAAAAGCAATAAGAATTGGTCGTCTAGAACGTCTGGAACAGAGATAAAAGGAGGTTTCTGGGGGCGATAAAATAGCATCAAGGTATAATGTACAGACAAAGGTAAGGTAGGATGTGAATACAGTGGAGGTAAACCTAGGTATTGAGTGATGAAGAGAGAGATATTGTCTCTAGAAACATCATTGAAACCAGGAGATGTCATTGCATGTGTGGGTGTTGGAACTAATAGGTTGGATAAGGTATAGTGAGCAGGACTAGAGGCTCTACAGTGAAATAAGCCAATAAACACTAACCAGAACAGCAATGGACAAGACATATTGACATTAAGGAGAGGCATGCTTAGTCGAGTGATCAAAAGGGTCCAGTGAGTGGAGAGGTTGGTTGGGGGTCACGGCGATTTAGACAGCTAGCCAGGCCATCGGTAGCAAGCTAGCATAGGATGGAGGTCTGTTGTTAGCCACCTCTTGTAGATTAGTGGGGTTCCGTGTGGTAGAGGGGATTAATCCAAATCACACAACAACAACAAAAATAAGAACAATAGATATAGTTATAGAGGCCCGAGAAGAAAACATAATAATAATAAAAATAAATAAATTGTCCGATTGTCTATTCAGATAGCAGCCGGTAAGACAGCTAACGGTTAGCGGGCCGCAGATGGGCGTTCGGGTAACGTCGCGACGGAGGAGCCAGCCGGATCTCCTTCAGGTAGATAACGTCGGCAGTCCAGTTGTGAAGGCCCGATGGGGCTCCGCGTAGGCAGTAAAACGGGTCCGGATAGGTGACTGCAGCCCAGGAGTGAATGATGGAACTCAGGAGTGATTGACGGAGCTGGCTAGCACCGGAACAATCGATGTTTGCTCCGGAATCGACGAAAGCCGACTGTCACACGGATAGCAGCTAGCTAGCTGTGAGATCCGGGTATGAATGTCCAGAGAGCAGTTGAAATCCAGGGACATGGAGAGAAAAATTGGTCCGGTATGTTCCGTTCCGAGCCGCGCTGCGCCGTACAAAACTGGCAATAGATTTTCGATAGATTTTCGAGCTAAAGGATAGCTGATGACCACAAACCGTGGTTAGCTGAATACTAACGACTTGCCAGTAAAGAAGCTAACTAGCTTCTGATTAGCTTCTGGATTAGCTTCTGGGCTAGCTCCTGGCTAGCTTCTGGCTAGTTTCTGGCTAGCTTTTTGGAGTTTCTGGCTAGCTTCTTGGAGGATTACAGATCTGAGGTAAATAATACTTTTTTATAAATATAAATTGGTGAGGCTGGTTGCAGGAGAGTGTTTAGAAGATGAGTTGATGGAAAATAAAAATAAAATGTATGTGAAAAAAGTTGTAAATATATATATATATATATACAGGACACGACAAGACGAGGACAAAAGACGTCTGAACTGCTATGCGATCTTGGAGTGAAAAGATGAACGTACTATGTGCGAAAAGTGCAAATCAATCCCAGAACAACAGCAAAGGACTTTGTGAAGATGCTGGAGGAAACGGGTAAAAAAGTATCTACTGTATCTATCCACAGTAAAATGAGTCCTATATCAACATAACCGCTCGGCAAGGAAGAAGCCACTGCTCCAAATCCGTCATAAAAAAGCCTGCCTACGGTTTGCAACTGCACATGGGGACAATGATTGTACTTTTTGGAGATATGTCCTCTGGTCTGATGAAACAAAAATAGAACTGTTTGGCCATAATGTCCATCGTTATGTTTGGAGGAAAAAGGGGGAGGCTTGCAAGCCGAAGAACACCATTCAATCTGTGAAGCACTGCGGTGGCAGCATCATGTTGTGGCGGTGATTTGCTGCAGGAGAGACTGGTGCAGTTCACAAAATAGATGGCATCGTGAGGATGGAAAATTATGTGGATATATTGAAGCAACATCTCAAGACATCAGTAAGGAAGTTACAGCTTGGTCGCAAATGGGTCTTCCAAGTGGACAATGACCCCAAGCATACTTCCAAAGTTGTGGCAAAATGGCTTAAGGACAACAAAGTCAAGGTATTGGAGTGGCCATCACAAAGCCCTGACCTCAATCCTATAGAAAATGTGTGGGCAGAACTGAAAAAGTTTGTGCAAGCAAGGAAGCCTACAAACCTGACTCAGTTACACCAGCTCTGTCAGGAGGAATGGGCCAAAATTCACCCAACTTATTGTGGAAAGCTTGTGGAAGGCTACCTGAAATGTTTGACCCAAGTTAAACAATTTATAGGCAATGCGACCAAATACTAATTGAGTGTATGTAAACTTCTGACCCACTGGGAATGTGATGAAAGAAACACAAGCTGAAATAAATCATTCTCTCTACTATTATTCTGACATTTCACATTCTTAAAATAAAGTGGTGGTCCTAACTGACCTAAGACAGGGAATTTTTACTAGGATTCAATGTCAGGAATTGTAAAAAACTGAGTTTAAATATATTTGGCTAAGGTGTATGTAAACTTCTGACTTCAGCTGTATATATTACACTTCTCCTTTCCTACCAACTAAAGCCAATCGCCATTTGATCTGTCATCTCAATTACTGCAAATGTTCAGCCTATTGTCTATTATTATCATAGAACTATTACTGATTACTGCCAAGGCTCTTATAGTGTACAATATTTTCAGATATTTGTTTCAAAGACTAGGGCTTTGCATGCTTTGGGATGTGTATTGCCATACACAGTGTTAAAGGTCCAGTGTGGGTAGTTATTATTATTCCAGTGCTGAAGTCACATGGGTGAATGGAAGACAGAGAACTCAACTGTTGTTGGCAGGCAGATTCAACTACAGAATATAGTGTATGTTCACTTGGTGCTTTTGAAGCCCACGGGGTCAGTAGCTAGTGGAAGGTAACAGTTCAGAGGTGTGGAATTATCATACTGGGATGTACACGAACACACACACCCAAAAAAACACACACACACACACACACACACACACACACACACACACACACACACACACACACACACACCCCTATGATGACAATAGGTGTAATAACTATATAATGATCACGTCACAGCTCTGAGCAGACTATTTTAATTATTTAAGCCAAAAGGTTTTACTGAGCTTTTATTCTGACTTTATCAAAACATAGATATCAAACTGAGAGAATCGATTAAAAAAAAAAAAATCCACAGTGCATTACATTCATTTGGTTGAATGTATTTGAAAGATTGTTTCTTGAAATTGGTGTTCAATCCAAACATAAAAAGCAAGGGTGGTTGCCTAGTACAACAAATCCTTACCTTTTAGTGAACTTATATGAGAAAGAAATTGTTCATAATGTGAATTGTAAGCACTCGATCTGAGGAAAAGCCTTATAGAGGTTATTGAAGTTATTGTGTAGTCCTCATAGACAAATGTGCCATTTCTGAGCATTCTCTGTGTGTGTGTGTGTGTGTGTGTGTGTGTGTGTGTGTGGAGAGCAGATTCCATGGATACTGTATATTCCTTCTGTATCTATGCCAAGGCATTAGAATCAGCTCCAACCTATGTGAGACCCAGGTCATTATTGGAGGCGTATGCAGTAACAGAAACACAACAGGCCCTGTCTGAACACCCTCTGTGTGTGTGTCTGTGTGTCATTATTGGAGGCGTATGCAGTAACAGAAACACAACAGGCCCTGTCTGAACACCCTCTGGGTGTGTGTCTGTGTGTCATTATTGGAGGCTTATGCAGTAACAGAAACACAACAGGCCCTGTCTGAACACCCTATGGGTTTGTAGTAGATCACATGACTGCTGGGGTGAGACTTGAGATGTTACAAATGCACTCATGTAACAGTTTCATTATATTTGTTTATTTATTTATTTATTTATTTCACCTTTATTTAACCAGGTAGGCAAGTTGAGAACAAGTTCTCATTTACAATTGCGACCTGGCCAAGATAAAGCAAAGCAGTTTGACAGGTACAACAACACAGAGTTACACATGGAGTAAAACAAACATACAGTCAATAATACAGTATAAACAAGTCTATATACGATGTGAGCGAATGAGGTGAGATAAGGGAGGTAAAGGCAAAAAAGGCCATGGTGATGAAGTAAATACAATATAGCAAGTAAAAAAATAAAAAATAAATAAACACTGGAATGGTAGATTTGCAGTGGAAGAATGGCGGTGCAAAGGAGCAAAATAAATAAATAAACACTGGAATGGTAGATTTGCAGTGGAAGAATGGCGGTGCAAAGGAGCAAAATAAATAAATAAATATAGTAGGGGCAGAGGTAGTTGTTTGGGCTAAATTATAGATGGGCTATGTACAGGTGCAGTAATCTGTGAGCTGCTCTGACAGCTGGTGCTTAAAGCTAGTGAGGGGGGTAAGTTTTTCCAGTTTCAGAGATTTTTGCAGTTCGTGATGTTGGACGGGCAGGCAGGTGCAGGCAGCGATCGGTTGAAGAGCATGCATTTAGTTTTACTTGTATTTAAGAGCAATTGGAGGCCACAGAAGGAGAGTTGTATGGCATTGAAGCTCGTCTGGAGGGTTGTTAACACAGAGTCCAAAGAAGGGCCAGAAGTATACAGAATGGCGTCATCTGCGTAGAGGTGGATCAGAGACTCACCAGCAGCAAGAGTGACATCATTGATGTATACAGAGAAGAGAGTCGGTCCAAGAATTGAACCTTGTGGCACCCCCATAGAAACTGCCAGAGGCCGGACAACAGGCCCTCCGATTTGACACACTGAACTCTATCAGAGAAATAGTTGGTGAACCAGGCGAGGCAATCATTTGAGAAACCAAGGCTATCGAGTCTGCCGATGAGGATGTGGTGATTGACAGAGTCGAAAGACTTGGCCAGGTCAATGAATACGGCTGCACAGTAATGTTTCTTATCGATGGCGGTTAAGATATTGTTTAGGAACTTGAGCGTGGCTGAGCTGCACCCATGACCAGCTCTGAAACCAGATTGCATAGCGGAGAAGGAATGGTGGGATTCGAAATGGTCGGTAATCTGTTTGTTAACTTGGCTTTCGAAGACCTTAGAAAGGCAGGGTAGGATAGATATAGGTCTGTAGCAGTTTGGGTCAAGAGTGTCACCCCCTTTGAAGAGGGAGATGACCGCAGCTTCTTTCCAATCTTTGATAATCTCAGACGACACGAAAGAGAGGTTGAACAGGCTAGTAATAGGGGTTGCAACAATTTCGGCAGATCATTTTAGAAAGAGAGGGTCCAGATTGGCTAGCCCTGCTGATTTATAGGGGTCCAGATTTTGCAGCTCTTTCAGAACATCAGCTGACTGGATTTGGGAGAAGGAGAAATGGGGAAGGCTTGGGCGAGTTGCTGTGGGGGGTGCAGTGCTGTTGACCGGGGTAGGGGTAGCCAGGTGGAAAGCATGGCCAGCCGTAGAAAAATGCTTATTGAAATTCTCAATTATAGTGGATTTATCGGTGGTGACAGTGTTTCCTATCCTCAGTGCAGTGGTTAGCTGGGAGGAGGTGTTCTTATTCTCCATGGACTTTACAGTGTCCCAGAACTTTTTTGAGTTAGTGTTACAGGAAGCAAATTTCTGCTTGAAAAAGCTAGCCTTGGCTTTTCTAACTGCCTGTGTGTATTGGATTCTAGCTTCCCTGAAAAGTTGCATATCACGGGGGCTGTTCGATGCTAATGCAGAACGCCATAGGATGTTTTTGTGTTGGTTAAGGGCAGTCAGGTCTGGAGAGAACCAGGGTCTATATCTGTTCCTGGTTCTAAATTTCTTGAAAGGGGCATGCTTATTTAAGATGGTGAGGAAGGCATTTAAAAAAATAACCAGGCATCCTCTACTGACGGGATGAGGTCAATGTCCTTCCAGGATACCGCGGCCAGGTCGATTAGAAAGGCCTGCTCGCTGAAGTGTTTCAGGGAGATTTTGACAGTGACGAGTGGAGGTCGTTTGACCGCTGAGATCTTGGTTGAAAACAGCAGAGGTGGGCCTCCCGGATGGTGCAGTGGTTAAGGGCGCTGTACTGCAGCGCCAGCTGTGCCTCCAGAGACTCTGGGTTCGCGTCCAGGCTTTGTTGTAACTGGCCGCGACCGGGAGGTCCGGGGGCGACGCACAATTGGCCTAGCGTCATCCGGGTTAGGGTGGGTTTGGCCGGTAGGGATATCCTTGTCTCATCGCGCACCAGCAACTCCTGTGCGTGCCGGGCGCAGTGCGCGCTAACCAAGGTTGCCAGGTACACAATGTTTCCTCCGACACATTGGTGTGGTTGGCTTCCGGGTTGGATGCGCGCTGTGTTAAGAAGCAGTGCGGCTTGGTTGAGTTGTGTATCGGAGGACGCATGACTTTCAACCTTCGTCTCTCCCGAGCCCGTACGGGATGTGTAGCGATGAGACAAGATAGTAGCTACTAATTGGATACCACGAAATTGGGGAGAAAAAGGGGTAGAAAAAAAAAGAAAAAAAAACAGCAGAAGTGTATTGAGAGGGCAAGTTGGTTAGGATGATATCTTTGAGTGTGCCCGTGTTTACGGCTTTGGGGTGGTACCTGGTAGGTTCTTTCTATCACTGGGTGGAATGTTCCCCTCTTAAA
Organism: Oncorhynchus mykiss; assembly: GCF_057628025.1. Taxonomy (NCBI): domain Eukaryota; kingdom Metazoa; phylum Chordata; class Actinopteri; order Salmoniformes; family Salmonidae; genus Oncorhynchus; species Oncorhynchus mykiss. The sequence goes on from NC_143047.1 coordinate 30,235,182, forward strand.
TATGTTTATATTGTATAGTATACCCATAACTACTCTAGATACAAACTCAAAGACACCTCTCAAAATCAAATGCCAAAATGTATGATGATATCTGTTGTTTGGTTGAGTCTTAACTAATGATCCATGCAAAATGAGCTGAACGTTTTTAGAATGTGAATAGCAGGCAAGGGGTCACATCCAGTTGTGCGTGGGCTTAGATTTAACTCTAGTTGTGTTTTTCTCTCGACCTCAGTGTTGAACGTACACACACACAGCCGTGCTCAGTCAAATCACACTCTCTACTGCCAGGCACCTGGGGTCACTATGAGGTCATTTACCACGACGTCACTGCTCCGTTTCCTCAACGTCTGTCAGTTATGTTATTATGATGACACGTGCATTCTACCGCTGTGCATTTCAATGCCGTTTTACACCCATTTTCACATAGAGGTACTGTATATGGGTTATCATAAGGAGAAATCTGAGGATAACATTCTCAAGCTGAGGAGAACATAAACATGAGCTGAACATGGAGCAGAAGTGGGTGGGACATCTCCTTCCTGATATCTGTACCTTTGGGAGGGAAACAACAGCTGGAAGAGAGGGCAACTCTATGTTTGAGATACTGTACAGTGTAGAATACCTCAATTCTCTCCAGCTGTTGTTGTCTTCCCAGAGGTCCAGACATCAGGAAGGAGGCTCCTTCCCCACATACCACTTCAGTTTCATGTTCAGCTCTAGTATCAACAGATCGGTACAAGAGGGCAATTGTTTTACTCCTGTTATAGCTCAGTTTCCCCCTCCACTCTGAGGACTCTTGGCAACGTTCCGGGATATTGTGACAGTAGTGCTTTGACTTTCACCTTGTTGTCCCGACTCCCCAGACACACAGCACAGTACAGGGACAGATTTATCAAGCACTTGCACCAGTCCAGTGGAAAGTTTTCACCAGTTATTTCTAAGGGGAAATGAAACTAATTGATGTGTCTGGTTAGAAAGTTTAGAAACTTTATAAAAACAAAAATGTTATTTTTGATGCCATAATGCCAAGCAAAAAGCTTGGTGTGTTTTTCTGTATGGTGTGTGATACTGAGTCTAAGGTGGTGGCAGCCCAGCCCATACCTCAACCCTCAGCCTGTCCTTCTGCTTCCTTGTCTGGTGCTTAGCACAGCAGAAGCCGGGCGCCCATTGCCCTCTCCCTTGGTGTGTTTTTCTGTATGGTGTGTGATACTGAGTCTAAGGTGGTGGCAGCCCAGCCCATACCTCAACCCTCAGCCTGTCCTTCTGCTTCCTCGTCTGGTGCTTAGCACAGCAGAAGCCGGGCGCCCATTGCCCTCTCCATCCACCCTCTACCCCTCCTCCATACCCGGTGATCAGTAACACGTTTGGCCTGCTGACTGCTCTGTCAGGGCTTCATTATGGGCTGTCTGCACTTTTTACAGAGGAAAGGAGAGAGAGAAGCTCTTCAGTGTCAGTGAGCTGGATGCTCACTTTAGCCCGGCAAGTGCGAGGCGCTGGCACAGGACGCACTGGGCTGTGAAGGCGCATAACATGGTACCTGAACGGTGACACACACCCCAGGGCAAGTGTGCAGAGGAGACACAGGACGCACCGGACTGGGGAGACGCACCGGAGGCCAGATGCGTGAAACCGGTGCACATGACACCGGACTGGTGCCACGCTCCTTCGCATGCCCACTCTGCAGCGCTCTCAACGCCAGCACCTCTCTCCGGAATCTTGCGTCGAGCTCCTCACTCGACTCCCTGACGGGCTCTGGTTCACATCTCGGCTCCGCCGCCCACTCCGTGTGCCCCCCAATTTTTTGGGGGGGCTGCCTCTCATGCTTGAATCGTGTCCTTGATTCCCGGTCTCGTCGCCGTTCCCCTCTCGCTGCCTCCGCCTGCTTCCATGGCAGGGTCTTGTCAACTGCCATTTCCTCCTCCCAGTTCCAGAATGTCCTCCACTCCTGGGCACGCTGCATGGTCACTTGGTGGTGGGATCTTCTGTCCCGTCCGTCGTTGAATGAGTGAGACCACAGCACAGCATGGAAAGTGTTCATGATATTTAATGCTGAAGCTCCAACAGGATTCCACATCACTCAAAAGTTTTCTCCTTGACTTGAACAAAACTGGAAAAAACGAGGACAGCCTAATACTTCCCTTCATCTGACTACCGACACGTTATAGTCTCTCATTGTGTCACAATAAGTTAAGGTTTAATTTAATAAATGTTTCTTTAGAGATAGAACATCTACGTTTATGGACCTATTTGAGACTCATGTAATGGTGACTTTCAGTAGGCCATCATTTAAATTCTTTGGCAAACCTTGGGCTTTAGATGTTAAAGGGAGTAGACTTTTGAGTGGAGGGAACCTTGATAGTATGAAACAGATGACAAATCATCTTACATTCTGACATGGCTCCACTGTCCCTTAGAATTACCATCTCAGTCCAAACCACCCTTGGTTATAATCTATGAAAACAACATTGGAAATGGAAATGGAAATGGGACTTTATTTCAAGGCTCCAAATACATCACCAATTTCACAAATTTCTCATAGTAAATTTAAAGCTGATCCATGTGCTGTTGATCATGTTATGTCTTTCCATTAGATATTCATTTTGGGAAGCTATAAATGTCAATTAATGGTCTAAATTACATTTAGTTTTCAGCTCACTAGAGGTGGCAGCAAAAGGTTTACCTCTAGGAATGTTTAGGAGACTCCAGAGGCTTGCAATGGTAAACAGTGTTCCCAGTAGTTTGGCTGTATCTATTTGAATTGTTTATCAGGGCAGGTCATTCTACCTTGGGATTGGCTGGCTTTGCTGTTTGTCAAAGCAATAATGCCTTAAACATTATGGAGAGAGTGAGGGAGAGATGCTGAAGAGAGAGAGATAGATATGCTGAAAAGAGAGAGAGATATATGCTGAAGAGAGAGAGTTACTGAATTTAATCCACAAAATCCTCTGTTTATTTGGTTAAAAGTGATTTAACAAAGTTGTTTCACAAGAGCTTGTTTACAATTTTCTACTTTTTCTTAGTGGTCTTTTCGTTGCTCATATCTGATGCAGTGCTACCCCCATTACTGAGTCTCTTTTCCTTTGGATCAGCCAAGCGTTCACACGGTTGCTTTGAATAAAACATACAGTAGGAGATAGCATCCTGTGGCTGTGTGTTTTTGTGTGTGTTGTGGCTGTACCCACTGCCCAGGCTTTGCTGTGTCTGACTCATTAATAAAAGACTGGTGGGTTTTGCCATGTCATATGGTCACTGGATGTACTCAGCTTGACTTCGTCAACCATTCACCAACCACCCATTCATCATTGATTCATGTAAAGGAAAGGTTGGTAGTACCCAGAGTAATCATTCATCTACACTTAGATTTGATGCTTTTTCTCTGACTTGGATTAAGGTTGGCTAACCCCTTCATGTGTGTCAGACCTCTACAGAAGAAATCCCCTTTCAAATCTGCTTCTTGTTGTTGCAATTTTGCATACATAAACACTTTTCAGTTGACAACTGAACGAAATGTAAATCAAAACTAGACATTAAATTTACATCTATGCCCAGTGGGTAATGTTCTCTCGTTCAGGTAGTATTTAATGTAGTCTGTCTGTCTGTCTGTCTGTCTCAGGGACATCTGTGAGTTTGACTAGAGTATACACACACAGAGTATGTCGTCTCACACACTATTCTGGCACCCATGGTCAAATCTCTTGTGGGCGCTGTTCAATCTGTCACAAGAGACTACTTCCACTCTGACAGATGCCAGATGGCACAGGTATAATTTACCCTGTTAGTTTTCCATAAATGTTTAACCACATTGAAATAGACAGGGAAGACAAGGGAGACAAGATAATCAAGCTACCTCAAGACAGCCACGTACAAGCATTTTCAATATGGCTAAATTCAATATGGCTAAACTGTTGTTTGAATGTCAGATATTATGGTCAAAGCTATGCTGTTTGTAGCTTGCCAGTAATTTAAATTTCCATGTTGCCCCATGATGCAAAAGAAAAATCCCATTGTTGGCCGTGGAGATCCTTCAGTTAGCACAGCTTGATTCAGAAAACTCTATCTCAAAGGCAGCATAAATACTATGTTGACTTGTTAGAAACTTTAAATGATAGATAAGTGGAGCTTGGTAGACGACATGACATCACACATTCCCATTTTCAATGTGTCTCTTATGATTAGGGACTTTGCTCCAGATCGTCAACGCAGTTTAATGCCTGCGAGTGGATTCCATTTAGAATGACCTTTCTTCCTTAAATAGCACCAGTCAGATCTGCCAGGCTCAGACGTGAGGCTGGTAGTTATGTCACTGTTGAGTGTTGACTTGTCATCAGCTATTATGGAGATGATGATGATGATGATATTGCATGGTGTATAGAATTATTGGTTTTTACACAACAACATCACTCCTGAGTAGTCAATAAAATCAGCAAAAGTATGTTGACATGAATCATATTTGAACAAAGCTTGAATCCACCCAACTTGAATCTCAATATATTGATCCTGACAATGTCCACCATTGGAGGTCTAGTATTGTGATACAATGCCACTTTATTTGCCCTTTGACTCTGAAGTTTGACATTCAGAGTCCTTTCAAAGTGACTTCTGATGATGAAACCATATGCTGCTCTTGTGTCTGATGAGAGCGATGTCAGCACTGTCTGATCACCAATGGTGTCACAGCCAAAAGGATTAAACCCCAGTATAAAGTAGCTGACTCTGCCTTTGATGCAGGTCAGTGAGTGAAAGGGAAATATGATGGACCAGGTTTTCCTCTGACAGATATACCCTCATGTCTCTCTCTCTGTTACAGTGCCGTCTATTTTTGCATTATTTGGTGATCACAGGGTTAATTCCACGTGGTTACAGGGTTAATTCCGCTTGGTCACGGGGTTAAGACAGAACTCAAAAGGTTAAGGTTAGTGCTATGGTTTGGGGAAGGCTATCATCAGTATTGTCACAGCTTGCTAGATAATTGTGAACTGCGGTGGATCAGTGGTCTAAACAGCGAGCTCCAGCTCCGAGCATCACCAGTTTTCCCTCTGTGCTGGGAAATTGTTTTTATTTTCTTTGTGAGCGCTAAGGACGGCATATATCAACGTTCTCAGGATCTTTTCGAAAGTCTGAAATCGGCACCTATTTCTAATGATCAGGCTGGCCTTCTCGTTCTTTCTTAGAATGCCCAGTCAGTTAGTTATTCTCGTTCTTTCTTAGAATGCCCAGTCATTTAGTTATTCTCGTTCTTTCTTAGAATGCCCAGTCAGTTAGTCCTTCTCGTTCTTTCTTAGAATGCCCAGTCAGTTAGTTATTCTCGTTCTTTCTTAGAATGCCCAGTCAGTTAGTTATTCTTGTTCTTTCTTAGAATGCCCAGTCAGTTAGTTCTCCCCTTTCTTTCTTAGAATGCCCAGTCAGTTATTCTTGTTCTTTCTTAGAATGCCCAGTCAGTTAGTTATTCTTGTTCTTTCTTAGAATGCCCAGTCAGTTAGTTATTCTTGTTCTTTCTTAGAATGCCCAGTCAGTTCGTTATTCTTGTTCTTTCTTAGAATGCCCAGTCATTTAGTTATTCTCGTTCTTTCTTAGAATGCCCAGTCAGTTAGTTATTCTTGTTCTTTCTTAGAATGCCCAGTCAGTTCGTTATTCTTGTTCTTTCTTAGAATGCCCAGTCATTTAGTTATTCTCGTTCTTTCTTAGAATGCCCAGTCAGTTAGTCCTTCTCGTTCTTTCTTAGAATGCCCAGTCAGTTAGTTATTCTTGTTCTTTCTTAGAATGCCCAGTCAGTTAGTTATTCTTGTTCTTTCTTAGAATGCCCAGTCAGTTCTCCCCTTTCTTTCTTAGAATGCCCAGTCAGTTAGTTATTCTTGTTCTTTCTTAGAATGCCCAGTCAGTTAGTTATTCTTGTTCTTTCTTAGAATGCCCAGTCAGTTAGTTCTTCTTGTTCTTTCTTAGAATGCCCAGTCAGTTAGTTCTCCCCGTTCTTTCTTAGAATGCCCAGTCATTTAGTTATTCTTGTTCTTTCTTAGAATGCCCAGTCAGTTAGTTATTATTGTTCTTTCTTAGAATGCCCAGTCAGTTAGTTCTCCCCGTTCTTTCTTAGAATGCCCAGTCAGTTAGTTATTCTTGTTCTCTCTTAGAATGCCCAGTCAGTTAGTTTCTTGTGTTGCTTTTCAGGGTCACTGTGTATTGAAATGACTAAGAGACTGGTGCTCACTATTTTATATGGCTGGGTGTCTTTCTTTTTGCCTGGCTGGTCTTCATGAGATTTCCACATAGATACCTCAGTAACACACACACAAACATGCACACACATACACACACACCCCCCCCCCACACACACACACACACACACACACACACACACACACACACACACACACACACACACACACACACACACACACACACACCCATACACACACACACACACACCCATACACACACACCCACCCATACACACACACATACACACACACAAACACACACGAACACACACAAGCGCAGACACATACACACATAGTAGTCTCTCCACTGTCCCATGAGGACATCACTTGTGGTAGCTTGACAGTGAGTTGTTCTGTCACTGTGCTGTCTACCTTCATGCAGGCCAGGTGATGGGACTCATTCACTGGAGAGACCTTTCCCTAGCCAAGAGAACTTCAGGTGTGTGTGTGTGTGTGTGTGTGTGTGTGTGTGTGTGGGTGCGTGCGTGCGTGCGTGCATGTGCGGGCACGCATGTGAGTCCGTGTCTGTCTGTGCATATTATTTTTCATTATAGCAGAGAAGTTCAGGAGAGGTGTGTCTTTTGATTACCTGATTTTAAAACATTTAAAAAACATATTTAAAGCAATTTCCATTAATGTGATGAGATAAAATTGAACCCTACTGCAGGATCTGTGCAGCAATTTTTTTCCCCAAGTATAAGGAAAAATTGTTACACTATCAACAGAAATCCTACTTGTATTCTTCCTTTGGTACAATGCCAGGCAGGGGAAGCCATTAGCATGGTTGAATCTGTTGGGGGAAGAATAGGCAGAGATGAAGTAGACTAGACAAGGATGTGCTACAATAAACTGATGTCTGAACTAGAGGTCGACCGATTAATCGGAATGGCCGATTAATTAGGGCCGATTTCAAGTTTTCATAACAATCGGTAATCGTTTTTTTTGGACACCGATTTGCCGATTTTTTTTTTTTAAATATATTTTTTTACACCTTTATTTAATCTTTATTTAACTAGGCAAGTCAGTTAAGAACACATTCTTATTTTCAATGACGGCCTAGGAACGGTGGGTTAACTGCCTTGTTCAGGGGCAGAACGACAGATTTTTTACCTTGTCTGCTTGGGGATTCGTTTTTGCAACCTTCCGGTTACTAGTCCAACGCTCTAACCACCTGCCTTACATTGCACTCCACGAGGAGCCTGCGTGGCAGGCTGACTTCCTGTTACGCGAGGGCAGCAAGAAGCCAAGGTAAGTTCCTAGCTAGCATTAAACTTATCTTATAAAAAACAATCAAGCTTAACATAATCACTAGTTAACCACACATGGTTGATGATATTACTAGTTTATCTAGCGTGTCCTGCGTTGCATATAATCGATGCGGTGCCTGTTAATTTCTCATTGAATCACAGCCTACTTTGACAAACGGGTGAGGATTTAACAAGCGCAGGACACTGACGTTGCTCCAATGTACCTAACCATAAACATCAATGCCTTTCTTTAAAATCAATACACAAGTATATATTTTTAAACCTGCATATTTAGTTAATATTGCCTGCTAACATGAATTTCTTATAACTAGGGAAATTGTCACTTCTCTTGCGTTCCGTGCAAGTAGTCAGGGTATATGCAGCAGTTTGAGCCGCCTGGCTCATTGCGAACTGTGTGAAGTCCATTTTTTCTTAACAAAGGCAGTAATTAATTTGTTAATGTGTTATGATAAAATACGGAATGGTTCCGTATTTTACTGAAAGAATAAACGTTTTGTTTTCGAAATGATCGTTTCCGGATTCGACCATTTTAATGACCAAAGGCTCATATTTCTGTGTGTTATTATGTTATAACTAAGTCTATGATTTGATAGAGCAGCCTGACTGAGCGATGGTAGGCACCAGCAGGCTTGTAAGCATTCATTCAAACAGCTCTTTTGTGCGTTTGCCAACAGCTCTTCGCAATGCGCTGTTTATGACTTAGGGTTAGCAGGGTGCGCGCTAATAGCGTTTCAAATGTCACTCGCTCTGAGACTTGGAGTAGTTGTTCCCCTTGCTCTGCATGGGTAACCCTGCTTCGAGGGTGGCTGTTGTCAATGTGTTCCTGGTTCGAGCCTAGGTAGGAGCGAGGAGAGGGACAGAAGCTATACTGTTACACTGGCAATACTAAAGTGCCTATAAGAACATTGAATAGTCAAAGGTACAGTGCCTTGCGAAAGTATTCGGCCCCCTTGAACTTTGCGACCTTTTGCCACATTTCAGGCTTCAAACATAAAGATATAAAACTGTATTTTTTTGTGAAGAATCAACAACAAGTGGGACACAATCACGAAGTGGAACGACATTTATTGGATATTTCAAACTTTTTTAACAAATCAAAAACTGAAAAATTGGGCGTGCAAAATTATTCAGCCCCTTTACTTTCAGTGCAGCAAACTCTCTCCAGAAGTTCAGTGAGGATCTCTGAATGATCCAATGTTGAGCTAAATGACTAATGATGATAAATACAATCCACCTGTGTGTAATCAAGTCTCCGTATAAATGCACCTGCACTGTGATAGTCTCAGAGGTCCGTTAAAAGCGCAGAGAGCATCATGAAGAACAAGGAACACACCAGGCAGGTCCGAGATACTGTTGTGAAGAAGTTTAAAGCCGGATTTGGATACAAAAAGATTTCCCAAGCTTTAAACATCCCAAGGAGCACTGTGCAAGCGATAATATTGAAATGGAAGGAGTATCAGACCACTGCAAATCTACCAAGACCTGGCCGTCCCTCTAAACTTTCAGCTCATACAAGGAGAAGACTGATCAGAGATGCAGCCAAGAGGCCCATGATCACTCTGGATGAACTGCAGAGATCTACAGCTGAGGTGGGAGACTCTGTCCATAGGACAACAATCAGTCGTGTATTGCACAAATCTGGCCTTTATGGAAGAGTGGCAAGAAGAAAGCCATTTCTTAAAGATATCCATAAAAAGTGTTGTTTAAAGTTTGCCACAAGCCACCTGGGAGACACACCAAACATGTGGAAGAAGGTGCTCTGGTCAGATGAAACCAAAATTGAACTTTTTGGCAACAATGCAAAACGTTATGTTTGGCGTAAAAGCAACACAGCTCATCACCCTGAACACACCATCCCCATTGTCAAACATGGTGGTGGCAGCATCATGGTTTGGGCCTGCTTTTTTTCTGCAGGGACAGGGAAGATGGTTAAAATTGATGGGAAGATGGATGGAGCCAAATACAGGACCATTCTGGAAGAAAACCTGATGGAGTCTGCAAAAGACCTAAGACTGGGACGGAGATTTGTCTTCCAACAAGACAATGATCCAAAACATAACGCAAAATCTACAATGGAATGGTTCAAAAATAAACATATCCAGGTGTTAGAATGGCCAAGTCAAAGTCCAGACCTGAATCCAATCGAGAATCTGTGGAAAGAACTGAAAACTGCTGTTCACAAATGCTCTCCATCCAACCTCACTGAGCTCGAGCTGTTTTGCAAGGAAGAATGGGAAAAAATTTCAGTCTCTCGATGTGCAAAACTGATAGAGACATACCCCAAGCGACTTACAGCTGTAATCGCAGCAAAAGGTGGCGCTACAAAGTATTAACTTAAGGGGGCTGAATAATTTTGCACGCCCAATTTTTCAGTTTTTGATTTGTTAAAAAAGTTTGAAATATCCAAAAAGTTTGAAATATCCAATAAATGTTGTTCCACTTCATGATTGTGTCCCACTTGTTGTTGATTCTTCACAAAAAAATACAGTTTTATATCTTTATGTTTGAAGCCTGAAATGTGGCAAAAGGTCGTAAAGTTCAAGGGGGCCGAATACTTTCGCAAGGCACTGTATTTGAAATACAAATGGTATAGATGGAAATAGTCCTATAATTCCTATAATTACTACAACCTAAAACTTCTTACCTGGGAATATTGAAGACTCATGTTAAAAGGAACCACCATCTTTCATATGTTCTCATGTTCTGAGCAAGGAACTGAAACGTTAGCTTTCTTACATGGCACATATTGCACTTTTACTTTCTTCTCCAACACGTTGTTTTTGCATTATTGAAGCCAAATTGAACACGTTTCATTATTTATTGGAGGCAAAATTGATTTTATTGATGTATTACACTAAGTTTAAATAAGTGTTCATTCAGTATTGTTGTAATTGTCATTATTACAAATACATTTTAAAAATCGGCCTATTAATCGGTATCAGCTTTTTTTTGGTCATCCAATAATCGGTATCGGCATTGAAAAATCAGAATTGGTTGACCTCTAGTCTGAACTTAGAAACAAATAGACCTCAACATGATACTGGGCTAGGAATATGAGATTTTTCACTCAAGAATGCTAATTTGTTATCAACAGTAAAGATGATAACAGTCCTATGTAACCAGCTGTTTCTAAGATGGGTTCAACTGTTCTAACTTCAGTGGGCTGTAAGTCCCCTCAGCCTCCTGAGGTAGAGGGGGAGAGGAAGGGCACAGAGAGCAGATGATCAGTAGATGGGTTCAACTGTTCTAACTTCAGTGGGCTGTAAGTCCCCTCAGCCTGCTGAGGTAGAGGGGGAGAGGAAGGGCACAGAGAGCAGATGCTCAGTAGGGTTCCATTAAAGAGATGCACCTCACTACCCTTTTCCTTTCACTGACTCAGCCCCTGGATACTGTAAACTGGGTTCTAAAGAGTCAGAGAGACGCAATGTCTCTCCTCTTTCCCTTCCTCCCCTCTTCTCATCTTCTCATCCCACCCACACACACACTCTCCTCGAGATCACTTACCAGTCCGAGACATCCAGCCATGAGGGTTGGAGAGCAGTTTGGCCACTGCCGGCTCCTGTGTGTTCATGCAGGCGTGAGTAGTAGTGCTGGTCAGCCCCCAGACCACCACCATGTCATCACTCTAATGGGGCCCCCAGGGAGGCCCATTTTCTCGCTCTCTCTCTCCCTCTCTCGCTCTTACTCTCACTCCCTCTCTCTCCACTGGAGGAATGATTTAGAGAGGCCCCCCACCCAGGCTCCCTCGGAACACAGCCCAGCACGAAGCACTCCCACTGGGCCACTTCAAGGGAATATCCAGTCTCTACCAGACGGCTCCAGACCCAGCCTAGTTATTAAGGAGGATTTATCATGTTTTTTTCTCCATCAGTTGAGAGGCTTTTTAGGGACAGTGGATATTAATGTTAGAAGATGTGTATTGCATTCAAAATGTACATCAGTTACCTTGAGCCCTCTGTAGTCTAGGGGTTAGTAGTACTGAGATGGCTTGGCGTCTCGACATGTCTACTGAAGACCTGTTAACTGGGATATTCTCTGAAGGATATGTTTATCTTTAAAAACACAATATAGGGCAGGTATGGATCATCAACAGCAGCAGCATAAATGACTAAACCAAATTCCATAGCTGCTCTGCTTAGTATAAATTCATAGGAGGAATCAGTCCTTAGGAATTATGTACAGATGAAGGACTTCAATCCAAGAGCAGCACTGGGTTGAAACACTCATTCACTACTCTCCTCACCCAGGGAATGACCAATGACAAATATGCATACATACATATTTCCACCACAGTCGGCATTTTGACAGCTATGGAACACTGCACCAAACAGTGTCGTTATGTGTCTATCATAAGTTGTATTGAATGTGTCACTCTAAAGAACAATGGTTTTCCAGTGTCCATCACCAGGCTCTTGGTCTGATTGTATATCTGTAGCACTGACTAGACTGATCAACTTGGCTTAATGTTTCTGGGGCAAATCTATACTGTGTGTGTGTGTGTGTGTGTGTGTGTGTGTGTGCATGTGTTTCTCTATTCTCGCCTGCCTGGCGTAGAGGATGACCCAGTTAGTGGTCTATCTCTGTCTGCTATGTGTGATGCTCTGTGTGATGCTCTTTATAGGATTCTCTCTTCCTCTCTGGGATATTAACACCTACAGTTAAAAGAAGGAGTCTTGTGCTGCTTATCTTTTCATGGTACAGTTGACAGTTTATTACAATATGATACGGTATATCTGACCATTAAGAACATTGGTGAATAATGACCTCCTGCCTTAAGTCCGGTGTAGATAAATGGAGTGTGGCACCACAAGCCAGTCTTAAAGTCTGCACTGTAAATACAGTATCCAAATCACTTTATTACATTATAAAAATACATGATACAGTATAACTCCCCACTAGAAACCAAACTAATAGACACACCTTATACACTCACCTGACCTTCAACTTGTCAGGGTTGGGGTCAATTCCATTTCAATTCCAGTCAATTCAGAAAGTAAACTCCAATTCCAATTCAAAGTGTTCCTCATTGAAAAGCATTGAAGAGAATTGGAATTGGAATGTGTACTTCCGTGTACTTCCTGAATTGACTGGAATTGAAATGGAATTGACCCTAACCCTTCAACATGTCCTCTAGTCTCCAACAGGACTCATCTGCTTTACACACAACCACTATCTCTCAGTAAACATAACATTACATAACATACCATATCATATGATTATCCCCCCTAGTAAGCCGTTTAAATACTGAACTGTACATATCTCTGAGATACACCACCTTTTAGCTCTGAAAGCCTCATAGAGATTATCCAAGTGGCTGATATAGTGTGCATCCCTAATGGCACCCTATTCCCTACTTAGTACACTATCTGGGACACGCTGCTTACTGAGTGGCAATGCTGAGGTTGAGCCTCACAGCAGCACAGCAGGACAGGAGTGGAGCGTGAGGTTGTAAAGTAGCAGCCGCCACATTAACCACTCACTGACTTAATCACACAAAACACAACCCCAGAGGAGAGCTATGTGGGAGAGAGAGAGAGACTGAGTAATAAATAATTTTTATATTGTTTATTTCCCTTTTGTTTATTATCTATTTCACTTGCTTTGCCAATGTAAACATATGTTTCTCATGCCAATGAAGCCCTTAAATTGATATTGAAAGAGAGGGAGAGAGAGGCAGAGGGGAGAGGCAGAGAGAGCGAGAGAGAGGCAGAGGGAGAGAGGCAGAGGCAGAGACAGAGACACAGAGAGAGAGAGAGAGAGGCAGAGAGAGGCAGAGGGAGAGAGAGGCAGAGAGAGAGAGAGAGAGAGAGAGAGAGAAGCAGAGGGAGAGAGGCAGAGGGAGAGAGAGGCAGAGAGAGAGGGAGAGGCAGAGGGAGAGGCAGAGAGAGAGGCAGAGGGTGAGAGAGGCAGAGGGTGAGAGAAGCAGAGGGTGAGAGAGAGGCAGAGGGAGAGAGAGGCAGAGGGTGAGAGAGGCAGAGGCAGACGAGAAAGAGTCATCTGCCAATGTGACCAGACATTACCACCACCACAAACCAGCCTCTGTTTTCTCCTGAGCCCTAATCAAGATCGCTGACTAGGTTTGCACATTTTGGGGAATATTCAGAGGTGGAAATTTTCTGTGGGAATTAACGGGAATATGTGAGAATTAATGGGAATATTTGGGAATTAATGGAAACATATGCAAATTCATATTAATACCATTTAAATGTAGATGTTTTTTGCATTGGATATATTTACCATATGGTATGGAGACAGAAACATAAACCTTTTACCTTGTCATAAGTAGACATAATTGCAAATTATTAAATCTTTCCAATAGAAATACAAAAATAAAAATGTGTTACGAATTGATCATTAATTAAATAAGTTGACTCTTCACGTGGAATGATTTCACTGAACAACAAAAGAAAGGGAATATTGAATGATCCCCAATGATCCATCGCATCTCCCAGAAACGTTTTCAACATACATCTGTAAAATGAGTCTAGAAACTAAAGCTTTGGTTGTCTTCCTCTCAGGTTTCCATGTCTTCTCCCTGGTAGAGGTCAACCGATTATGATTTTTCAAAGCCGATACCGATTATTCGAGGACGAAAAAAGTTGATACTGATTAATCAGCCAATTTAATAATGACAATTATAACAATACTGAATGAACACTTTTATTTTAACTTAATATAATACATAAATAAAATCTATTTAGTCTCAAGTAAATAATAAAACATGTTCAATTTTGTTTAAATAATGCAAAAACAAAGTGTTGGAGAAGAAAGTAAAAGTGCAAAATGTGCTATGTAAAAAAGCTAAGTTCCTTGCTCAGAACATGAGAACATATGAAAGCTGGTGGTTCCTTTTAACATGAGTCTTCAATATTCCCAGTTAAGAAGTTTTAGGTTGTCATTATTATAGGAATTATGACGCGTCGACTATTTCTCTCTATACGATTTGTATTTCACATACCTTTGACTATTGGATGTTCTTATAGGCACTTTAGTATTTAGTACTCTACTCATCAAATTGGATGCAGTCTATCACAATGCCATCTGTTTTGTCACCAAAGCCCTATATACTACCCACCACTGCGACCTGTACGCTCTCGTTGGTTGGCCCTCGCTTCATACTCATCTCCAAACCCACTGGCTACAGGTTATCTACAAGTCTCTGCTAGGTAAAGCCCCGCCTTATCTCAGCTCACTGGTCACCATAGCAGCAACCACTCGTAGCACACACGCCAGCAGGTATATCTCACTGGTCACCCCCAAAGCCAATTCCTGCCTTGGCCACCTTTCCTTCCAGTTCTCTGCTGCCAATGACTGGAACGAACTGCAAAAATCCCTGAAGCTGGAGTCTCATATCTCCCTCACTAGCTTTAAGCACCAGCTGTCAGAGCAGCTCACAGATCACTGCACCTGTACATAGCCCATCTGTAAAAAGCCAATCTATCTACCTCATCCCCATACTGTATTTATTTATTTATCTTGCTCCTTTGCACCCCAGTATTTCTACTTGCACATTCATCTTCTGCACATCTACCATTCCATTGTTTAATTGCCATATTGTGATTACTTCGCCACCATGGCCTATTTATTGCCTTAACTCCTTATCGTACCTCATTTGCACTCACTGTATATAGACTTTTTGTTTTCTTTTTTTCTACTGTATTATTGATTGTATGTTTGTTTATTCCATGTGTAACACTGTGTTGTTGTATGCGTCGAATTGCTATGCTTCATCTTTGCCAGGTCGCAGTTTCAAATGATAACTTGTTCTCAACTAGCTCACCTGGTTAAATGGTGAAATAAAACATTTTAAAAAATTGCCAGCCTAATCTCGGGAGTTGGTAGATCAAATAACTATTTTGTAAGATAAATGTTTTAAAATGAAACATGTATGGAAACAGGTGAATTAACACTCCTCAGTTAGCAGGGTCAAGCAAGCTAAAACCCACATGGTAGCAAAAACTAACTTGCAGAAATTGTTAACAAGTTAGAAATGATTTTAACACACTCTGCTGTAGATACTATTTACTACTTAACAAAAAATGATTTATGTCAGATAAAATATATTCACCCCACCCAGTATTGTAATCAAAACCAGAAAGCAAGTTGTCCTTGGCTCAGACAGTGTAATAGTGTGGGCTCAATTGCATCTCATTAGTGTGCAAGATCTTGAGAATCAGCTGTACATGTGATGAAAGAATGCACTGTGCATGCGGAGGGTTGCAATTCCATTGAATTGGGAATAGTTTAACCAAAATATGCACAAGACCTAGACCCACAAAAAAGGTTCCCTGTTATAAGCCAATTTATTTTGATGAATTTAAGCTAAATTCCCGGGCTTAACTTCCCATGGAAAATGTCCCGACCCTTTGCAACCCCGTCGCTGACTGTCTAGTGCCTGGTGCACAACAACCATTTAGACTCCATTCCTCGGTTGTTGCAATCTTCCATCCACCTGCAGCTTAATATGACACCATCACATATTAATGCTGTGTTTCCCTGGGTGATATGGAACCCATTTCAATAATTAATCTAAAGTGAGGCCTGGGTTGGCCATGGAGGACCAAGAGAGGAGTCTGCTGCTGAGCGGCGTGCCGCCTGACGACCGGCTCTAAAATTACGGACTCAAGATCATTTGGCCCCAGTCTTTTTCCTCTCTCTGTGTGTGTCACTTTTATTACTTATATGATGGAGCATCAATATCAGCATCAGCTTGGTTAAACAAATTACTAATGTCCCCCTCCCTCCCTTGCTCCCTCCCTGCCTCCCCTCCTTCTCTCCCTCTCTCCTTCACTCCCTTCTTCACGTTTAAACATTCCTTCCCTTTGCTAATCCCATTACCCATGAGTCATGGTGGCTGATATCACAAGGCTGCCCACCCTCACCCGCCACTCCTGGGATGAGGGCAGACCACACACCCCCTTCTGCCCACCCTCTCCTGCCCACCCTCACCCGCCACCCCTGGGATGAGGGCAGACCACACACCCCCTTCTGCCCACCCTCTCCAGCCCACCCTCACCCGCCACCCCTGGGATGAGGGCAGACCACACACCCCCTTCTGCCCACCCTCTCCAGCCCACCCCCTATTGATCTCAAACACTGCCTCAAGGCCTTGGGCCGAGGCACCACACACACCATTTGTCCACGCCACAGAGCGACTCAGGGTGCATCCCAAAAGGCACTCTATTTCCTATATAGTTCACTACTTTTGACCACGGCCCATAGACCCCTGCCCAAAAGTACTGCACTATGTAGGGAAGACGTTTCCATTTAGGATGCAGCCACAGAGACGGCCCAGGGAGCTGAATCAAATTGCCCAGCATTAATAATGTCCCCAGTAACATCCCGGTTTGGAGAAGGGGACATGACAATACAATCATAATGTCTCTCCCTCGCTCGCTCTCTCTCTCTCAATTTCAATTTAAGTGGCTTCATTTGCATGTGAAACATGTCTACATCGCCAAAGCGAGTGAAATAGATAGTAAACAAAGTGAAATAAACAATAAAAAATGAACAGTAAACATTACACTCACAAAAGTTAAAAAAGAATAAAGACATTTCAAATGTCATATTATGTCTATTTACAGTGTTGTCAAATCAAATCTTATCACATTTTATTGATCACATACACATGGGTAGCAGATGTTAATGTGAGTGTAGTGAAATGCTTATGCTAGTTCAGACAGTGCAGTAATGTCTAACAAGTAATCTAACAAATTCACAACGACTACCTTATACACACAAATGTAAAGGGATGGAATAAGAATATGTACATATAAATATATGGATGCGATGGCAATGTGGCATAGGCAAGATGCAGTAGTTGGTATAGAATACAGTATATACATATGAGATGAGTAATGTAGGCTATGTAAACATGATTAAAATGGTGTTATTTAAAGTGACTAGTTATACCTTTATTAAATCCATTTATTAAAGTGGCCAGAGATTTGAGTCTGTATGTTGGCAGCAGCCTCTATGTTAGTGATGGCTGTTTAACAGTCTGATGGCCTTGAGATAGAAGCTGTTTTTCAGTCTCTCGGTCCAAACATTGATGCACCTGTACTGACCTTGCCTTCTGCATAATAGTGGGGTGAACAGGCAGTGGCTCAGGTGGTTGTTGTCCTTGATGATATTTTAGGCCTTCCTGTGACATCGGGTGCTGTAGGTGTCCTGGAGGGCAGGTAGTTTGCCCCCAGTGATGTGTTGTGCAGACCGCACTACCCTCTGGAGAGCCTTGCGGTTGAGGGTGGTGCAGTTGCCGTACCAGGCGGTGATACAGCCCGACAGGATGCTCTCTATTGTGCATCTGTAAAAGTTTGTGAGTGTTTTAGGTGACAAGACAAATTTCTCCAGCCTCCTGAGGCTGTTGCGCCATCTTCACCACGCTGTCTTTTTGGGTGGACCATTTCAGTTTGTCCGTGATGTGTATGCCAAGGAATTTATAATATTCCACTACTGTCGATGTGGATTGGGGGGGGGGGGGAGTGCTACCTCTGCTGCCCCCGCTGTTTCCCGAAGTCCACAATCATCTCCTTCATTTTGTTGGCATTGAATGAGCAGTTATTTTCCTTACACCACACTCCGAGGGCCCTCAACTCCTCCCTGTAGGCTGTCCCGTCGTTGTTGATAATCAAGCCTCCCACTGTAGAGTCTTGATGGTTGAGTTGGAGGCGTGCATGGCCATGCAGTCTTGGGTGAACAGGAAGTACAGGAGAGGGCTGAAAACGCACCCTTGTTGGGCCCCAGTGTTGAGGATCAGTGGGGTGGAGATGTTGTTTCCTACCTTCATCACCTTGGGGAGGCCCGTCAAAGTCCAGGACCCATGTGCACAGGGCGGGGTCGAGACCCAGGGTCTCAAGCTTAATGACGAGTTTGGAGGGTACTATGGTGTTAAATGCTGAGCTGTAGTCAATGAACAGCATTCTTAAATAGGTATACTTCTTGTCCAGATGGGATAGGGCATTGTGCAGCATGATGGCAATTGGGTTGTCTGAGGACCTATTGGGGTGGTAAGCAAATTGGAGTGGGTCTAGGGTGTCAGGTAGGGTGATCCTTGACTAGTCTCTCAAAGCACTTCATGATGAGTGCTACGGGGCGATAGTCATTTTATTCAGTTACATTAGCTGTCTTGGGAACAGGAACAATGGTGGCCATCTTGAAGCATGTGTGGACAGCAGACTGGGTTAAGGATTGATTGAATATGTCTGTAGCCAGCTGGTCAGCGTATGCTCTGAGGACGCGGCTAGGGATGCCGTCTGGGCCGGCAACCTTGCGAGGGTTAACATGTTTAAAAGTTTTACTTTGAAGTACTTTTAGATACCATGCTATACTAAGGCAGAGATTGTTGAGTGTAGGTCTTTCGGAGCATGCAGTTGCATGGTTTGCTAACTATCTGTCTGATAGAGCTCAGTGCACTCAATTTGATGGGCTTATGTCTGTTAAATTGTCTGTCTTGAATGGTGTGCCCCAAGGCTCTGTACTTGGTCCTCTCTTATTCACTATTTATATAAATGATTTAGACAAAGATATCCAAAATGCACAACTTCATTTTTATGCTGATGACAGCTCAGGACAGACGGGAGACTCTGACAGCTCAGGACAGACGGGAGACTCTGACAGCTCAGGACAGACTGGCGGTTCTGACAGCTTAGGACAGACTGGCGGCTCTGACAGCTCAGGACAGACGGGAGACTCTAGCAGCTCAGGACAGACGGGAGAATCTAGCAGCTCAGGACAGACGGGAGACTCTAGCAGCTCAGGACAGACGGGAGACTCTAGCAGCTCAGGACAGACGGGAGACTCTAGCAGCTCAGGACAGACGGGAGACTCTAGCAGCTCAGGACAGACGGGAGACTCTAGCAGCTCTGGACAGGAGGAAGGCTCTGGCAGCGCTGGATAGGTGGGAGCACCTGTAGGCAGAAGACGGAGAGACAGTCTGGTGCGGGGGGCTGCCACCGGAGGGCTGGTGCGTGGAGGTGGCACTGGATAGACCGGACCGTGCAGGCACACTGGAGCTCTTGAGCACCAAGCCTGCCCAACCTTACCTGGTTGAATGCTCCCGGTAGCCAGGCCAGTGCGACGAGGTGGAATAGCCCGCACTGTGCTGGCGAACCGGGGACACCATGCGTAAGGCTGGTGCCATGCTGGCCCGAGGAGACGCACTGGAGACCAGATGCGTAAAGCCGGCTTCATGGCACCTGGCTCGATGCCCACTCTAGCCGGGCTGATACGAGGAGCTGGAATGTACCGCACCGGGCTATGCACACACACTGGGGAGACTGTGCGCTCCACCGCATAACAAGGTGCCTGCCCGGTCCCTCTCTCTCTCCGGTAAGCACGGGAAGATGGGGCAGGTCTCCTACCTGGCTTCACCACACTCCCCGTGTGCCCCCCCAATAATTTTTGGGGGCTGCCTCTCAGGCTTCCAGCCGCGCTGCCGTGCTGCCTCCTCATACCAGCGCCTCTCTGCCTTTGCTGCCTCCAGCTCTGCCTTGGGACGGCAATATTCCCCTGGCTGTGCCCAGGTTCCTTTACCTTCCATAATCTTCTCCCAGGTCCAGGAGTCTTGTGTTCGCTGCTGCTGCTGCTGCCCGTTACCACGCCACTTGGTCCTTTTGTGGTGGGTGTTTCTGTAACGGCAGATCTCCTCTTCGTCTGAAGAGGAGTAAGGATCGGACCAAGATGCAGCGTGGTAAGTGTTCATGACGATATTTTAATAAAGACAAAATGAACAGTCGAACAAAAACAATAAACAATAACGTGAAATCTACAAAAACCGAAACAGTACCGTGTGGCGACAAACACACACACGGAAACAAACACCCACAAACCAACAGTGAAACCCAGGCTACCTAAGTATGATTCTCAATCAGAGACAACTAATGACACCTGCCGCTGATTGAGAACCATACTAGGCCGAAACAGAAACCAAACATAGAAAAACAAACACAGACTGCCCACACCAACTCACGCCCTGACCATACTAAATAAAGACAAAACCAAGAAAATAAAGGTCAGAACGTGACAACTAGACTATGGGGATATTTTATATATGAATGCTTCCGCTCAGTGTTTGAGATCAATTGACACTCTTTGCCATGATTTATTTTAAACTGCAAAACCCTTACGCACCACTGCACTTTGTATACCAGTGTTGGCTGGCCTTCTCTAGTCACTCGTAGGCTCAGTCGCTGGTATACTTTTATTTACCAAGCCATTTTGGGTTTACTACCTTTTTATTTGTGCATTTTTATTGCTCAGAAATGTGGTGGGAACTCTCTTCGTTCGCTGGACTTTATCCTGCTAACTGTTCCAAATGTCCGAATTTGGTAAAAGGGCTTTTATCGTCTTGGAACACCTTACAAAATACTTTTTAACTGGAAGAACTTGTCCCGATTGGTGTTTTTAAATCACTGATGAAGGATTTTAAGGCTGATTCCCTGACCTGTCAATGTTTTTAATTTGCTGTTTTATACTCTTGTGAATTCAATGGTTTTTACTAGATTACTTGTAGTTTTTCATGTTGTCTGTATGTAATTTTTTTGTAATGACTTGGTGCTGCCTATCTGGCCAGGGCGCTCTTGAAAAATAGATTTTAATCTCAATGAGCCCTTCCTGGTTAAATAAAGGTTAAATAAAAATGTTTAAATACTCTTGTCGGCCACGGTGAAGGAGAGCCCACAGGCTTTGATAGCGGGCCGTGTCAGTGGCACTGTATTGTTCTCAAAGTGAGCAAATAAATTGTTTAATTTGTCTGGGCACAAGACGTCGATGTCTGCGACGGGACTGGTTTTCTTTTTGTACTCCGTGATTGACTGTAGACCCTGCCTGATTTGGTTGGGTCTAACTGTGTTGCTGTCCTGGAGCTCTGTGGGGTCTGTTTGTGTTTGTGAACAGAGCCCCAGGACCAGCTGAGTTAGGGGACTTTCTCTCTTTCTCCCCCAGTAAGTCAAGGCCTCTGCGTGGAGACACAGTACTGTAGCTTAAACGGGGGTTCAAATAGTATTTGAAACCTTTCAGATACTTTTAGCGTTTCATGTAGCCTGCCTGGAGTTCCAGATGTGTGGCGTTTGATGGTTTGGGGCTCTTGCATTGTTGCATTACTCCAGTCAAGCTCAATCAAACACAGATTAAGTATTTGAAATTATTTCTAATAGTATTAGAACCCAAGTCTGCAGCAGTTTAATTCCTAAAGCGAAAGCCTCTTATTCTTGGTTGGTAATTAGTGTGATGGATATTAGGAAAACTTTCTAACAGTGCTAAGAGGGCCAGCCAGTATGATTAAAAAGTAGATGATGAATTTACTGGAGTGAAGCTCAATTACTCCTAGAAAGTGGGTGGCCGTATTCACTGACAGTAATGGTGTTCTGTAGATTAGAAAGTGGGTGGTCGTATTCACTGACAGTAATGGTGTTCTGTAGATTAGAAAGTGGGTGGTCGTATTCACTGACAGTAATGGTGTTCTGTAGATTAGAAAGTGGGTGGTGTTTTTCACTGACAGTAATGGTGTTCTGTAGATTAGAAAGTGGGTGGTGTTATTCACTGACAGTAATGGTGTTCTGTAGATTATAAAGTGGGTGGTCGTATTCACTGGCAGTAATGGTGTTCTGTAGATTAGAAAGTGGGTGGTGATATTCACTGGCAGTAATGGTGTTCTGTAGATTAGAAAGTGGGTGGTCGTATTCACTGGCAGTAATGGTGTTCTGTAGATTAGAAAGTGGGTGGTGTTTTTCACTGGCAGTAATGGTGTTCTGTAGATTAGAAAGTGGGTGATCGTATTCACTGACAGTAATGGTGTTCTGTAGATTAGAAAGTGGGTGGTGATATTCACTGGCAGTAATAGTGTTCTGTAGATTAGAAAGTGGGTGGTGTTTTTCACTGACAGTAATGGTGTTCTGTAGATTAGAAAGTGGGTGGTGTTTTTCACTGGCAGTAATGGTGTTCTGTAGATTAGAAAGTGGGTGGTCGTATTCACTGGCAGTAATGGTGTTCTGTAGATTAGAAAGTGGGTGGTCATATTCACTGGCAGTAATGGTGTTCTGTAGATTAGAAAGTGGGTGGTGTTATTCACTGGCAGTAATGGTGTTCTGTAGATTAGAAAGTGGGTGGTGTTATTCACTGGCAGTAATGGTGTTCTGTAGATTATAAAGTGTGTTAGAGAAGAAATAAGAAATACTGTTTCTTTACTTGCACTACACACACACACACACACACACACACACACACACACACACACACACACACATACATACATACATACATACATACATACAGGTGTTAGGTGGTAGATGGTAGGTGGTAGATGGTAGGTGGTAGAGCAAAGCAGTGGAATACTGTACCAAAACATGGCACTCTGCATTAACATAACATCCACACTCCCCACAAATCTATATTGTACAATGCAGCGTTTTTCGACATAGTTTTTGTTCCTCCAGAGTAGCTCGTCTCTGGGCTTATTCCCATAGGGACATCAGAGACCGCTTTGCTTTGCATTGGATCAATTTAGCTTCAGTCTTCTAGTATATACAGTCATTATCTTCAGCCCTGCTTCAGTCCTCTAATATATACAGTCATTGTCTTCAGCCCTGCTTCAGTCCTCTAATATATACAGTCATTGTCTTCAGCCCTGCTTCAGTCCTCTAATATATACAGTCATTGTCTTCAGCCCTGCTTCAGTCCTCTAATATATACAGTCATTGTCTTCAGCCCTGCTTCAGTCCTCTAATATATACAGTCATTGTCTTCAGCCCTGCTTCAGTCCTCTAATATATACAGTCATTGTCTTCAGCCCTGCTTCAGTCCTCTAATATATACAGTCATTGTCTTCAGCCCTGCTTCAGTCCTCTAATATATACAGCCATTGTCTTCAGCCCTGCTTCAGTCCTCTAATATATACAGTCATTGTCTTCAGCCCTGCTTCAGTCCTCTAATATATACAGTCATTGTCTTCAGCCCTGCTTCAGTCCTCTAATATATACAGTCATTGTCTTCAGCCCTGCTTCAGTACTGCTGTTTCTGTTCCAGGGGTGCTGCTCTCAACTTTTTAAAGTTTAATTTATCTCGTCAATATGCAAAGTATACATTCAGTACAAGTTGAGGTCAGCTGTATGCACGTGCAATGTGCAGTGGTGCTTATGTAGCCATAATACAGTATGTAAAGCTGCTTAGTGACTACTAAGTGCTATTGTCAAGAATCCCGCCGAAGATGGTGCCTCTTCCTGTTCGGGCGGCGCTCGGCGGTCGTCGTCGCCGGCTTACTAGCTGCCACCGATCCCCTTTTCTGTTTCATTTAGTTGTGTCTGATTAGTTGCACCTGTTTTGTGTTTAGGTTGTGATTATGGGCTATTTAAACTCAGTAAGCCCGCCGGCTTTTGTGCGGCCTTGTTTCTCTGTTAGTTTTGTGGATGTGTTATTTTCTGTATTTCTCCGGACTGTTTGTGTCCTGTTTTTGGGCCGGTCATTGTATGCGCCTGGTGTTTTGGCGTGACCTACTTTTCTCCGGAATAAATACAGTTGTCCTTTACCCTCTGCTTTCTGCGCCTGACTCCGCACCAACTATGGAGAAGTCCTAGAAGTCATAACAGAAGCCCGCACCAACTATGGCGTCAGCAGGAGCAGCGGCCACCGCTCTCCCATCAATGGAAGAGCGCGTCCATCATCACACAGCCGTCCTCCATCGGATCGGTTCAGCGATGGACCAGATGACGGAGAGGATGGAGCGATGGGAGAGGAGTGGTCTCCCAACATCTACCCCAGCTCCCCCACAGACGACGCAACCCACTCCTCCCATGTCATCGTTTGGTCCCAGCGCGTTGCGTCTCACGTTCCCGAGGGAGTACGATGGAGCGGCGGCTGGGTGTCAGGGTTTTTTGCTCCAGTTCGATCTCTACCTGGCTATCGTGTGTCCGACTCCCTCGGGTGAGGAGAGTGTGAGCCTCCTCGTCTCCTGTTTAACGGGTAGGGCCCTGGAATGGGCCAACGCTGTCTGGAACAGCCCAGACTCGGCTCCGGACCACTACCCGGAGTTCACCCGCCGTTTTCGGGCCGTGTTCGACCACCCATCGGAGGGCCGAGCGGTGGGTGAGCGACTGTTCCACCTCAGACAGGAGACGAGGAGTGCGCAGGACTTCGCTTTGGAGTTCCGGACCTTGGCTGCTGGTGCGGGGTGGAATGACAGGGCCCTGATGGACCATTACCGATGCAGCCTCCGGGAGGACGTCCGCAGGGAGCTAGCTTGTCTGGACACCACACTCTCCCTCGACGAGCTTATAGACATGTCGATCCGACTGGACACCCTGCTAGCTGCCCGCGGGCGTTCAGAGAGGGGTCCTGTCAATTCCACCCTCCAGCCTTCCCGCTCGAAGTCCGATGGAGTTGGGAGGAGCTGCATCTAGGGGGACCGGAGGAGGAGGCTCCTCCTGCACCTACTGCGGCCGTAGAGGACACACTTCGGACTGGTGCTGGAGGAGTCCGTCTGGAAGTAGAGATGGCAGGCGGAACACTTCTCGGCCACCCCAGGAGAG
Organism: Oncorhynchus mykiss; assembly: GCF_057628025.1. NCBI lineage: Eukaryota > Metazoa > Chordata > Actinopteri > Salmoniformes > Salmonidae > Oncorhynchus > Oncorhynchus mykiss. The sequence continues at coordinate 30,260,184 of NC_143047.1, forward strand.
TAGGCACCAAACTCACCCACCAAGCTCCCTGTTGGTCACATGTTTTTATTATTTTTTTTCCCTGCGTTTTTTCCCTCTCTCCAGCATAAGGCGCTAGTCGATTCAGGCGCAGCTGGGAGTTTTATGGGTCGCGGACTCGCCTGTAAATTGGGTATTCTGTTGGTGCAGATAAACCCACCTTTCCCCGTGCACTCCTTAGATAGCCGACCGTTAGGGTCAGGGCTGGTCAGGGAGGCCACGATTCCGCTGGACATGGTAGCGATTCACCTGCGTTTCCAGTGGTGTTGAGGATTCCCTGGCTAGCTATTCACAATACCCTAATTTCCTGGAGACAGGGGGCTCTTCAGGGGTGGTCAGAGGAGTGTTCAGGTAGGTGTATAGGCGTTTCCATCGGTGCCACGTCGGTGGAGAGTCCAGACCAGGTTTCCACGGTGCGCACTCCCCCAGAATATGCCGATTTGGCTATCGCTTTTTGTAAAAAGAAGGCGACCAAATTACCACCCCATCGACGGTGGGATTGCGTGATAAACCTCCAGGAGAACGCTGCACTTCCCAGGAGTCACGTGTACCCATTGTCACAGGAGGAGACGTTGGCTATGGAGACATACAGTATGTCACGGAATCTCTGAGACAGGGGTACATTCGGCCCTCCATGTCACCCGTCTCCTCGAGTTTCTTTTTTGTGGGAGGACTGCGTCCGTGCATTGATTATCGAGGTCTAAATTCGATCACAGTGGGATTTAGTTATCCGCTACCTCTCATCGCTACGGCGGTGGAATCATTCCACAGAGCGTGTTTTTTCACAAAACTGGACCTCAGGAGCGCGTATAATCTGGTGTGTATTCGGGGAGGAGACGGGTGGAAAACAGCGTTTAGTACCACATCAGGCCACTATGAGTACCTCGTCATGCCATATGGGTTAAAGAATGTTCCAGCCGTCTTTCAATCCTTTGTAGATGAGATTCTCAGGGACTTACACGGGCAGGGTGTGGTGGTATACATTGATGACATCTTGATCTATTCTGCCACACGCGCCGCGCATGTCTCCCTGGTACGCAAGGTCCTTGGGCGACTGCTGGAGCATGACCTATACGTCAAGGCTGAGAAATGTGTGTTCACCAAACAAGCCGTTTCCTTCCTGGGTTATCGCATTTCCACCTCGGGGGTGGTGATGGAGTGTGACCTCGTTAACGCTGTGCGTAATTGGCTGACTTCGACCATGGTAAAGGAGGTGCAGCGGTTTTTAGGGTTTGCCAATTACTACTGGAGGTTTATCCGGGGTTTTGGCCAAGTGGCGGCGCCTATTACCTCACTGCTGAAAGGGGGGGCGGTGCGTCGACGGTGGTCGGCCGAGGCAGATGGAGCTTTCAACCAGTTGAAGGCGCTGTTTACTGACGCACCCGTGTTGGCGCATCCGGACCCTTCGTTAGCATTCATAGTGGAGGTGGATGCGTCCGAGGCTGGGGTTGGAGCCGTGCTGTCACAGCGCTCGGGCACGCCACCGAAGCTCCGCCCCTGCGCTTTCTTTTCTTAGAAGCTGGGTCTGGCGGAGAGGAACTATGATGTGGGGGACCGGGAGTTGCTAGCTATGATAAAAGCCCTGAAGGTGTGGAGACACTGGCTTGAGGGGGCTAAGCACACCTTTCCTCATCTGGACTGACCACCGCAATCTGGAGTATATCTGGGCGGCGAGGAGACTGAATCCGCGTCAGGATAGGTGGCCATGTTCTTTACACGATTTAGATTTACGATCTCTTATAGACCTTAACACTAAGGCCAACGCGCTGTCCCGTTTCTATGACACTGAGGACCGGTCCATCGATCCTACTCCCATCCTTCCAGCCTCTAGGCTGGTGGCTCCGGTGGTTTGGGAGGTGGACGCGGACATCGAGCGGGCGTTAAAGTTGGAACCTGCGCCTTCACAGTGTCTGACCGGTCTCAGGTACGTGCCTCTTGGTGTCCGTGATCAATTGATTCGGTGGGCTCACACACTACCTTCTTCAGGTCATCCGGGGATTGCGAGGACAGTGCGGAGTATTAGGGGGAAATACTGCTGGCCCACCTTAGCCAAGGACGTGAGGCTCTATGTCTCCTCCTGTTCGGTATGCGCCCATAGTAAGGCTCCTAGGCACCTGCCTAGAGGGAAGTTACAGCCCCTCCCGGTTCCACAATGGCCCTGGTCTCATCTATCGGTGGACTTTCTTACTGATCTTCCCCCATCTCAGGGGAACACTACCATTCTGGTCGTTGTGGATCGGTTCTCTAAGTCCCGCCGTCTCCTCCCATTGCCTGGTCTCCCTACGGTCCTACAGACTGCGGAGGCTCTATTTACCCACGTCTTCCGGCACTACGGGGTGCCGGAGGACATCGTATCTGATCGAGGTCCCCAGTTCACGTCCCGTGTTTGGAGGGCGTTTATGGAGCGTCTGGGGGTCTCGGTCAGCCTGACCTCTGGTTATCATCCCGAGAGTAATGGGCAGGGGGAGAGAGTGAATCAGGAAGTGGGTAGGTTTCTGAGGTCGTATTGCCAGGACCGGCCAGGAGAATGGGCGAGGTACGTCCCATGGGCGGAGTTGGCCCAGAACTCACTCCGACACTCCTCCACGAACATGTCGCCATTTCAATGCGAATGGGCTACGAGCCGGTCCTGGCTCCGTGGCATCATAGTCAGACCGAAGCTCCTTCGGTGGAGGAGTGGGTACAGCGCTCTAGGGAGACCTGGCGGGCAGTCCAGGACTCTCTCAAGCAGGCCAGTAGACGGCAGAAGAAGAGCGCTGACCGCCACCGCAGTGAGGCCCCTGTGTTCACACCAGGGGACAGGGTCTGGCTCTCGACCAGAAACCTACCCCTTCACCTGCCCTGCCGGAAGTTGGGGCCGCAGTGTGTGGGGCCATTTAAAGTCCTGAGGAGGATAAACGAGGTGTGTTATAGATTGCAACTTCCCTCTTACTATCGCATTAACCCCTCGTTTCATGTGTCTCTCCTCAGGCCGGTGGTAGCTGGTCCCCTTCAAGAAGGTGAGGTGCCGGAGGTCCCACTGCCCCCTCTGGACATCGAGGGGTCCCCGGTGTACACAGTACGAGCTATTCTGGACTCGAGACGCTGGGTGAGGGGCCTGCAGTACTTCGTGGACTGGGAGACGTACAGTCCGGAGGAGAGGTGCTGGGTACCGGGGGGGGACATTCTAGATCCTTCCCTCTTGAGGGACTTCCACCGCCTCCACCCGGAACGCCCTGCTCCTCGCCCTCCGGGTCGCCCTCGAGGCCGGGGATGGCGCGCGTCAAGGGGGGGTACTGTCACGAATCCCGCCGAAGATGGTGCCTCTTCCTGTTCGGGCGGCGCTCGGTGGTCGTCGTCGCCGGCTTACTAGCTGCCACCGATCCCCTTTTCTGTTTCATTTAGTTGTGTCTGATTAGTTGCACCTGTTTTGTGTTTAGGTTGTGATTATGGGCTATTTAAACTCAGTAAGCCCGCCGGCTTTTGTGCGGCCTTGTTTCTCTGTTAGTTTTGTGGATGTGTTATTTTCTGTATTTCTCCGGACTGTTTGTGTCCTGTTTTTGGGCCGGTCATTGCATGCGCCTGGTGTTTTGGTGTGACCTACTTTTCTCCGGAATAAATACAGTTGTCCTTTACCCTCTGCTTTCTGAGCCTGACTCCGCACCCACAACTCCTAGAAGTCGTAACAGCTATAGGTGGCTGGTAGTCTAGTGGTTAAGATTGTAGGCATTACACCGAAAGGTTGCTGGTTTGAATCCCCTAGGTGAAAAATATGAAAATTTTCCCTTGAACAAGGCACTTAACCCTAATTGCTCTTGATAAGAGTGTCTGCTAAATATGTAAAGTGTTGTTGTTCCTGGTGAGGGACAGAGATTGTTGAGTGCATCCAAAATGGCACCATCTTCTCTGTATAGTAGTAGTGCACAATAAAGGGAATAGGGAGCCATTTGGGACAAAACCTAGGATTAGTCTAATGAATGAAAGCCTGTGTTTGGGTTCCAGTTCATTCCATTCCTAAATGTTCAGACCTGTCGTGGTAAATGGCTCTGTGTTTTGTTGTCTTTCAGTAAACACAGTTGCCATAAATTACATCACACACACTGTGATTCATTAGAGAGGCTGTCTGCCTCATTTTGGCTGTAGATAAGTTATGTAACTCAAATCAAATCAAATTTTATTTGTCACATACACATGGTTAGCAGATGTTAATGTGAGTGTAGCGAAATGCTTAGTATAGGAAGCAGGTACTATATGCGTGTATATGTTGGTGCAGTGTCTCTGTATGTGCTTCTGTGGAGCGGTGTTTGTGTCTGCCTGCCACTCTCAGACCGGCAGGATGATTGCATTTTAAGGGAGTGCGAGTCAGCGCTTCGTGTCGTGGAGGATAGTCCTCAGTGTGTGTTGTATAGCTGCTGTGATGGTGACATACTGGACAGAGACAGTAGCCAGTGGATGTGCGATCCCATAGAGAGACTGGAAAAGGTCAGGCTTCTGTGGTGCTAGCCAGCGTTAACATTCAGAACATTCTGTCTGTGTACCAAATAGCACACTATTCCCTATATGGTTCTGGCAAAAGTAGTGCACTATATAGTGAATATGGCGTCATTTGGGATGCACCCTCAGCGCTAACACTGAGCCATACAGTCACCTAGGGCTTTGCCAGATGCCAGCCTCAGCCCTGCTGATGTGTTTTATGGTGGTAAACTGGGCCATTCATATTACTGGGCCATTCATATTACTGGGCCATTCATATTACGGGGCCTGGGTCAACCATATTACTGGGCCTGGGCTATTCATATTACTGTACCTGGGCCATTCATATTACTTGGCCTGGGCCATTCATATTACTGGGCCTGGGCCATTCATATTACTGGGCCTGGGCCATTCATATTCCTGGACCTGGGTCATTCATATTACTGGACCTGGGTGATTCATATTACTGGACCTGGGTCATTCATATTACTGGACCTGGGTCATTCATATTACTTTGCCTGGGCCATTCATATTACTGTACCTTGGCCATTCATATTACTCGACCTGGGTCATTCATATTACTGGACCTGGGTCATTCCTATTACTGTACCTGGGCCATTCATATTCCTTGGCCTGGGTCATTCATATTACTGGGTCTGGGTCATTCATATTACTGTACCTGGGCCATTCATATTACTTGGCCTGGGTCATTCATATTACTGGGTCTGGGTAATTCATATTACTGGGCCTGGGTCATTCATATTACTGGACCTTGGCAATTCATATTACTGGGCCTGGGTAATTCATATTACTGGGCCTGGGTCATTCATATTACTGGACCTGGGTCATTCATATTACTGGACCTGGGCAATTCAAATTACTGGGCCTGGGAAATTCATGTTAATGGGCCTGGGTCATTCATATTACTGGACCTTGGTCATTCATACTACTGGGCCTGGGTAATTCATATTACTGGGCCTAGGCCATTCATGTTAATGGGCCTGGGTCATTCATATTACTAGACCTGGGTCTGGGTAATTCATATTACTGGACCTGGGTCATTCATATTACTGGACCTGGGTCATTCATGTTACTAGACCTGGGTCTGGGTAATTCATATTACTGGACCTGGGTCATTCATATTACTGGACCTGGGTCATTCATGTTACTGTACCTGGGCCATTCATATTACTTGGCCTGGGTCATTCATATTACTGGGTCTGGGTCATTCATATTACTGGACCTGGGTCATTCATATTACTGGGCCTGGGTAAGTCATATTACTGGGCCTGGGCCATTCATGTTAATGGGCCTGGGTCATTCATATTACTAGACCTGGGTCTGGGTAATTCATATTACTGGGCCTGGGTAATTCATATCACTGGGCCTGGGCCATTCATGTTAATGGGCCTGGGTCATTCATATTACTGGGTCTGGGTCATTCATATTACTGTGTCTGGGTCATTCATATTACTGGGTCTGGGTCATTCATATTACTGGGCCTGGGCCATTCATGTTAATGGGCCTGGGTCATTCATATTACTGGGTCTGGGTCATTCATATTACTGGGTCTGGGTCATTCATATTACTGGGTCTGGGTCATTCATATTACTGGGCCTGGGTCATTCTGTCAACAGACAGGCTGGGGCTGAGTTGGATTCTCATTACATCATCAGACAGGCTGGGCTGAGATGGATACTGATTACATCATCAGACAGGCTGCAGCTGAGGTGGATACTGATTACACCAACAGACAGGCTGGGCTGAGGTGGATACTGATTACATCATCAGACAGGCTGCGGCTGAGGTGGATACTGATTACACCAACAGACAGGCTGGGCTGAGGTGGATACTGATTACATCATCAGACAGGCTGCGGCTGAGGTGGATACTGATTACACCAACAGACAGGCTGGGCTGAGGTGGATACTGATTACATCATCAGACAGGCTGCGGCTGAGGTGGATACTGATTACACCAACAGACAGGCTAGGCTGAGGTGGATACTGATTACATCAACAGACAGGCTGGGGCTGAGGTGGATACTGATTACATCAACAGACAGGCTGGGGCTGAGGTGGATACTGATTAATTCAACAGACAGGCTGGGGCTGAGGTGGATACTGATTACACCAACAGACAGGCTGGGCTGAGGTGGATACTGATTACATCAACAGACAGGCTGGGGCTGAGGTGGATACTGATTACACCAACAGACAGGCTGGGGCTGAGGTGGATACTGATTACATCAACAGACAGGCTGGGGCTGAGGTGGATACTGATTAATTCAACAGACAGGCTGGGGCTGAGGTGGATACTGATTACATCAACAGACAGGCTGGGGCTGAGGTGGATACTGATTACATCAACAGACAGGCTGGGCTGAGGTGGATACTGGTTACATCAACAGACAGGCTGGGCTGAGGTGGATACTGATTACATCAACAGACAGGCTGGGCTGAGCCCAGTCACCCAGTGACCACCTATGCCTGAGCAGGCAGCAAGCAGCAGAGCATATTCCATTTCTCGCTCTTTGAAAAGTCTACAGAAGTGGGACCATTCCATTTGTCATGCACTGCACTACAGGTTCCATTCCATATCTCATTTACTGTACTGCACAGCAGGGCGTATTCCATTTCCCACTCACAGCTCTACACTGAAGGACCAATTGAATTTCTCACTCTCTACATTTCCTTCTCATCACTGTCTGCACCAGGTGTACATTGCTCCACTTCCACTCCATTTTCCACCTTGTCTACCTCTCCGTACTGCTTCTCTCCATCATGTCTTTTCCTCTGCAGTAGAGGTTTCAGCGAGACATCACAGATGGCTGTTTCTGCATATTAATATTTGATTCTCCTCAGATATGTCCCCAGGGTTGGTGAAATATTAACCATGTTCTGGTGTTATTGGAATCTAGTTTCTTTTGAGCCCAAAATCTTTGTACATGGTGTCTGTTCATGTCTTCACCCCTCTCCTCCTTAGCTCTTTGTCAGTCACTGTCTGTGGCGTTGCCTGGCTACCAACCACTGTCACCCCTACACTACTAACTAGTGTTGTTTTTCACGGTTGTACAGCGAGATGCATTACCTGGTTTCTCCTCTACCTGGTTGTCACCTCTGTCACCCCTATATTGGTGACAGTATTTGTCTCTCCTCAGTTATTCATGTAGTGTTTTCTTATGTGTTACAGCGCGATGCAAAGGGACAGTACCTGTTTGATCTCATCTGTCACCACCTTAACCTGCTGGAGAAGGACTACTTTGGCATCAGATATGTGGACCCAGACAAACAGAGGGTGGGTGGTGTCAACCGACAGGGAGGAGGGGTAACTCCCTCTCTCTCTGTTTATGTCTGTCTATCTCTCTCTCTCTTTCTGACTGTTTCTCTCTTAACTACCTCTCCCTTGCTGCCACTTTCACACTCTCTCTCCCTTCCTCCCTCTCCACTCTCTTTTTCTCTTTCTTTCTTTCTTTCTTTCTCTCACTCTCTTTCCCATGACATCACACACATACCACTGAGCAGGCCATTTCTACAGTTTATCCCTCTCTTCTATCTCCTCCTTTCATGTGTGCCTGCAGCAGAGCCCAACCCTGTACTCTACTGCGTCACAGCCTGAGGTTATTACTGTGTGTTAACTCTCTTGTCTGCACAGCCTGATACACACACGCACACCCACACGTGACACCCACGCGCGCTCACACACACAGATCCTATTCCCATAGGAACAATGGTTCTGTGCCATTCAGAGATGCGAGTGTTGTTGTTGTTGTTGTTGTTGTTGTTGTGAGGAAAAAACATTTGATGGGAGGGAGGGGGATTTACAGACTGATGGAGAAAGTGGTAGCACATATTTCTGCCCATAAACTAACCAGAAGAAGACAGCCATCTGCTGTCAGACAGACAGATTGGACAGGAACTCTGATTGGAGCTGCTGGGTGTTTCTTACAGTGAGTATTGAACTGGACCTTACTTGGAAACTTATTTCCTCACCCTGATCTGTGGGAAATGCTTTTGTCAGGTGTACTTTATGTGTAATAAAGCATCATTCTACCTTGACAGAATAATTAGTTACAAGTTAACATGTAATTATATCAGTCTAAACATTATTATCTATTCTAAACACGAGTGTCCATATCACGTTGTTGAGGAGCTGATGCAATAATGTGAAATATATATACACTGCTCAAAAAAAATAAAGGGAACACTACAATAACACATCCTAGATCTGAATGAATGAAATATTCTTATTAAATACTTTTTTCTTTACATAGTTGAATGTGCTGACAACAAAATAACACAAAAATTATCAATGGAAATCAAATGTATCAACCCATGGAGGTCTGGATTTGGAGTTACACTCCAAATGAAAGTGGAAAACCACACTACAGGCTGATCCAACTTTGATGGAATGTCCTTAAAACAAGTCAAAATGAGGCTCAGTAGTGTGTGTGGCCTCCACGTGCCTGTATGACCTCCCTACAACGCCTGGGCATGCTCCTGATGAGGTGGCGGATGGTCTCCTGAGGGATCTCCTCCCAGACCTGGACTAAAGCATCCGAGCGAGACATGATGTCCCAGATGTGCTCAATTGGATTCAGGTCTGGGGAACGGGCGGGTCAGTCCATAGCATCAATGCCTTCCTCTTGCAGGAACTGCTGACACTCCAGCCACATGAGGTCTAGCATTGTCTTGCATTAGGTGGAACCCAGGGCCAACCGCACCAGCATATGGTCTCACAAGTGGTCTGAGGATCTCATCTCGGTACCTAATGGCAGTCAGGCTACCTCTGGCGAGCACATGGAGGGCTGTGCGGCCCCCAAAGAAATGGCATCCCACATCATGACTGACCCACCGCCAAACCGGTCATGCTGGAGGATGTTGCAGGCAGCAGAACGTTCTCCATGGCGTCTCCAGACTCTGTCACGTCTGTCACATGTGCTCAGTGTGAACCTGCTTTCATCTGTGAAGAGCACAGGGCGCCAGTGGCGAATTTGCCAATCTTGGTGTTCTCTGGCAAATGCCAAACGTCCTGCACGGTGTTGGGCTGTAAGAACAACCCCCACCTGTTGACGTCGGGCCCTCATAAAACCCTCATGGAGTCTGTTTGTGACCGTTTGAGCAGACACATGCACATGCGTGGCCTGCTGGAGGTCATTTTGCAGGGCTCTGGCAGTGCTTCTCCTGCTCCTCCTTGCACAAAGGCGGAGGTAGCGGTCCTGCTGCTGGGTTGTTGCCCTCCTACGGCCTCCTCCACGTCTCCGGATGTACTGGCCTGTCTCCTGGTAGTGCCTCCATGCTCTGGACACTACGCTGACAGACACAGCAAACCTTCTTGCCACAGCTCGCATTGATGTGCCATCCTGGATGAGCTGCACTACCTGAGCTACTTGTGTGGGTTGTAGACTCCATCTCATGCTACCACTAGAGTGAAAGCACCGCCAGCATTCAAAAGTGACCAAAACATCAGCCAGGAAGCATAGGAACTGAGAAGTGGTCTGTGGTCCCCACCTGCAGAACCACTCCTTTTTTGGGGGTGTCTTGCTAATTGCCTATCATTTCCACCTGTTGTCTATTCCAATTGCACAACAGCATGTGAAATTTATTGTCAATCAGTGTTGCTTCCTAAGTGGACAGTTTGATTTCACAGAAGTGTGATTGACTTGGAGTTACATTGTGTTGTTTAAGTGTTCCCTTTATTTTTTTGAACAGTGTATTTTATACAGTGCCTTGCGAAAGTATTCGGCCCCCTTGAACTTTGCGACCTTTTGCCACATTTCAGGCTTCAAACATAAAGATATAAAACTGTATTTTTTTGTGAAGAATCAACAAGTGGGACACAATCATGAAGTGGAACGACATTTATTGGATATTTCAAACTTTTTTAACAAATCAAAAACTGAAAAATTGGGCGTGCAAAATTATTCAGCCCCTTTACTTTCAGTGCAGCAAACTCTCTCCAGAAGTTCAGTGAGGATCTCTGAATGATCCAATGTTGACCTAAATGACTAATGATGATAAATACAATCCACCTGTGTGTAATCAAGTCTCCGTATAAATGCACCTGCACTGTGATAGTCTCAGAGGTCCGTTAAAAGCGCAGAGAGCATCATGAAGAACAAGGAACACACCAGGCAGGTCCGAGATACTGTTGTGAAGAAGTTTAAAGCCGGATTTGGATACAAAAATATTTCCCAAGCTTTAAACATCCCAAGGAGCACTGTGCAAGCAATAATATTGAAATGGAAGGAGTATCAGACCACTGCAAATCTACCAAGACCTGGCCGTCCCTCTAAACTTTCAGCTCATACAAGGAGAAGACTGATTAGAGATGCAGCCAAGAGGCCCATGATCACTCTGGATGAACTGCAGAGATCTACAGCTGAGGTGGGAGACTCTGTCCATAGGACAACAATCAGTCGTGTATTGCACAAATCTGGCCTTTATGGAAGAGTGGCAAGAAGAAAGACATTTCTTAAAGATATCCATAAAAAGTGTTGTTTAAAGTTTGCCACAAGCCACCTGGGAGACACACCAAACATGTGGAAGAAGGTGCTCTGGTCAGATGAAACCAAAATTGAACTTTTTGGCAACAATGCAAAACATTATGTTTGGCGTAAAAGCAACACAGCTGAACACACCATCCCCACTGTCAAACATGGTGGTGGCAGCATCATGGTTTGGGCCTGCTTTTCTTCAGCAGGGACAGGGAAGATGGTTAAAATTGTTGGGAAGATGGATGGAGCCAAATACAGGACCATTCTGGGCTGTTTCGCTCACTCGGATGCTTTCTCCGGTGAGATACATTCAGCCTTGCAAATTGAAGGAAATTTATGAAACACAGGGAGAAGAATAGTCAATTTAAAAATATATATATATATATTTATCAATATTTTGGGGAAGCCTGGCTTCTCTTTGCGTCCATGAATACACACCACTGCTGCCTTCCTCAGTCAGAGTCAGAGTACTTAACCCAGTCTGTATTCACTGTCAGTCTCTTCTATACACCTTTCAGATTGGCAGGTAGTTAGAGCAGTGTTTCAGGATTTGATAGAAGGACTGTAGTGAGGGTATATGAGGCTTTGACAGACACAACTCTGTCACAGTCTATCAGTGAAGCACTCAACCAAGCCCTCCTCTCCAGAGCAGAACCTCGAGGCCAGGGGAGAGACAGGTGAAGTCTGGGAGATATCACCGGTGTAGTGTCTTACCCTCCCCACTCATTTAATGTATTCCATTTTTCATTCAACCTTTATTCATACAGATTAATTGAGACAACATCTGTTCAACTCACCAGAGATATTTTGTTCTCCTCCGAATGGTTATGAGCTGACAGACAACAAGCGTTTCTCTGAGTGTCCTTCCTCTAAAGCACTTTCCTTGCTTTCATCTCTATAAGAGTCACTGGGTAAGAGAGAGAGGGGGGATGTGAAGGAGAGAGAGAGAGAGAGAGAGAGAGAGAGAGAGAGAGAGAGAGAGAGAGAGAGAGAGAGAGAGAGAGAGAGAGAGAGAGAGAGAGAGAGAGAGAGAGAGAGAGAGAGAGAGAGAGAGAGAGAGAGAGAGAGAGAGAGAGAGAGAGAGAGAGAGAGAGAGAGAGAGAGAGAGAGAGAGAGAGAGAGAGAGAGAGAGAGAGAGAGAGAGAGAGAGAGAGAGAGAGAGAGAGAGAGAGAATAAACATCAGTGAGGTAGAGAGAACACAGCGTTAGGATGCTCAGTGGAGTTCTGTTCTAGAATGCCCTCCAGCTCTAGACAACAAGTCAGAATGCACAACTACAGAGCAATCAGACCACGTAGTCTGTCACTAATGTCTAGAGTAGAGGCAGAGGGATAGCAGTCAGGTATTTAGCGCCTAGAAAACACAGTTTTTGACTGATTTGTTTTTGTTTATGTCTTTCAGCACTGGTTGGGGTTTACAAAATGTATTGCCAAACAAATGAAATGTAAGTACATGAATGCATGACCATGTATAACTATTGAATTATGCATGATGATATTCAGTTCCAAATTTGATTGGGTGATTAAATCGTTGGCAGTTACTACTAGTTAGGTCACAGTAACTACTAGAAAAAGCCTCTGTTCTAACACGTGACCTCTCCCCCCAGCCCAGCCTCCATTCACCATGTGTTTACGTGTCAAGTTTTACCCTCCTGACCCGGCTGCCCTGAAAGAGGAAATCACAAGGTAAGAGACTAGAGACAGTCTGACAGGCAGAATGGAGTGGGCTTATAATAGAGGAGACTAGGGTGCCAGCCATGCACTGCTGTCAACCCAACTCGGAGGGAGGGAGGGAGGGAGGGAGGGAGGGATAGATGGTAGGAAAAGAGAGTGTGGATTTTGCCTACAGTGGGTGCAATAGATTTAAATAATTGGTTTGGTCCAAATGGTCCAAATTACGTTAGATTCTTCCAACTGTGGGCAATCACTCTCTTTCATCTGATTGAAACTTCTCATGTTGATGCTGAATTTTACACACATCTAGAATATCAGTGGTAGACTACAGGCATGAAGGAGTGAGCACAAGCTGATTTTAGGGGTATCAAAACCCTACAGTGAATCCGTTTGTAGGAGGAATTAGACCAGATAACTCTTTCTTTAAGCTGCATTGTCAGGTCACCCTGCCTGCACAATGTGGTACTCTATCTCTGACAGTCAAACTACGGTGTAGAGGAGGAAAGAGGGAGGAGGAAGGAGGGAGGAGGGAGGAGGAGGGAAGAGGAAGGCAGAACAACTGCCTTCCTCACACCTCACCTAATTAGTCTGTGTCCAAATGGCATCCTATTCCCTATGTAGTGCACTAAGACCAGAGCCTGGTCAAACGTAGTGCACTATATAGGGAATAGGGTGTGTCATGACTGTCCTGACCCGGTCAGGTTACAGGAGACCACAACCCTACAGATTATCTCTCAACCCCAACAGAGGAGGAGAGATCTAGGGATCTGAAGATGTGGGGGGTTTTATGACCCCTCACGCCCCTGGTAAATCTCAGGCCACAGACAAATTCCTTTGTCCTGTTACTATGGAGAACCAGCCTCAGAACATTAAACATGAGATAAAGGGACTTTGGAAAAATGGTTTCCGTCAGCCACAATGGTGGTCATGACGATAGATGGAATATGAAAATGTATGTCATTTTTGTTTTGTTATTAAAGGTTAATAGATGAAGTTATTACGAAAACATTGTAATGTGAAGAGTTTTCCTAGTATATGTTTGATGTTTATACATTGTACGTTGCATGGAAAATATCCAAATCAAAGAGAATGTTTTGGGGAAGATGAAATGTTAAGTTAGTTGTCTAAAATTGGATTTGAATCAAATCATTAACTTGGTACGCCCAGAGAATTGCCCTAAAGGCCGTTACGCCCACTTCTGACCCAAGGGTATAAAACCTGTGAGTATAGAATTTACGTCAAGACTACGTGACCCCAGCTGCAGAAAGGTCTAAAAGGTCAACGAACCCAGAACGCAACGCAAGTTTGAGGACAGGAAATCCTTTTCTACCCAAGCTACGGATGAGTAGCTATGTCTAAGCGGGTGACTTCAAATCGAACCACCTAGCCTCCATCTCCCACCGAATCGTGGTATCTAAAGGATTTCATTTCTATGCTGTGAGCTCTGAGCTACAGAGCTGTATGTCCTCAGAAGACCCATTCCAGAGCAAAGGGTGAGGGAACAGACTCCTAAGCCAAAAAGGACACTGACATCGGGAGGACCCTCAGAGAGGTGTGCCGGAGTAGTGCGTCATCGAACAGCTGAAGGCCTACGCAGAGAATCCTCTGAGATCATCCCCACGTAATTACATCATTATATTCTGACCCATAAGAGCGGCATTTTGGGGCAAGGTTAGGGTTAGAATAGCAAAGCTGACAAATTCACCCACTGTATATTTCTCTTGTGTACTTTCTTTTTTCTCTCTCTATTGAAATCCCCATTCTGGGTAACACATGCCATAGTGTGTTGGGCCGTTATACTAAGTTCTAATCAATGGCCTATGATGTGTTTTGTCTATGTGTAACTTTTATCATCATTTTAGCTTTTTAGTAAATAAATACTCAACTAAGATTGGTGTGGTAGGAACTCATTGGTGAGACCCGGGTCCGTGCAGATTCACGGGCTATACGACGTTCAGAACCAGATTGTAGAGGTAACTGGTTAATTAGCGGCTGTTGTAAAATCCATATTCTGATATTCTTTGAGTTAATTTGGGAAATAGAAACTAGTTTTCCCATGGTGCCCTAGGTTAATGAGTTAATCATTGCTTGATTCAGTTAATCACGCAATTAGAAACTTTAATTATTCGATGAACAACAGTCGTCACATTAACTAATACAACGTCACGACAGGTGTCATCATACAATCTAGCCCCTTTCACTTTCCACTGCTTCCCATTGTCTCATAACCCCAGTCAGAGCTAGGAAGGGAGAGAACCACTTCCCAATCCTCCACCATCTGGTGACGCTGCCAGCAGCACCTTCTGTAAAGACTAGACACACACACACTCACTCACATAGACACACACACACACACACACACACACACACTTATGACATGTTGCTGTATGATTAATAAAGGTATTTATTGCGTTACTGCTCAAATCAAATCAAATCTGCTCTTAGAGAAGATAAGCCACTGGTGTGTGAAATTAACGCTGGGTAAGATATTCTGAAATGTGCGTTTTCTTGGTCTGCAGTCTGAGGCAACTTGATCTCACATGAAACTTTCACATAAATTGCAAGAGCCTGTATAACAATCACATTCTCAACCAGAGGACTGAAGGAGGACTCTCCATGGATCACAGCTAAACTGATCTGTAAACCCAAAACCACATCTCTTGTGTGCTGGCCAAGTAACAGTCTGTCACAGAAGACTACAATTAAACCAGTAGATCACAAGGAGTTAATTATAACTCAAATCATAAATAAATCACAGATGATATGTGAAATCATAAAGGACAGATCCAGGGTGAAAGATAATCATCACATATCCACTCAGATCCATTCAGATCATAAGTCATCCTCCTCTTCTGTTTGAATAGGAGGATGTTACTGCAGTGTAGGAGGTAAGGATGAGGTTAACAGAACAAGTTCTGAATGAGACTAGACAGGGTTATTTATTAATGATGGGGAGATGGGAACTAAAAGCCTGGCGTGAATCCAAAATGGCCCCCTATTCTCTATAAAGTGCACTACTTTTGGTCAGAGCCCTGGTCAAAAGTAGTCCACTAGTTAGGGGATACGGTGCCATTTGGGACACAGACTGATTTTCCATATATTTATAAGCTAGAGGGTATAGTATGTTGCACCAGGCGAAGTCAGCAGCACTCTGCAGGGAGGAGAAGATGTGAAGGCAGAGTATAGAGTTGTGACTTATCTGACTTTACGTGTTCAGGTCTCAGGCAAGGTTAGGCTACTCATCACGCAAACAAGCTTGGGTCACAGAATTAAACCTCTATTGCATTACTTATTCCTTTCTTCTCCTAGTGGGGCAAAGGGCCTGTGTTGCATAGAGACACTATATTGCTTATGCTGCTAACCTGGTAAACCTGCTGAATGCTGATATTCCTGCACCAAAACATCCCTGACAATGGCTCTTTTCCTCTCATGTCTTAACACACCTGGACACATGGAGTTGCCTGTCCACAGTTTTATCTATTGTGCCGGTTACTTTCCAGCAGGATTCTAACCTATTGGACATTGAATTGGAGAGGAAGCCTTCTCCGCGTGAAGTTGTTTTGTCATCCTGTGTAGAACGACCCAGTAGCAACCAGGGGACTGTTTGTTTGAAGTGGCAAAGTTATTTCATCATCCTGCTTTCTAGAAGCAGTGAAAGTGAGATAATTCTTCACTATCTCCTCAACCTGAGAGGTAAAAGGTTCCAATTAAGAGAAGGGCCAAATAAGGTGAAGGGCCAGATAAGGTGAAGGGCCAGATAAGGTGAAGGGCCAGATAAGGTGAAGGGCCAGATAAGGTGAAGGGCCAGATAAGGTGAAGGGCCAGATAAGGTGAAGGGCCAGATAAGGTGAAGGGCCAGATAAGGTGAAGGGCCAGATAAGGTGAAGGGCCAGATAAGGTGAAGGGCCAGATAAGGTGAAGGGCCAGATAAGGTGAAGTCCCCTCTGTGTTGGGCGATGGAAGTGGCTGTGCTTTAGCTGGGTATGGAATGGTCTCCTGGGCCCTGTAGGCTAGAGGCAGGAAGGAGCAGAGACAGACTCAGAGAGACATGCCATTATTCGCCTCAGGCCTTCCTTTACCAAACACTGTCTATCTCAAACACTCTCCTCTACAAACCCTTTCCAAACAACCAACAAACGAACAAAGAGTTAAGTGAAGAACATCGTCTGGGAATTTAAGATCAGGGCTCTCTTGGGCCGTCTGTATGACCCACTCATCCCTTTAAATGGAGCTACAAATGAAATGAAAGAAATGAGAAACAAATAATTTAGGTTCAGTACATCTCTTTGCTTGTTTGGAGTGGACCAAAAAACACATTGTTTCTGATGTTCCTTTGCAGATATCTAGTCTTCCTACAGATCAAGAGAGATCTGTACCATGGTCGTCTCCTGTGTAAGACGTCGGATGCTGCCATGTTGGCTGCCTACATACTACAAGGTAAATGGACCACAGCAGTCCCATGTATTTCTTGCCTATTTTTTTATTTTACCTTTATTTAACTATGCAAGTCAGTTAAGAACAAAACTTATTTACATTGACGGCCTACCAAAAGGCAAAAGGCCTCTTGCGGGGACGGGGGCCTGGGATATTTTTTAAATGTTTAAATACAATATAAATATAGGACAAAACACACATCACAACACTGCATAAAGAGAAACGTAAGACAACAACATAGCAAGGCAGCAACTCATATGACAACACAGCATGGTAGCAACACAACATAACAACATGGTAACAACACAACATGGAAGCAGCACAGTACAAACATTATTGGGCACGGTCAACGGCACAAAGGTCAAGAAGTTAGAGACAACAATACATCACACAAAGCAGCCACAACTGTCAGTAAGAGTGTCCATGATTGAGTCTGTGAATGAAGAGATTGAGATAAAACTGCCCAGTTTGAGTGTTTGTTGCAACTCGTTCCAGTCGCTAGCTGCAGTGAACTGAAAAGAAGAGCGACCCAGGGATGTGTGTGCTTTGGGGACCTTTAACAGAATGTGACTGGCAGAACGGGTGTTGTATGTGGAGGATGAGGGCTGCAGTAGATATTTCAGATAGGGGGGAGTGAGGCCTAAAAGGGTTTTATAAAGGTGTTTGTTATAAGACTCCATGGAAAAATCCCACTGTCACCTACTGTTTTCATTGTGATGTGAGTGTGTGAGTTGAGGTAGTGTGGTGGAGGTATAGGTCTAGAGCTCAGGCTGTAGCCTCCAGCACTGTGGCAGCATCCTCATTGGCATTCAGGCAGCTGATTTAAGGCTTAGCTCTCCCGCTCCCCTGCCACACAGAGACAAGGCCGCCATTGTCTGATTGTCTGGGCCTGGAAGAATCTCAGGGCTGCATGAAAGAACAGCAGTAGAACAGCCTGGTTAACCTATAGCAGAGATATAGAAGATAAGCTCTGACGGCATGTACCATGACAACAATACATGTGGTTTATAACAGCCAGGTTAACCTATAGCAGAGATATAGAAGATAAGCTCTGACGGCATGTACCATGACAACAATAGATGTGGTGTATAACAGCCAGGTTAACCTATAGCAGAGATATAGAAGATAAGCTCTGACGGCATGTACCATGACAACAATAGATGTGGTGTATAACAGCCAGGTTAACCTATAGCAGAGATATAGAAGATAAGCTCTGACGGCATGTACCATGACAACAATAGATGTGGTTTATAACAGCCAGGTTAACCTATAGCAGAGATATAGAAGATAAGCTCTGACGGCATGTACCATGACAACAATAGATGTGGTTTATAACAGCCAGGTTAACCTATAGCAGAGATATAGAAGATAAGCTCTGACGGCATGTACCATGACAACAATAGATGTGGTTTATAACAGCCAGGTTAACCTATAGCATAGATATAGAAGAGAAGCTCTGACGGCATGTACCATGACTACAATAGATGTGGTTTATAACAGCCAGGTCACTATGCTTTATGTCATATGGGTTACATAGGTCTTCCCAGTAATGTATTTGTGTGTGTTGCAGACATCACAGGTAAAGTTGTTTCTGTTGTCTCCTGTGTTCTCCATCCTCCCCCAGCTGAGGTTGGTGACTATGATCCTGGAAAGCATCCTGAGGGCTACAGCTCTAAGTTCCAGTTCTTCCCTAAACACTCAGAGAAGCTGGAGAGACGCATCTCTGACATCCACAAGACAGAACTAATGTAAGGTGACACCTGTCAAACACCTCATTGTGATTTTATTTGACACATAGTTCACTCAGTCTCTGTCTGTAGTCTCCATGCACACCTGATTCTGAACATCATCCATCCCACTAGCCTCCTTCTCTCTCTCTCTCTCTCTCTCTCTCTCTCTCTCTCTCTCTCTCTCTCTCTCTCTCTCTCTCTCTCTCTCTCTCTCTCTCTCTCTCTCTCTCTCTCTCTCTCTCTCTCTCTCTCTCTCTCTCTCTCTCTCTCTCTCTCTCTCTCTCTCTCTCTCTCTCTCTCTCTCTCTCTCTCTCAGGTGATTATGATATTTGACATAGCGCTTGTAATTGAATATAGTGTCATCATCAGCATGATGATTGTGGACCTAACTTGATACAAGATCATCCTATCTCTCCTAGATAGAATGTTACAGCCATGATGAAAATAGATATGTTGATGAGATACATTATGCATGACCCTAGCTTAGCCGTAGATATGCAATTTCATATCCACATCATATGCTGAATATACAATATTTTCCTAGCTGCTATTTGTCCAACTCTTCCTGCTTATGGATAGTGGATGAAGGGACCGCAGTGACATTAAGAGTGTGCGTGTGTGTGTGTGTGTGCGCGCGTGCGCGTGTATTTCTCAGTACTGTACTGCTGTGTCATTAGTTTGTGGCAACCTGGGACAACTCTGCCAGTCAGCTGAACATCACATCACCCTCAAGAGGCTCTCTCTCTCTCTCTCCCTTCCCCCTTCACAGTATATGCAGTATCCATATATACAGACTCTACTACTGTAGATCACCTATGGGATCTTACCTCTGCTGCCCTCTAGTGTTGGTCTCTCTCATCTTTCACTCACTGAAATGAATGAAAGGAAATTCACTTTACAAATCATTAGCTTACCGCTGGAAGCTTTTCCATCCATCATCACACAACCCACAGTAATCTGTCTGTTGTGTCCTCATCTCCCAGAGGACAGACTCCAGAAGAGTCCGAGCTGAACTTCCTGCAGAAGGCCCAGGAGCTGGAGACGTATGGTGTGGACCCTCACCCCTGCAAGGTACAAACACCTTGATAAGAGAAGGGTCCATTATAGCTCTGCACTGGCAGAGTCATTTTAGCTCTCTATTGATTCCAGTACAGCCTGAACCTCATTTAATACAATATGGTTTTTTGATATTCTGTTTGTGAGGCCAGTTGTACATTACATACAGATGTTGGATCTTAATTTGACACCTTTTGTCGCAGGAGGAAAATAATCCTGCAGCAGGAGGATTTGAATAATGAATAAATATTTCAAATCTCCGCCAGGGGACAGCTGGAAGCGGTGTTTGTATACAACACAGTACCTTACCTACAGGGTACCTTATGTAGGCTACGTGCCGGCTACAGCGTGTCTTGTGTGGATTATAATAAATGGACACAGCCTGCGATTGAACTAAATTTTGACAGTTCATTCATAAGCTTAGGATATAGTTGACCCTTGTACTGTATGTCGTAGCCTAGTGGAGACCAATATCTATATTGTGTTGTTAAGCTATATAAAATGGTGGTTGTTGATGTGTATGGTTGCATTTCAAATACATTTTGGTACATTTGAATGTTGCAGTAATAGGACCTAGACCTAGCGTTTGAGCGAGTGAGAAAATAATTTTTATAGCATGCCCTGATCCCATTGACTCAACTGCTATTTTTCAGGGACTCACAAGGCTCATTTGAATTTCCTGATGTAGCAGGAAAATTCTCTGCGACAAAAGAGTGATCAAGTTAAGATCCGACATCTGTACAACAACATACACCGTACTTGTGTTGTGTCTGTGTCAGGATGTGTCAGGGAACCCTGCCTTCCTGGCCTTCACTCCGTTTGGCTTCACTGTCCTGCAGGGGAACAGGAGAGTCCATTTCCTCAAGTGGTGAGTAATAATATGGTTAGCATAGTCATAACTTTTACAGACAGAAATAGTTGCATAAAATGTAAGAGATGTAAGTGTGTAGTTGTTGCATAAAATGTGCGACATTTGGCTTGCCTGTCGTTTGCAATTGTTCTATTTAACCTGGCAGTCCAGAATCCCACAGTCTCAGACCTAAACCTATTTGTCCCTCCCCCTGACGAGAAAACAGAGCTGTTCTAATCTGCCAGTTGGTCACAATGAATATTTCAACACTTCTCACTGTTCTGTTCGGTTTTGACTGGTCTTGTCTTGTCTTGGTGGGTAGGGACGAGGTGACAAAGCTGAAGTTTGAGGCAAAGACATTCCATATATATGCAAATCAGAAAGAGGTGGGTTCCATGACATGCATTATTAAAATGGTTTCCTTTCTGCTCTGGAATTACACAGTGAAATTCATGTAGATAAACCTGTTTTATGCATTGGAAATGGCCTTTGGGGAGAAGGTGTAATTTAGCCGTAATAGAGAAGTTAATGACTTAACTGGAAATAAGATGTGGGTCCATTGTTGATAGATAAATGTGTACTCATTGTTGTCTCGTTCATAGAAATAGAATGAATAGAAGTGGTGTCTCCATTCAAGTCAATGATTGCTTAATTGGTGGACTGGCAGCCATTTTGTGTGTACCCATGCCAGAAAGTAAAAGCAGGAAGTGTACCCTTCAATCTGTGCTGTGATTTGAGTCAACACAAGTGGCATTACAAAAAATGTATTCCATTGCATGAGCCACATCAGTTAGCATAATTTGAATGAACATTCTGTATTACCATGGCAATCCAGCCTCAGTTTATAGAACATTCCAAAATACCATTGTAAATTATTGCATCACAATACCAGGAAGCCATTGCAAGTGTACCCATGAGTTTACCAGTCAAATGCCAGGGTAAGAGCTTCCAAACCCGTTTTATTCATTCTATTTCTATGGTTTTGGCAGCCAAGTCAGAAGATATGAAATACAAGATGTGCATACTCTGTCATACTCAGATGTGCATACGCATACCTACATGTGTATACTCACTGCAGGACAAGAAGATCATCTTGACATATTTTGCACCTACACCTGAGGCCTGTAAACACCTGTGGAAGTGTGGAGTTGAGAATCAGGCTTTCTACAAGTGAGTTACACTGACTATCAGTAATTTAATCCATCAATCAATCAATATATGATACAATGTACACTACCGGTCAAAAGTGTTAGAACTCCTACTCATTCAATGTTTTTTTCTTTTTTTAACCTATTTTCTACACTGTAGAATAATAGTGAAAACACCAAAACTATGAAATAACACATCATGTAGTAACCAAAAAAGTTTTCAACAAATCAAAATATATTTTATATTTGAGATTCTTCAAAATGACAGCTTTGCACACTCTTGGCATTCTCTCAACCAGCTTCATGAGGTAGTCGCCTGGAATGCATTTCAATTAACAGGTGTGCCTTCATAAAAGTTCATTTGTAGAATATCTTTCCTTCTTAATGTGTTTGAGCCAATCAGTTGTGTTGTGACAAGGTAGGGGGGTATACAGAAGATAGCCCTATTTGGTAAAAGACCAAGTCCATATTATGGCAAGAACAGCTCAAATAAGCAAAGAGAAACAACAGTCCATCATTACTTTAAGACATGAATGTCAGTCAATACGGAACATTTCAAGAACTTTGAACGTTTCTTCAAGTGCAGTCGCAAAAACCATCAAGCGCTATGATGAAACTGGCTCTCATGAGGACTGACACAGGAATGGAAGACCCTGAGTTACCTCTGCTGCAGAGGATAAGTTCATTAGAGTTACCAGCCTCAGAAATTGCAGCCCAAATAAATGCTTCACAGAGTTCAAGTAACAGACACATCTCAACATCAACTGTTCAGAGGAGACTGTGTGAATCAGGCCTTCATGGTCAAATTGCTGCAAAGAATCCAATAATTAGAAGAGACTTGCTTGGGCAAAGAAACACGAGCAATGGACATTAGCGCGGTGGAAATGTGTCTTTTGGAGTCCAAATTGGATATTTTTGGTTCCAACTGCCGTGTCTGTGGGTGAACGGATGATCTCCGCATGTGTATTTGCCACCGTAAAGCATGGAGGAGGGTTATTGCGTTATTGTGTGCGGGTGCTTTGCTGGGGACACTGTCAGTGATTTATTTAGAATTCAAGGCACACTTAACCAGCATGGCTACCACAGCATTCTGCAGCGACACGCCATCCCATCTGGTTTGTGCTTAGTGGGACTATAATTTGTTTTTCAACAGGACAATGACCCAACACACCTCCAGGCTGTGTAAGGGCTATTTTACAAAGGAGAGTGATGAAGTGCTGCATCGGGTGACCTGGCCTTCACAATCCCCCAACCTCAAACAAATTGAGATAGTTTGGGATGAGTCGGACCGTAGAGTGAAGGAAAAGCAGCCAGCAAGTGCCCATCATATGTGGGAACTCCTTCAAGACTGTTGGAAAAGCATTCCAGGTGAAGCTGGTTCAGAGAATGCCAAGAGTGTGCAAAGCTGCCATCAAGGCAAAGAGTGGCTACTTTGAAGAATCTCAAATATAAAATATAGATTTGTTTAACACTTTTTTGGTTACTACATGATTCCATATGTGTTATTTCATAGTTTTGATGTCATCGCTATAATGTAGAAAATAGTAAAAAAATAAAGTAAACCCTTGAATGAATAGGTGTTCTAAAACTTTTGACCGGTAGTGTATGTGCTATTATTACAATGTTATTACATTGCTAAATCTCTTTGTCTCTGTTCAATCACAGGTTGGACAAGTCTAGCCAGGTCAGAACGGTGTCCAGCAGTAATCTGTTCTTCAAAGGAAGTAGATTCAGATACAGGTAAATACATGTACTGGCTATAAGTAACGTTTTGAGGATCCTTCAGTTCAGTTTTTGGTGATAATGCACGGTTGAGTGTTATGTTTTGCCTCTGTGTTGGCTCTCAGTGGCAGGGTTGCTAAGGAAGTGATGGAGCAAAGTGCCAAAATAAAACGGGAACCTCCAGAGATTCACAGGTGAGCCTTGGTGCTTTTGATGTCTGAGTTACACAATGGCAGTTAGTTTGATGTCTGAGTTACACCATGGCTGTGTTTAGACAGGTAGCCCAATTCTGATCTTTTTTCCACTCATTGGTCTTTTGACCAATCACATTAGATCTTTTTTCAGATCTGATCTGAACGGGCAAAAGACCAATTATTGAAAACAATATCAGATTTGGGCTACCCATGGCACTTAATTTGAGCATGTTGCTTACAATTCTAGATGGTGTAATTCCCACATGGCCCACATACTGAATATACACTATATGTTACTGGACTGTGAGTCCCTTTGGATAAAACTGTCAGCTGAATTACCTCCACTATATATCATCCTATCTAGAACCTTAAAGGGTTCTTCAGCTGTCCCCATAGGAGAACTCTTTGAATAACTATTTGTTTCCAGATAGAACCCTTTTCGGTTTCATGTAGAACCCTTTCCACAGAGGGTTCTACCTTTAACCAAAAATGGTTCTACCTGGAATCAATAAGGGTTCTCCTATGGGGACAGCAGAAGAACCCTTTTGTAGCCCTTTTTTCTAAGAGCATATGCCTGTAACCCCAACATGTAACACGTTTCCACAGGGCTGGTCTGGTACCCAGTAGGAGCTGTCCTTCCATCACCCACGGCCCAAGGCTGACCAGTGTCCCCCGACAAAGACGGAGAGCTGTACACATCTCCATCATGGAGGGTAAAACACACACTGGCCCCTCTCCACACACATCAGTTACAATAATTTACAGTAGACATAGATAGGGCTGGATTAAGTCTACTCATGTGTGTAACAAAACATTATAGCACACAGATGGCTGGTTTGCCAGACCCAGATAAAGCCTACTCCTGGACTGAAAAGTATGCTCAATGAATAATCTCCATTGAAAGTACATTTTAGTCCATTAGTAAACTGGTCCCAGATTGCATCTGCACCGCTAGCCGAGCTACTTTAAACCCTACATTTTCTTTAGAAGTGCCTTACAAAGCAGCTGCCATAAGATTTAAACGTGTCTGAGGTCTATGCTGCTATGGTACTTCACTGCTTTAGTGTCTGAATGGTGCCTCTTACAGTGCCTCTATTCTGGGGGCTTTTAACACAGGCACACACACACACACACAGGCACACACACACACACACACACACACACACACACACACACACACACACACACACACCAAAGACTGCACCAATGATCTATTCTCCTTTGTCATTCTTGCAATTCTCTCAAGAGTTGCTGTGACTAAGATATTATTGTGTCAGGAGAAAGTCACCTTGCTGGTTTGTAAAGAACATTCACAGTCCCTTTTACAGTATAAACAGGAACGTGAAGTAGCAACTTACCTACATGATGTCGGTTGCATTGTATTGTACAATGACAGGTCCTGATACTGAAACCTGTCCAAACCTTTCCTGTTCTTCATTGGAATCTACAGTGGTAATAATACCCAGCCTAAAAATAGCCCTCCTGTCAGGGCCTCTCCATGTATGTCACTATGGAGCATATGGTTAGAAGGGTATCCGTTTTAGGGGGTGGGGGGGTAAGAGAACCAAACTGCAATTGGGCCACATTCCTGTTCTCAGGATGCTGCCAGTAAATCTCCCAGCCTGCCTCACTGACAGAGACAGTGGTGTAGTGTAGCCAGCCATCGCCAGTCACAAGGACAAAGGGAAAGGGGACAACAGCAGACAGGGGACAAGGGACAAAAGTAGAGAGGACAGACACAGGGGAAGAGTAGGGTGGTAGGATGGTGGTAGGGCAGTTGTAGGACAGTGGTAGGACGTTAGTAGGGCAGTTGTAGGACAGTGGTAGGACGTTAGTAGGGCAGTTGTAGGACAGTGGTAGGACGTTAGTAGGGCAGTTGTAGGACAGTGGTAACTTGGACGCCGGTAGAGTGCGCTTATTCACTCCTTCAACAGCCACCATGGTGAAATGCCTGATCCGGATCGAGACCAAGGTGAATGTGCATCTGTGCATGATCAACCACTGCTACCGTGATATGAAGGTCCGCGTCCTCCAGCTGGGGCCCAGACTCATGGGCAAGGTTCTGGGGGCCATACCCATCTTCCCTGCCCTCCCTAGGGCAGCCTCTGGGTTTGGGTCCGCAGAGGCCTCCAGGGCTTCGTACAGGCTGAGCGTAACACCTCCTGGTTATGGCTCCAACAGGCCAGGTAGCTCCTCCGAAGGTAAAGGACCTCATCATCATGGCACAGGATCCAGAATCCCTTACTAAACCATCCAGGGTTACACTTACACATCTTAAAGAGCAAGTACATCATCATGGCACAGATTCCTCCATCTAGTGTTACAGATCTTAGTAACATTGCTTTGAAACAGCTTTGGAAGCCATGACCCTGGAGTCTGGGGTAACACAAGAATCCTTCGAGGAACCTCTTCCTTCTCAGATTCCCTGTTTCCATTAGAGATGGAACGATGGCATGCGGCTAGACGGAAGTATTTGTTTTGGGTCTGGTGTTGTGCGAAATGTTGTCTTGAGTAAATGTTATGGCCGACGGCTTTGATTCTGAGTTGATTTGGTTTAAGGTCATGTTAGTAGTGTTGTAGAGTGACATCAGTGGCTGCATTGCATGACTGTTGTGTAGCGTAGTGGAGCATTTGGAGAGGATTGGTTGGGGTATTCCAGGTATTCATGGGTTGCATGTTTCATCACAATATTTTAATTAATAATAATATTAATTTTCACAAAGTCTGCTGCCTCAGTGACTTTAGATATTTTTGTCAGATGTTACTATGGAATACTGAAGAATAATTACAAGCATTTCATAAGTGTCAAAGGCTTTAATTGACAATTACATGAAGTTGATGCAAAGAGTCAATATTTGCAGTGTTGACCCTTCTTTTTCAAGACCTCTGTAATCCGCCCTGACATGCTGTCAATTAACTTCTGGGCCACATCCTGACTGATGGCAGCCCATTCTTGCATAATCAATGCTTGGAGTTTGTCAGAATTTGTGGATTTTTGTTTGTCCACCCGCCTCTTGAGGATTGACCACAAGTTCTCAATGGGATCAAGGTCTGGGGAGTTTCCTGGCCATGGACCCAAAATATCTGTGTTTTGTTCTCCGAGACACTTAGTTATCACTTTTGCCTTATGGCAAGGTGCTCCATCATGCTGGAAAAGTTATTGTTCGTCACCAAACTGTTCCTGGATGGTTGGGAGAAGTTGCTCTCAGAGGATGTGTTGGTACCATTCTTTATTCATGGCTGTGTTCTAGGCAGAATTGTGAGTGAGCCCACTCCCTTGGCTGAGAAGCAACCCCACACATGAATGGTCTCATGATGATGAATGGTCTCATGATGCTTTACTGTTGGCATGACACAGGACTGATGGTAGCACTCACCTTGTCTTCTCCGGACAAGCATTTTTCCGGATGCCCCACACAATCGGAAAGGGGATTAATCAGAGAAAATGACTTTACCCCAGTCCTCAGCAGTCCCTGTACCTTTTGTAGAATATCAGTCTGTCCCTGATGTTTTTCCTGGAGAGAAGTGGCTTCTTTGCTGCCCTTCTTGACACCAGGCCATCCTCCAAAAGTCTTCGCCTCACTGTGTGTACAGATGCACTCACACCTGCCTGCTGCCATTCCTGAGCAAGCTGAATCAACTTTAGGAGACGTTCTTGGTGCTTGCTGGACTTTCTTGGGCGCCCTGAAGCCTTCTTCACAACAATTGAACTGCTCTCCTTGAAGTTCTTGATGATCCGATAAATGGTTGATTTAGATGCAATCTTACTGGCAGCAATATCCTTGCCTGTGAAGCCCTTTTTGTGCAAAGCAATGACGACGGCATGTGTTTCCTTGCAGGTAACCATGGTTGACAGAGGAAGAACAATGATTCCAAGCACCACCCTCCAGTCTGTTATTCAAACTCAATCAGCATGAGAGTGATCTCCAAGCTTGTCCTCGTCAACACTCACACCTGTGTTAACAAGAGAATCACTGACATGATGTCAGCTGGTCCTTTTGTGGCCGGGCTGAAATGCAGTGGAAATGTTTTTTGGGGGATTCAGTTCATTTGAATGGCAAAGAGGGACTTTACAATTAATTGCAATTCATCTGATCACTCTTCATAACATTCTGGAGTATATGCAAATTGCCATCATACAAACTGAGGCAGCAGACTTTGTGAAAATTAATGTGTCATTCTCAAAACCTTTGGCCACGACTGTAGTATAGCGTTAGCTAGCTAGCTAAGATTGAGTGGACACCAGATTTTAGCTAGCTACCGTTAGCATTGCTAGCTATTTTTGACGAACTTAGCTAGCTAATGACAACATTGCCATGTCTAAAGTGATAATGATAATGCTAGAAAAGTTGTTTCCTACTAAACATTTGACTACTTTAGCAACATCATCGTATTTCCAGGCAGTATAGTGTAATTTAGACTAAACAGTCGTTAGCCTCCGTCCAGAATGACTGGGTTTATCAGGATTTTAGGGCACCAATGTGTAGTTTTGTTTCATGATACACTGATATGTGTTATGTGGGTTCACTAGTTGTGTAATAGGAGTTGTTGCTCATTGTTTTTATGATGGGATACTTTTTCACAGCTCTGAGTTTGATGTTTCTTCTACTATCTCTATCTCTTTCAGGCCTGGAGTCCCTACGAGACTCCGCCCACTCCACACCCGTGCGTTCCGTCTCCCACGGCGACTCCTTCATGCCGCGACACCGTCACCACACAACAGATGCCGGCGAGGGTGGGTCATCCCAGCGGGTCATCTCTGACGAGGCCTACTGCCCCTCAGACAGTGTGCTGCCCACCCCCACGGCTGAACACAGCCTAGAGCTAGCTGTGGCACGCCACCCTAATGGAGCCCCCTGCAGCATCGAAGAGGAGGAGTCGGAGGCCGGGACTCCTGAGGGACAGGTGGCTGAGTTTGGCCCCGACGGCAGAGTGCTTCGGCTGGGTCGGACCAGGAAGTCTCTCCCTAACAAGGAGGTGCAGGAGCTACATAAGTTCATCCTGAGTGTGTTGCGTATGTTCCTGGTGACCATGGGACTGCTGTTTGCCCTGCTCTCCCTCCTCATCATGCTGACTGAGTCTGACCTGGACATCGCCTTCCTCCGGGACATACGCAAGACGCCTGAGTTCCAGCAGTTCCACTTTGAGTATTTCTGCCCTCTCAGACGGTGGGTTGCCTGCAAGTTCCGCTGGATGGGAGGCTTCCTTATAGACAAGTGAGAAAGACTGAGCGATGGAGTGAATGAAAAAGAGGCCTCCTCTGAGAGGACATACGTGGAGGGAGGATAGGAGGAAGTAAAGGAAGGCTGTAGACAGGGATGGAGGGCTGCTCCGTCTGAATGGGAATTAACCTTCAATCTTCTTCCACAAGTCACTTCCTGTTACAAGCCAAGGACCGCCCCCTTCGCTGACCCTCTTCCTTTTTCTAACCATCAGACTGAACGGAGGACATTTTCTGAGCTCATGTTTTACTTTGGAAATTCAGGTCATTTCAAGGTACTTTATTTTTACTAAGAGACAAGGCAACAGAGTTATAAAACGACATAAAATGAGACATCTGAGGTCTGTTATAGGCCTGGGAGGAAACACATATTATTCAACCAACAGAACAGTTGCCTTTATTTTCTATTACTTCATATGAACATCAATTGTAAGAGAGAAAAAAACTGTATAATAATAAGATGGATACAAATATATTAGATGGACATTGATATAAAAACAGAGGTGTGAAGTGTTGAGTTGTGTACTGTCCAATGAGTTTGAGCTGTGAAAGGATGAGAGGGAGATATGAAAAACCATGCCTTTTACTCATTTGGGGTCAACATCTAAAACATCCATGATAATCATTCTAATGCTGCTGAAACTTTCATTTGGGCTGCTATTGGAGGAGAAACATTTCTACTGGCAGGAGTACTGAAGTCTGGAGTCTGACAAAGAAACAAAGATATGATATTCAATAGAAGATGTAAAAAGGTACGTTTTTGAATGTACAGTACCATTCAAAAGTTTGGACACATCTACTCATTCCAGTGTTTTTCTTTATTTTTACTATTTTCTATATTGTAGAATAATAGTGAAGAATAGCACAACTATGAAATAACACATATGGAATCATGTAGTAACGAAAACAGTGTTAAACAAATAAAAATATATTTTACATTCTTCAAAGTAGCCACCCTTTGCAGAATGAAGAAAAAGCAGCCAACAAGTGCTCAGCATATGTAGGAACTCCTGTTGGAAAAGCATTCCAGGTGAAGCTGGTTGAGAGAATGCCAAGAGTGTACAAAGCTGTCATCAAGGCAAACGGTGGCTATTTGAAGAATCTCAAATCTCAAATATATTTTGATTTGTTTAATGCTTTTATTTTTTTACTACATTATTACATATGTGTTATTTCATAGTTTTGATGTCTTCACTATTATTCTGCAATGTAGAAAATAGTCAAAAAGAATGAAAAGCCCTTGAATGAGTACGTATGCCCAAACTTTTGACTGGTACTGTACATATACACTGAGTATAACAAACATTAGGAACAGTCTCAATTCGCCGGGGCATGAACTCAACAATGTGTTGAAAGCGTTCCACAAGGATGCTGGCCCATGTTGACTCCAATGCTTCCCACAGTCAAGTTAGCTGGATGTCCTTTGGGTGGTGGACCATTCTTGATACACACGGGGAACTGTTGAGCATGAAAAACCCAGCAGCGTTGCAGTTCTTGACACAAACTGGTGTGCCTGGCACCTTCTACCATACCCCATTCAAAGGCACTTAAATCTTTTGTCTTGTCCATTCATCCTCTGAATGGCACACATACACAATCCATGCCTTAATTGTCTCAAGGCTTAAAAATCCTTCAATAACCTGTCTCCTCCCCTTCATCTACACTGATTGAAGTGAATTTAATAAGTGACATCAATAAGGGAGGCATTCACCTGATGAGTCTATGTCATTGAAAGAGTAGGTGTTCTTAATGTTTTGTACACTCAGTGTACTATACTGTCTTATAAGAAAGTTGAAGAATATCTGTGTCCTAAACTTGGATTATAGTTTGTTTGTTAGTTAAACATCATTACAAAATGGCATGGAACAATCAAGAGACAGTCATACAGTACATCAAAACTATAAACCAAATGAATGGAATTGTTGTATTTTCTGATTTCAAATGGCATCAGATAGAATACTGTTACCAATTATTTTAATCAATGTATAAAAACTAGCAAACGTTTTTTAAAGAAACTTTCAAAAAAGATCAATCAAACTAGATGCAATGGTGTTCTTTGTTATTATCATGTGACCTGGAAAGTACAGTAGGGGGTAGAACACAGTGGTCAACCTCTTGAAAACACTGACTAGATGTGCAATACTATAATGATAAAAACGATGAGTATTTTAAGGTTGGATATGGTACATTTTAGTTTATTAAATGTGCACTTTGAAATAAATAATTCTGGTTATTTTCCAAAGGTATAAGAAAATGAAAATGCCTGCTGTGAACATGCCTAGGTGAAAAATACATTTCAACTTGTAGTTGTGCTAATGCAATGGGTTATTTTAAAATGTTGAATATATTGAAGTCCTGCTGAATTATTTTGTACAAAGTAGAGTCTCCTTATATTTAGAGTTTTCCTTGTATAACCTATTTTAACTGAACTAATGTTATTTTGTATCATTGACAATGATACTGTTTTAGTGCAGTGATTCAGATGAGGACTAGAATTCAAAGAAAAGTAGGTAGAGATTCAGGGACGGTTTCCCGGACCCATATTAAGCCTACACCTGAGCTATGGCATCCTTAATGGTGCATCTCCATTCAAAGTGCTTTGTAGTCTAGGAATCGGTTTAATCTGGGCCAGGGAACGTTTTTGTCAGGTTTACCTCCAAATCCACCTAAGGGAGCATTATACCCTCTCATTTTCACACTGTCTTTACATGTCTACCAAAGATACCTCTCTGCAGCCTCAGTGGTACTTCACATGAGAGCTAGAGTTCCTGAGGAGGGTTTGGGAGAGGGTTGACTAGTGAAGAGCTGCAGAACAGGACAATGATAATCACTGCAAGCTTCTATTGTATTGTTCTTAGCCGGCACTCTGTCTGTTGGCTTAGAATAAATAAGTTGAGAGGGGGAATAGCATCGACTTAGGGTTGAAAAATTCTGGAAAATGTCCCCAAATTACCATGCTTTCCAGGAATCCCAATTGGAAGATTACTGGAAACCGGAGGGAATAAGCAGAAAATCTGGAATCCTCGTACCAGGAATTCTGGAATTTTGGGAAAGTGACCAGAAATTTTGCAACCCTCCATAGACTCAAGATAAAAGTATCTTTCTATATCATCATTTGGTTTTGCATCAGTACAATCCTATCAGACATATGTATATTGTTTTAATGTTATAATCCCTCAGTAGACTAGTGTATGGTGGGTTTAATAAATAATATAGATTTATGAATTAATGTGGTCTGCTATGCAGCAATATTAAGATAATGATAAGTGGTTGGTCCCTGATTGGTGTATTAGATTAAATTGATTGATTTTGTTTGAAGTTGTGGAAGGCCAGTCAAGGCAGAATATTTTGATTTTTATACCTCAGATCGCAACTTTGAATTTCAGTTCAATGTGTATGACAAACAATACAACCTTATTTGAGCAATAATGAAAACATTTGAAAATAATTCAATGTTGAAATCAATGTGGGCAGCTACAGACAGAAAAAGTGAGTGATGTTTTTCGGTTTGTTTTGATGTGTTCTCCTGTCTTTCCATATAGGATCACTGGATATTCAAGTGACATGTTTTTCATGATTAGCCTACCTACCGTTATACTGGTGAACCTAGCTTCTTAATGCATGGGATGAGATGATGATGAGAAGATGGTGTAGCAGTAACATGCAGCTCAGTGTTGATTGCAATGGGTGCGTTCCAGGTTGTTGCAGTCATGCTGCACATCTCAAAAGATCGCTATAAATCAATAGCAATATCATATCAGTGTGGTTCCGGAGATGTGCAAACATGTCTCCAGGGGTCGCATTCACTAGAAAACAAACTGAAGAAACAAACAGGGAGGGACAACCTTAACTTAATTGTTTCGTTGCAAGACATTTTCCTACGCTGTGTGCACTAATGAATACTAGCGACCCAGGTGGTAAGATCTGACAATCTGAGCAGTGTGACTGCAATGAAGACGACCTGGATGACTCCAGTGTTAGGAACACCCAGACAGCCTCTGCAATGTCCTTCTGTTAGCTCCCTTACTGTCTCATGGCCATGCATATGGATCGGTCTCTGTAAGCATGTCTTCTACATTTCTGTTGTTACTCCCAATCAAGACTGAATATTTTTTTATCACAGAATGAAGACTGGTGTATTCGATGATTAATTTATCAATAAATATAATTTATTCTTAAATGTGTCCTTCACCTCGTGAGTCTTACTCATACCATCTCAACCATTGTAACGCTTATTTTCTAACAGTATAAAATACTACACAATATTTGTTATTTCTGATGGTTCCTTGTAAATCTTACCGTATACTTCCCACTCTAAACAGTTCGCACATACACAACCAGTCAAAAGTTTTAGAACACGTACTCATTCAAAGGGTTTTTCTTTATTATGACTATTTTCTACATTGTAGAGTAATAGTGAAGACATCAAAACTATGAAATAACACATATGGAATCATGTAGTACCAAATGAAAATATAATTTAGATTCTTCAAAGTAACCATCCTTTGCCTTGGTGACAGCTTTGCACACTCTTGGTATTCTCTCAACCAGCTTCATGATGCTTTTCCAACAGTCTTGAAGGAGTTCCCACATATACTGAGAACGTGTTGGCTGCTTTCCCTTCACTCTACGGTCCAACTCATCCCAAACCATCTCAATTGGGTTGAGGCCGGGTGATTGTGGAGTGCAGGTCATCCGATGCAGCACTCCATCACTCTCATTGGTCAAATAGCCCTTACACAGCCTGGAGGTGTTTTTTGGGTCATTGTCCTGTTGAAAAACAAATGATAGTCCCACTAAGCGCAAACCAGATGGGATGGCGTATCACTGCAGAATGCTGTGGTAGCCATGCTGGTTAAGTGTGCCTTGAATTCTAAATAAAATCGCAGACAGTGTTACCAGCAAAGCAACCCCACACCATAACACCTCCTCCTCCATGCTTCACTATGGGAACCACACATGCAGAGATCATCCGTTCGCCTACTCTGCGTCTCACAAAGACACAGCGGTTGGAACCAAAAATCTCAAATTTGGACTCATCAGACCAAAGGACAGATTTCCACCGGTCTAATGTCCATTGCTCATGTTTTTATTTTTCTTCTTATTGGTGTCCTTTAGTAGTGTTTTCTTTGCAGCAATTCAACCATGAAGGCCTGATTCACACAGTCTCCTCTGAACAGTTGATGTTGAGATGTGTCTGTTACTTGAACTCTGTGAAGCATTTCTGTGGGCTGCAATCTGAGGTGCAGTTAACTCTCATTAACTTATACTCTGCAACAGAGGTAACTCTCTGTCTTCCTTTCCTGT
The DNA here is from genome assembly GCF_057628025.1 of Oncorhynchus mykiss. Taxonomy (NCBI): domain Eukaryota; kingdom Metazoa; phylum Chordata; class Actinopteri; order Salmoniformes; family Salmonidae; genus Oncorhynchus; species Oncorhynchus mykiss. Next base: position 30,294,484 of record NC_143047.1, read on the forward strand.
GGCGGTCCTCATGAGAGCCAGTTTCATCATAGTGCTTGATGGTTTTGGCAACTGCACTTGAAGAAACGTTAAAAGTTCTTGACATTTTATGGATTGACTGACATTCATGTCTTAAAGAAATGATTTACTGTTGTTTCTCGTTGCTTATTTGATCTGTTCTTGACAGAATATGGACTTGGTCTTTTACCAAATAGGGCTATCTTCTGTTTATCACCCCAACCTTGTCACAACACAACTGATTGGCTCAAACGCATTAAGGAAAGAAATTCTACAAATGAAATTTTTAAGAAGGCACACCTGTTAATTGAAATGCATTCATGAAGCTGGTTGAGAGAATGCCAAGAGTGTGCAAAGCTGTCATCAAGTGGCTGTCATCAAGGTGGCTACTTTAAAGAATCTCACATCTAAAATGATTCCATGTGGTAATTCATAGTTTTGACGTCTTTACTATTATTCTACATTGTAGAAAATAGGAAAAATAAAGAAAAACCCTGGAATGAGTAGGTATGTCCAACTTTTGGCTAGTACTGTATATTGTGACAATTTTGTGAGTTTGTTTTGTTGTTTGGGCAGGTATTTTTTTCAGCTGTTTGAGAAAATAATTTTTCGAAGCAAATTCAAGTTCGGTACCCGAAGTCTATGCCCTTCGTCAATGATTTGTCAACAGTACTACTCCTAGTAGGAGTGGGAAATATGGACAGGATTCTTCAATTAAGTGTTTGTTGTCATTGAACGAGAGACGACTCGTTTTCATGCACATATTTTCACTTGAGAAATACTGCACCAAAAAGCTTAGTTAGATGTAAAATTGTGTGAATAAGACCTCGGCAAAAACGCCAATTTATGACAGATTTCTTATTTATCTTAGCTTCATTTGGACTATTTTAAAGAACTGTTTCTGGCAGCGGAGAGACCTCTAGTGGTCAAAAGGCAGTTTTAGCATGGGCAGAGTCATTTTATTTATTTAACCTTTATTTAACCAGCAAGGGCTCATTGAGATTTGAAATCTCTTTTTCAAGAGCATCCTGGCCAAGATAGGCAGCACCAAATAATTTCACAATTAAAGACAGACATGAAAAACTACAATCTAGTAAAAACCATAGAATTCACAGGAGTATAACAAAATCAAAAACAGCAAATTAATTAAAAACATTGCCAGGTCAGGGAATCAGTCTCAAAATCCTTCATCTGTGATTTAAAAACACCAATCAGGACAAGTTCTTCCAGTTTAAAAGTATTTTGTAAGGCGTTCCAAGCCGATGGAGCAGAGTCCATTAAAACCCTTTTAGCAAATTCAGTTCGGACATTTGGAACAGTTAGCAGGAAAAAGTCCTGCGAATGAAGAGAGTACCCACCACATTTCTGAACAATAAAAATGGCCAAATAAAATGTTAGTAAACCCAAAGTGGCTTTGTAAATAATAGTATACCAGTGAAGGGCCATTGAGCTCTTCCAGCATTTAAAAAATTGTCAAAGTAGTCAACTAGGTGGGGATTTTTATGGTTGTAGCCTCAATGGTGCAGCCCATGCTGGCACAGACACTATGATGGCACAGATATAAAGATGTCTCCTCTATCCATCTATTTTCCTGGCTATGTTGTTGCTACGGTGGCTCAAGAGGGACAAACAGTAATATTGCCGCATTTTTTCTTCAGGGAATGTGCAAGCACAGACGTTCGCTTCGCTTAGCCAAGTTCTGCTAGGAGCAAACCAAACCTATGTTTGCGGACGCCTTAAGGGTTAGAGCATTGGGCCAGTAACCTAAAGGTTGTTGGATCGAATCCCCGAGACGACAAGGTAAAAATCTGTCGTTCTGCCCCTGAGCAAGGCAGTTAACCCACTGTTCCCCGGGCGCCGAAGACTTGGATGTCGATTAAGGCAGCGCCCTGCACCTCTCTGATTCAGAGGGGTTGGGTTAAATGCGGAGGACACATTTCAGTTGAAGGCATTCAGTTGTACAACTGACTAGGTATCCACCTTTCCTTAACCAGAGCTAGTATGACTTCAGTGTAGTTGTTGTGAATGTATAACAATACTGCCATCTAGAGGTGAAACACTGACACTAGATCTTCACTAGGGGGTTGTCTATGGCTCTCATTAGACTACATTATAATAACATGACTTGTCTGCCTCAGCCTCCGTACTGAAAAATAATAAACTACATGAAAAGTGCAACTTCAGCTATAACTTTATTGACTTACAAAACAATAGCAAAAGTGTCTTGGAGATAAAACATACAACATAAAAAAACAACCAATGACGGCCTACCCCGGCGAAACCCGGACGACACTGGGCCAAATATGCGCCACCCTATGGGACTCTCAATCATAGGTGAATGTGATACTGCCTGGATCAGGACCACAATGTTCTGGTAAGTCACCAGAATGTCCTGACAAGGTTTCGGGTTAAGGTTAAAGTTAGGATTTTGAATAAACACATTTTTACTCTCCAAAAAGTCCTGGAAATTGACAAAAACAAAGCTGTGTGGCTGCGTGAGATACTGAGAGAGTACGCTCAAAGTTCCACAACTCCACCCAACTTGTCCCCAGCAGCCATCAGCACACGACTGATACACTGGTGGAAGGCAACAGAGAGGATACGACTCTTCACCACCTTAGCTACTCCTCCAATCTCACTCCGCTCCATGCTCTTCAGAGTACTACGATACCTGGAAACATCCAATGTAATGTCAGCCTGGCACAGGTTAGGGTTTTACACGTCTTTACATTCAAATCAGTACAGGATGTCCATTAAATACTAATACAATAATGTAGTTTGTCACAGAACACTTATAAAAAGGACAAATGCCTAACCTCCATAATGTAACCATTTCCTGTTTGGCCCTGTCCGGGGGTGTCCTCGGATGGGGCCACAGTGTCTCCTGACCCCTCCTGTCTCAGCCTCCAGTATTTATGCTGCAGTAGTTTATGTGTCGGGGGGCTAGGGTCAGTTTGTTATATCTGGAGTACTTCTCCTGTCCTATTCGGTGTCCTGTGTGAATCTAAGTGTGCGTTCTCTAATTCTCTCCTTCTCTCTTTCTTTCTCTCTCTCAGAGGACCTGAGCCCTAGGACCATGCCCCAGGACTACTTGACATGATGACTCCTTGCTGTCCCCAGTCCACCTGGCCGTGCTGCTGCTCCAGTTTCAACTGTTCTACCTTATTATTATTCGACCATGCTGGTCATTTATGAACATTTGAACATCTTGGCCATGTTCTGTTATAATCTCCACCCGGCACAGCCAGAAGAGGACTGGCCACCCCACATAGCCTGGTTCCTCTCTAGGTTTCTTCCTAGGTTTTGGCCTTTCTAGGGAGTTTTTCCTAGCCACCGTGCTTCTACACCTGCATTGCTTGCTGTTTGGGGTTTTAGGCTGGGTTTCTGTACAGCACTTTGAGATATCAGCTGATGTACGAAGGGCAATATAAATACATTTGATTTGATTTGATTTGATTTGTAAAGCAAAAGTCCAAATATGGCAAGCAATAAACTCACTCTTTCAGATCCAACTCCTCCTTTTCTTCTTCGATTGAATCCTGTGGAATAAAATAAATAACAGTAAATGATCAGTGAGAAGAGTGAACTGTAAACAGCTCTGAACATACAGTAGAAGATTTGCTCATGATGATGAATAAATGTGCTACCTACCATCAGACTCTAACTAAATGGGACTTTTAAACTGAAATGATTATAAGCCAAGACCCTTTCAAGTGTGTGTAGTATCTTGGGTTGTGTTTGTAAAGTAATGTCTTGATGGTAGAGTCAGCAATACACAAGTAAACAGCAGTATGGGCTGACTTCCACAACTTACAGACTGACTACACTGCATGCGTCACATCCGCGAGCGTTGCAATATAAATGTAGAAATCTATGTTATTCAATTATTGCACCCACACTGCTTGTGCGCGCCAACGAGTGTCTGCGTTGCCAAGGGCTAAAATAGAAGTCAGTTCTATTTCTGACGCAGATCACGCTGTAAGCGAAAGTGAAAACAGGTTTTTAGAAAATGTTGCAAATGTATTAAAAATAAAAAACAGAAATACCTTTTTCACATAAGTATCCAGACCCTTTGCTATGAAACTCGAAATTGAGCTGAGGTGCATCCTGTTTCCATTGATCATCCTTGAGATGTTTCTACAACTTGGAGTCTACCTGTGGTAAATTCAATTGATTGGACATGATTTGGAAAAGCACACAGACACCTGTCTATATAAGGTCCCACAGTTGACAGTGCATGTCAGAGCAAAAACTAAGCAATAAGGTCGAAGGAATTGTCCGTAGAGCTCAGAGACAGGATTGTGTCAAGGCACAGATCTGGGGAAGGGTGCCAAAATTTCTCTGCAGCAGTGAATGTTCCTAAGAACACAGTGGCCTCCATCATGCTTAAATTGAAGAAGTTTGGAACCACCAAGACTGTTCCTAGAGCTGGCCATGCGGCCAAACTGAGCCTGAATGCCAAGTGTCACGACTGGAGGAAACCTGGCACCATCTCTACGGTGAAGCATGGTGGTGGCAGCATCATGCTGTGGGGTTGTTTTTCAGCGGCAGGGACTGGGAGACTAGTCAGAATTGAGGCAAAGACGAATGGGACAACGTACAGAGAGATTCTTGATGAAAACCTGCTCCAGAGCACTCAGGACCTCAAACTGGGGAGAAGTGGCCCAGAATGTCCTTGAGTGGCCCAGCCAGAGCCCAGACTTAAACCAGATTGAACATCTCTGGAGAGACCTGATAATAGCTGAACAGCAACGCTCCCCATCCAACCTGACAGAGCTTGAGAAGATCTGCAGAGAAGAATGGGAGAAACTCTCCAAATACAGGTGTGCAAAGTTTGTAGCGTCATACCCAAGAAGACTTGACGCAGTAATCACTGCCAAAGGTGCTTCAAGGTACTGAGTAAAGGGTCTGAATAATTATGTAAATGCGATTTATTTAAAAAATAAAATAAAATAAACTATTCGGTTTTTACTTTGTAATTATGGGGTATTGTGTATAGACAGATGAGGGGGAAAAACGATGTAATACATTTTAGAATATAACTGTAACCTAACAACATTTGGACAAGGTCAAGGGGTCTGAATTCTTTCCTGAACGCACTGTGAATATATAAATATATATAAATAAATATATATATTCACACAACCAGTCAAAAGTTTTAGAACACGTACTCATTCAAAGGGTTTTTCTTTATTCACCTATTGTCTACATTGTAGAGTAATAGTGAAGACATCAAAACTATGAAATAACACATGTGGAATAATGTAGTAACCAAAAAAAGTGTTAAACAAATCAAAATATATTTGAGATTCTTCAAATAACCACCCTTTGCCTTGATGACAGCTTTGCACACTCTCAACTAGCTTCATGAGGTCTGAATCCGGCTTTCATGGTCGAATTGCTGCAAAGAACCCACTACTAAAGTACACCAATAATAAACAGAGATTTGCTTGGGCCAAGAAACACGAGCAATGGATATTAGACCGGTGGAAATCTGTCCATTGGTCTGCAATCCAAATGGGATATTTTTGGTTCCAACTGCCGTGTCTTTATGAGATGAGGTGTGGGTGAACGGATGATCTCTGCATGTGTATTTCCCACCGTAAAGCATGGAGGAGGTGCTTTGCTGGTGACTGTCTGGGATTTATTTAGAATTCAAGGCACACTTAACCAGCATGGCTACCACAGCATTCTGCTGGTTTGTGCTTAGTCGGACTATAATTTGTTTTTCAACAGGACAATGACCCAATGCAACTCCAGGCTGTGTAAGGGCTATTTTACCAAGGAGAGTAATGAAGTGTTGCATCAGATGACCTGGCCTTCACAATCACCCGACCTCAACCCAATTGAGATGGTTTGGGATGAGTTGGACAGCAGTGTGAAGGAAAAGCAGCCAACAAGTGCTCAGCATATGTGGGAACTCCTTCAAGACTGTTGGAAAAGCATTCCAGGTGAAGCTGGTTGAGAGAATGCCAAGAGTGTGCAAAGATGTCAAGGCAAAGGGTGGCTACTTAGAATGATCTCAAAATATAAACTATATTTAGATTTGTTTAACACTTCTTTTGGTTACTATACAATTCCATGTGTTATTTCATAGTTCTAGTCACTATTGTTCTACAATGTAGAAAATAGTAAAAATAAACAATTGAATGAGTAGGTGTTCTAAATCTTTTGACCGGAAGTGTATATAAATAAAAATAAACTAACCTTCAATGCACCATTTAAAAAAAAACCACAACTCTCCCCTATTTTGTACCACCCCACCCCAGTCAATTTCAAATCGTCCCTTATCACTGCATATTGACTTGAACGATGCATTGGCAGAGCAATTCAAGCCTGCTCAGACCATTTTAAATACAATTATAGAGATGCTTCTCAGAAACACTTTATTTCACGAGGACAGGCCTTACCATTGCTGAGATCTCATTAAGTGATGGGAAAGGTTAAAAAGGCCACGGACAGGTCAATGTTACTCCTTAGTCTAATTCTTAAATTCAACAAGTTTTGTCAAATATCTAAATATGGTGCTCAATTGATGTGACATTTTCAGGGCTGATGTAGAACAAAGATGATTCAAATCAAAGTACAAATGTAATTAAAATGCAAATTAGCCAGTACAGAATACATAATTACAGTAATTTAAGCCCCATAATTGAAGGTAGGGTGGTCATATTATTAACAAAGATTATTGCTTTATCAATTTGAAAACTATTTCTGAAATTTCCCCCACAGCCTAACATACACAACACTTCTCACTAAACCTACTAGTCTAATAACATAGCTTACTTCTAAGGTAGGCAGGCCTACACTGTAATGTTATTTTTGGTGTTGAGGAAAAACTGCAGAAAATAATTAGCCTAGGCACAGAAGAGTGAGTAACCTGATATGGGACACATTTTCAACACACTGGTATTTAGCCATGATTTTAATGATTGTAGGGCTGTAGCCACTGAATTCTGGTAGTTTTTATTGAAAGGATAAAACCATCAATCACAAAATTCACTCACAATACAGCCAATGAAAGAGCTAAACTACATGAAAAGCACAACTTCGGCTAAATATACAACTTTATTTAAACTAACAAAACATCAATAATTTGATAGAAAACAACAAAGGCAGCTTGCAGAAAAACATTAAACAACTTATTTTGGTCTATTCTAAGCATGTGTTCTAGGCCCGTATCATGATTCACATTTTAGAGTAGGAGTGCTGATCTATGATCAGTTTAGCCTTCCAGATCATAATGAATAATAGGGAGGGTACCTGATCCTAGATCAGATGTTTTGTGAACAATGGCCAAGGTTTCTACTCTCAGGCAGCGAACACATACAGGCATCCTGCTCTCAGTCGGTGAAGACGTACAGCCGCCCGGAGGCGTTACCCCCCAGTAGAGCGTTCCTGGTGGGGTGGAAGGCTGTGACTGAGAGCACAGTGGTTATCTCTGGGTCCTGGAAGGAGTGCTGGAGCTGCCCACTCTCATGGAACACCTGGATAGAAAATGATATACTTTATTGTCCCAGAGGAAAAAATTGTCTTGGACACAGTGCCCCTGTATACAAAATATATGAAACGTTACCCATACCATGCATAGCCACATAATCCATAACTTGTACACTGACCTTACACATTCTGTTAGGGGAATAGTAACATGACCTCAGATCTTACTTATTGTTTTTGAGGTTTGATGATAGACGTGGGAACAAAGGAGTGCTTATACCTGGACTCTGCGAGGCCGCTGCATGCTGCCCACAACGAAGCAATCGTCCCTCTTGGGGTCCCACGTCGCCTGCAGCTTGGACAGCCAGCGCCCTGTGTACAAGTTCTGTCTGCAAAGAGGGACAAAGGAAATGGATTCATCAGCATTACACCAATACACTATTACAAATACTTCTGGATTTGCTGGCTGATGTCTATTTGTATAAAGCATACATACTAGAACACCGGCATTGGAGAGTAAACCAATGCAAACAGAGGTTGCGGGATCTTTCCAATGTTTTTTTATTTAATCTTTATTTAGCCAGTAGCGATAAAACACTATTTCTCATGAGATACCTGGTCAGTTTCGCTTTGTAAATGTGATAGAATAATGAATTTACTGGATGGAGGTCAGTAGCGGAGCTCTGGAGGTTAGTTCCGAGGTGTCGTAAATCCTGAAAAACAAAGTACATTTAATTGATAAACATTTCAGGTTTCAAGTATTGGACAATAGCTTAGTGCAACTTTTAAAACACTTATCGCACATAAGCAAATTATTTATTTGAACTTCGGTCATTTTTTTTTTATCTCTTTGCATATTTTAATGTACTAACATCTTACTGTGGCATGCAGACTCACCTGATGTTGTCTAGGCAGGTGGTCACTACTCTGTTGCCAGTGCCAGGAGAGAAGTAGGCACTTGAGATGCTCTTTGAGTGACCATAGAGCTGGGAGACTGGCTCTGTTGACGACGCCTTCAAACATCGAGCATCGTAAATGCTCACAATACTAGAGAAAAATCCACAAAAAAATCTATCAGTTTAAGCAACACAAAATATCAATGAAATAAAACGTGGATTTCCTTAATAGGACTATCTATCTATCTATCTATCTATATATATATATATAAAAGTAATAATTTTGCAAACTTGACAAAATACATCAACTTATTAAAACATAGGATTGTCCCAAGGCTTGTATAGAGATTGCTTGCCATAATGACATGGGTCGACCTGATTGGCTGACATATTGCACATCAAAGCACTGATTCCCATTTTGTACCTGTTCTCAGCCACCATGATGTACTGCTTCTGAACAGGGTGGACGTGAACACAGCGAACCGTCTTGGTGTCCAGGCTATGGAGGGACTCATGAGAGGTTCTGAGTAAAACGAGACAGACCAACATTAATAAGGCATTAGCAATAAGCTTTTGACTTATAACACAATGGCCAGTCCTTGTACAGAGAGCAAATCAAAATGATGTTACTTTACCCTGGAGTCCGCCTGTCAACAATGGCAACGTCTCCGTACCAGTCCCCGGTGACCAGCGTCGAACAGTCATGTGACAGGAAGTCAAAGGTTCTCAAGCCATCCTTGATCCGATACACCTAGTTGGAGAAAGGACAGAGATAACGTAACAAAGACCAAACAGGTAATCTAAAGTCTGATATGTGTGTTCAATTCCCACTGGGGTCACATATGAAAATACATGCACTCACCGTTTTATGTTGCTTTGGAAAAACTGTTTGTTAAATGCCATTTATTATCATCACTGTATTATGCATGGTACCTCATCAAAAACGGCTTTCTCCACGTCTGTGCTCCGTAACGTCCCGTCGTAGCTGAGGGTCAACAGGTCTGTAGGATGTGACCTGGAGAAGGCCATGCAGGCCACCGGCTGGACGTGTGGCTCAAACAGCAGCACGCCCTCATCCCCCATATCAGAGTCCTGAGGAAACAAACAGCAGCACGCCCTCATCCCCCATATCAGAGTCCTGAGGAAACAAACAGCAGCACGCCCTCATCCCCCATATCAGAGTCCTGAGGAAACAAACAGCAGCACGCCCTCATCCCCCATATCAGAGTCCTGAGGAAACAAACAGCAGCACGCCCTCATCCCCCATATTAGAGTCCTGAGGAAACAAACAGCAGCACGCCCTCATCCCCCATATCAGAGTCCTGAGGAAACAAACAGCAGCACGCCCTCATCCCCCATATCAGAGTCCTGAGGAAACAAACAGCAGCACGCCCTCATCCCCCATATCAGAGTCCTGAGGAAACAAACAGCAGCACGCCCTCATCCCCATATCAGAGTCCTGAGGAAACAAACAGCAGCACGCCCTCATCCCCCATATTAGAGTCCTGAGGAAACAAACAGCAGCACGCCCTCATCCCCCATATCAGAGTCCTGAGGAAACAAACAGCAGCACGCCCTCATCCCCCATATTAGAGTCCTGAGGAAACAAACAGCAGCACGCCCTCATCCCCCATATCAGAGTCCCGAGGAAACAAACAGCAGCACGCCCTCATCCCCCATATCAGAGTCCTGAGGAAACAAACAGCAGCACGCCCTCATCCCCATATCAGAGTCCTGAGGAAACAAACAGCAGCACGCCCTCATCCCCCATATTAGAGTCCTGAGGAAACAAACAGCAGCACGCCCTCATCCCCCATATCAGAGTCCTGAGGAAACAAACAGCAGCACGCCCTCATCCCCCATATCAGAGTCCTGAGGAAACAAACAGCAGCACGCCCTCATCCCCCATATCAGAGTCCCGAGGAAACAAACAGCAGCACGCCCTCATCCCCCATATCAGAGTCCTGAGGAAACAAACAGCAGCACGCCCTCATCCCCATATCAGAGTCCTGAGGAAACAAACAGCAGCACGCCCTCATCCCCCATATCAGAGTCCTGAGGAAACAAACAGCAGCACGCCCTCATCCCCCATATCAGAGTCCTGAGGAAACAAACAGCAGCACGCCCTCATCCCCCATATTAGAGTCCTGAGGAAACAAACAGCAGCACGCCCTCATCCCCCATATCAGAGTCCCGAGGAAACAAACAGCAGCACGCCCTCATCCCCCATATCAGAGTCCTGAGGAAACAAACAGCAGCACGCCCTCATCCCCATATCAGAGTCCTGAGGAAACAAACAGCAGCACGCCCTCATCCCCCATATTAGAGTCCTGAGGAAACAAACAGCAGCACGCCCTCATCCCCCATATCAGAGTCCTGAGGAAACAAACAGCAGCACGCCCTCATCCCCCATATCAGAGTCCTGAGGAAACAAACAGCAGCACGCCCTCATCCCCCATATCAGAGTCCCGAGGAAACAAACAGCAGCACGCCCTCATCCCCCATATCAGAGTCCTGAGGAAACAAACAGCAGCACGCCCTCATCCCCATATCAGAGTCCTGAGGAAACAAACAGCAGCACGCCCTCATCCCCCATATTAGAGTCCTGAGGAAACAAACAGCAGCACGCCCTCATCCCCCATATCAGAGTCCTGAGGAAACAAACAGCAGCACGCCTTCATCCCCCATATCAGAGTCCTGAGGAAACAAACAGCAGCACGCCCTCATCCCCCATATCAGAGTCCTGAGGAAACAAACAGCAGCACGCCCTCATCCCCCATATCAGAGTCCTGAGGAAACAAACAGCAGCACGCCCTCATCCCCCATATCAGAGTCCTGAGGAAACAAACAGCAGCACGCCCTCATCCCCCATATCAGAGTCCTGAGGAAACAAACAGCAGCACGCCCTCATCCCCATATCAGAGTCCTGAGGAAACAAACAGCAGCACGCCGTTGTCGTATTCACAACTGGGAACTCGGAAACCTCCGACTTCAGTGCGTTCAAAACAACTGGGAACTCGGAAACCTCCGACTTCAGCGCGTTCAAAACAACTGGGAACTCGGAAACCTCCGACTTCAGCGCGTTCAAAACAACTGGGAACTCGGAAACCTCCGACTTCAGCGCGTTCAAAACAACTGGGAACTCGGAAACCTCCGACTTCAGCGCGTTCAAAACAACTGATCAGACTGATTTTTTTGTTGTTGATTTGAACGGTCATCCAACTCGGGCCTCTTTCTAGAGCTCCGACCTGAAGATCACTGATGTCATGATTTGGACTTTTATTTTTCCTGAGCTTCCAGTTGTTTTGAACACAGCAAGAGTCCTGAGGAAACAACAAACGGCAGCACGACATCACCCATACCAGATTCCTGAAAGAACAACAAAACCCAAATAAGCCCAGTCACACATTAACTCTACGGCCTCCAGTTTCACTGTATGTACTCACGAGGTTCCAGAGCCCCACTCCACCCAACTTGTCCCCAGCAGCCATGAGCAGACGACTGCTACACGGGTGGAAGGCAACAGAGAAGATACGACTCTTCACCACCTTAGCTACTCCTCCAATCTCACTCAGCTCCATGCTCTTCAGAGTACTACGGTACCTGGAAACATATCCAATGTAATGTCAGCCTGGCACAGGTTAGGGTTTTACACATCTATACATTCAAATCAATACAGGAAGTCCATCAAATACTACAAATATATACATTTGTCACAGAACGTTCAGAAAAAAGGCCAAATTCCTTAACATTCTAAATGAAACTCACTCTCCCAGACCCAACTCCTCCTTTTCTTCTTGGATTAAATCCTGTGAAATAAAATGAAACTGTAAAAGAACAGCAAAGCTGCAAACAGTTATGCTGAACATAGGACTGAAGAGTTAGCCTGGTCCCAGATCTGTTTGTGCGGGCTTGCCAAACGTTATGGTCATTTTCATGCCTAATGAGTTGGCAAAAACGCACAAACAGATCTGGGACCGTGCTAGAGAAAAGTAGGTAATGGTGAACAAATGTGCAACCTCTGTCCACAGCTTGAGAAGTTCAGGTGGCAGTGAACTATCCTCCTCCATGTTGATTGGCTCCATACTAATGGGACCCTCTGGCTTCCTGGCACGTTCAATCTTTAGTAAATACACATCAACATAAACAAACAAACCATTTTCATGAGAAATAAACTATTGTTTCAAGATTAAAATGGAACAAATGTGAGAAGTAGGCTTTTCTGTGTAGTTAAGTACAATTTCTTAACATAAGAGCATATCCTATGGTCAGTTACTCACGTCGCATTTTTCTATTGATCAGTCACTTACTCGTTCGACTTCATAATAAATCCTGTGTGGTTCCGGGGGCAGGGGGAGTCGCTCTGCTTCCTTCTTCTGGATTCTCAAGGACTTGGTGCGAGGAGGCAGTATCTCTGTCCAGGCTACCTTACTGTAGTGAGCCAAGACATTAGTTATATTGTGTTAGAAACAGAAACGAGTCACACTGACATTCTCTATCCAAGCTGGCCATAATAAATTCATTCTGTATGCCATACGTTACAGAAGCTCATATGGGCCTTATGTCCTAAAGGGTTTGAGTATGTATAACAGAAGCTCATATGGGCCTTATGTCCTAAAGGGTTTGAGTATGTATAACAGAAGCTCATATGGGCCTTATGTCCTAAAGGGTTTGAGTATGTATAACAGAAGCTCATATGGGCCGTATGTCCTAAAGGGTTTGAGTATGTATAACAGAAGCTCATATGGGCCTTATGTCCTAAAGGGTTTGAGTATGTATAACAGAAGCTCATATGGGCCTTATGTCCTAAAGGGTTTGAGTATGTATAACAGAAGCTCATATGGGCCTTATGTCCTAAAGGGTTTGAGTATGTATAACAGAAGCTCATATGGGCCTTATGTCCTAAAGGGTTTGAGTATGTATAACAGAAGCTCATATGGGCCTTATGTCCTAAAGGGTTTGAGTATGTATAACAGAAGCTCATATGGGCCTTATGTCCTAAAGGGTTTGAGTATGTATAACAGAAGCTCATATGGGCCTTATGTCCTAAAGGGTTTGAGTATGTATAACAGAAGCTCATATGGGCCGTATGTCCTAAAGGGTTTGAGTATGTATAACAGAAGCTCATATGGGCCTTATGTCCTAAAGGGTTTGAGTATGTATAACAGAAGCTCATATGGGCCGTATGTCCTAAAGGGTTTGAGTATGTATAACAGAAGCTCATATGGGCCTTATGTCCTAAAGGGTTTGAGTATGTATAACAGAAGCTCATATGGGCCGTATGTCCTAAAGGGTTTGAGTATGTATAACAGAAGCTCATATGGGCCGTATGTCCTAAAGGGTTTGAGTATGTATAACAGAAGCTCATATGGGCCTTATGTCCTAAAGGGTTTGAGTATGTATAACAGAAGCTCATATGGGCCGTATGTCCTAAAGGGTTTGAGTATGTATAACAGAAGCTCATATGGGCCTTATGTCCTAAAGGGTTTGAGTATGTATAACAGAAGCTCATATGGGCCTTATGTCCTAAAGGGTTTGAGTATGTATAACAGAAGCTCATATGGGCCTTATGTCCTAAAGGGATTGAGTATGTATAACAGAAGCTCATATGGGCCTTATGTCCTAAAGGGTTTGAGTATGTATAACAGAAGCTCATATGGGCCTTATGTCCTAAAGGGTTTGAGTATGTATAACAGAAGCTCATATGGGCCTTATGTCCTAAAGGGTTTGAGTATGTATAACAGAAGCTCATATGGGCCTTATGTCCTAAAGGGTTTGAGTATGTATAACAGAAGCTCATATGGGCCTTATGTCCTAAAGGGTTTGAGTATGTATAACAGAAGCTCATATGGGCCTTATGTCCTAAAGGGTTTGAGTATGTATAACAGAAGCTCATATGGGCCTTATGTCCTAAAGGGATTGAGTATGTATAACAGAAGCTCATATGGGCCTTATGTCCTAAAGGGATTGAGTATGTATAACAGAAGCTCATATGGGCCTTATGTCCTAAAGGGATTGAGTATGTATAACAGAAGCTCATATGGGCCTTATGTCCTAAAGGGATTGAGTATGTATAACAGAAGCTCATATGGGCCTTATGTCCTAAAGGGTTTGAGTATGTATAACAGAAGCTCATATGGGCCTTATGTCCTAAAGGGTTTGAGTATGTATAACAGAAGCTCATATGGGCCTTATGTCCTAAAGGGTTTGAGTATGTATAACAGAAGCTCATATGGGCCTTATGTCCTAAAGGGTTTGAGTATGTATAACAGAAGCTCATATGGGCCTTATGTCCTAAAGGGTTTGAGTATGTATAACAGAAGCTCATATGGGCCTTATGTCCTAAAGGGTTTGAGTATGTATAACAGAAGCTCATATGGGCCTTATGTCCTAAAGGGTTTGAGTATGTATAACAGAAGCTCATATGGGCCTTATGTCCTAAAGGGTTTGAGTATGTATAACAGAAGCTCATATGGGCCTTATGTCCTAAAGGGATTGAGTATGTATAACGGAAGACCTAATTCGACTGACCAATGTAAGCACATACACAGGAAACATTGAAGTAAATATTTTCAGTCATTGGTACAGATGTTGAATCTGTCATTACTTGTTCTGTCTCTTGAGACCTCGCTGTGTTTTTTCTGGTTTCAAATCCTGCTTGGCCTATTGAGGAAACAATAATATGTGTTATTCATTTCACCACACAAGAAGTTTCAGTAAAATATGCATAAGTAGATACCATTTAAACTCTGTTCTTCAACAAACTAACCTCAAGCAGTTTTATGGAGGACAGGAACACTTGGTTTTGTCTGATATTTTCCAACCGTTCCAATTCATATATCGATAGACTTCCAGGTTGTATCTGAAATGTAAAAACAAAGAGTAAAGTGAGATCACCAACAGGATTGTATTCATTCATGCAGTTTTCAAATGTCTCCTCTTGGATCCACAGACGTTTCACACTATTGTTATAGCCCTGAACTAGCTCACCTGATCGCCTAAACAAGGGTTGTGTCCTCTGCTCAGATGTTGATGATGTATGCCACAACACTTGGATCGGTATTTTACATATCAGCTAACCACATAATATGTTGTTATAGCTATCTGGTGTCCGACGGCAGCCGATGACGGGGTGTGCTAGCCCAGGAATAATTCAAATACGTGGAATACCTGGGGGTCGCCGAGGAGATGTTTGAAAACCTCTGCATTAGTCCACATGTAACATATGAACCTGGGTCTACCACGGGAGAAACCAAGGTCTTGACCATTAGACCAAGAGGAAATTCTCTATTGGCACTAGAACCGACTGATTTTGAAGTCGCAGGTGGGGCTACCTATCACGTGACCATGAGCAACCATGACTGAGTCAAGTCCGCTACAGTCACCCCCCTTGATCTCCTGCCCCACGACAGAGTGCCCCTCCCTCGAATGGCACCCCAGCACGAACACTCCAAGATGATTGGATGATAAGAGCTGTTAGAACAAGAGGATATTGGCCTGAAGGCTGAAATAGATTTTGAACTCGCAGGGAGGGGCTACCCATCACGTGACCTTGAGCAACCATGACCGACTCATGTCCTCTACACATACGCCATAGCAAACGTTTCGCAACAGAAAAGAAAAACAAGCATTTTTCATTGGACAACTTGAGGTAGTCTCTCCCTGTTTCAATATTATACAATCAGTTCTCTTCCGTTTGGTGCCAAATGAAACATGACACCTAGGTTATTTGGCCTAAATACTGTGTGTGATGAACACTTACATCCTTGTCTTCCTTCTCCTCTTTGACTTTTTCAATTCTTCCTTCCACTTTCAAAGGAAGTGCTTTTCTCTGAGACAAATTGCATTTAATTGTAAAGTACTACCATTGCCCAGTTATAGCCCATTATACACACAATTGAGACAAACAATCATGCATGCATACATTCACTGAACTTGGCACTTTGGAATTGCATCATGGATCAGTGGTCATCATATGGGTGGACACACTTACCTTTCTTTTCATTCCTTGATTTTCTTTGAAGCTGGGATTTGGTACCAGTACCTCATCTGGGGTGAATTTCTTGGGTTTGCACCCCTCTTTTGCTGAATGGAGTACAGGGACACCACTCTCGGTGTTCGCTGGCTTCATTTCCTGCAATTAAATGTTGGGATGCATTTCAATTTGGTAATGACTTAAACAGGTTTATAAGATTGCTAGCTAGCTCCGACAATGCTGGAGGTCCAGGAAAGAAACCTAGTTAAGTGCCCAAGGAAACTTCAGGTGCACATGGGCGGGGAATTTACAAAACTACAGTAATGTGAATGCATAAAAAGTCATCTCAGAACCCGGAAACATATCTCGCAATGAGCGCTAGCAGAGACGAAGATGGGGCATCACTAGCTTCTATAACCACAAAGTTATAATATCCGCCCATTTCTACAATTTATCTTGTTAAAATTTTATTTTAAACCTAACCTTAACCATGGACTGCTAACCTCATACCTAACCTTAAAATGATGACCGAAAGCACGTTTTTTTTTGTAGCCAATTTTGAATGTGGCTGTGGATCCTGACTGGAATCTAACTTTGTGGCTAAAGAAGCTAGTGGAAACCACGGATGGGCGAATGGGATGGGTCGTCAGTAGTTACTTCAGCCACAAAGTCAATTCACCATTATTTCAGGTCATTTAATGCTTAAAAACAAAACACATATGAATAACGTATTCGGCTACAGAAGTGCTATTTTTTTTATCGCTCTCTACAGTTTACGTCCAAAAACAAATTATGTGAAATGACGTAAACAAATACTGAGTTACTGGCTAACTGCACTGGCTAGCATAGCTAACGAACTAGCTACGGTCGCTGCGCACATGACATCGATGAACCACCAAAGGCAAACCCCATTTCTGTTACAAATTGAGTACAGGGCAGGTAGATGGTTTTTCGTGCCCAAAGTCGACCTTTAAAATCTTATTTTAAACCTAACATTAGCAGCAATGCTAACCTTACAATAATAACAAGCGAATAATTATTTTCATACATTTTTACGATATTTCCAATTCTGACTGTGCTATCTAGTGGAAACCCAAATAGTCAGCGATAGATCATCTTTGGCGCTAGTCAGCTGCTTCTCGATGTCTGTTGAGAGACAAGTTAGATAAGACAACGCATGCTGGTCCTAGGTCTCGTTTTAGTGGTTATGGTACATTACAGTTATTGCAACCTACCATTTCATTGATCTCCACTCACCCAGGGCACCAGTCCATGCATAACTAACCCAATGTTTTTACAATTAAGTTATGGTTGCTTGTCACTAACTAACGTTAGCGTCTCTTGCAAACCCTTCTCCGTGTGTAGTGTTTTCAGCCGTTACATTCGCCCACTGTTGGCTACATCCGAACTACAATTCTGATGTTATGTTTTAATGTTTAGAAACTTCAATAATCTTCGCTCAAAACGGGTTTCGGAACATTTGCTGATATGCCCCTTATCTTTCATGAAGTAAGAAAGCGTCTTTCAAGAAAAATACACACCTTACTGTAGCAGTTTGGTGCAGATCCACAAGCTGTGTGCCTCTAGTAGACAAACTACACGTCCTCCCCAGTTTAACTTAAACACAGGTGTTCACCGAACACTAGATAGTTCATTAGCACAGGTGGCCGCCACCTATGTCTGCCATAAATAAGTGATGTAACATGGACATGTGGCTGTGTGGGAACACTAACCTTTTGAAGGTGTGTTGTAATTTAACTTTTGTATTATTATTTGTTTCTTGCCGATATGAAATACACGTTCCGTGTGTTTTCAAAAACGTACCGCAAGCGATGAGTTCATGTTTAGAGCAAGTGCTGGGGCTCTTAACAAAACACCCCCTGTCCGAAGATACTACTGTCATCAATAGGCGCTAAATCAGTTACCTCTGAATGGGGTAGCTAGCTATATCAGTAGCTAAGTAGGTTTAACATTGACCTAGGTATTTGACAAAAGCAATATGTCGCAACAAAAAAATTGTAATGGAAACGGAAGATGGGAGACATTTTCTAAACATTACATTTGTATCCATTGGACTGGGGTGGATTTTTAATCTGTCAAACTTTCTTTATTGCAACAGATCTGATGGAAGCGGTGTTTTTCCTGACTTTCAAGAATGGCTGAATTGATTCGCCTTGCTTTTCTGTTTGGCTGGCAAGTTTTACCATCCAATTATTTCAGATCTACATGAGTGCAAGTTTCATCATGGCACGGACCATGGCGATACGTTGGCACATGAGATGTATTAGAATATAGCAAATATTAGTCAATTATTGCATTCTATCCATGCTGGTTTTTGCGGGCTACCTGCAGTTGTGAAAAGTACTTAAGTAAAAATACATTTAAAGTAGTTTGGGGTATCTGTACTTTACTATTTGTATTTTTGGCAACTTTTACTTTACTACATTCCTAAAGAAAAAGTGTACTTTTTACTCCATACATTTTCCCTGACACCCAAAAGTACTCGTTACATCTTGACAGGAAAATGGTCCAATTCACACTTATCAAGTGAACATCCCTGGTCATTCACTCTGGTCTGGCAGACTCGCTAAACACAAATGCTACGTTTGTAAATTGTGTTAGTGTGCCCTTGGGTATCGTCAAAAGGTTAAAGTAGAAATGATTTATACATTTACTATTTATACTTAAGTACATCTTAGCAATTACATTTACTTTTAACACTTAAGTATATTTAAAGCCAAATACTTTCACTTTGGTCATTTTCTATTAAGGTATCTTTGCTTTTACTCAAGTATGACAATTGAGTACTTTTTACACCACTGGCTACATGAAACAGATAGATGGGAGGGCATACAGGCTGTCTGCGCAATTTGCCTAAATGGGTAATGGAAACGCTTCAAAAACTACATTTTTATTCGACGTGACGTCATTACGTCCAGCTGTTTTAGTCGACACCCCAGCAGGCAATTGTCGCATGTATTTTCTACACGAACTCTAAATGTTGACAACAACAAAATATCACTGGACAAGTTAATGGAAACAACTTGTGACTCACTAGCAATGTTTCATGGGTAGTTGTATATGCATAGTTCTAAGCGATGGTCCTTAATCTTACCTGCAACATGTAGTACAATTTCACAAACGTGTTCGGAAGATTTGGTTCTTCCGAAACCATCATGCAAATCGAGTCGAAGATATTTAGCTTGCAAAGCTATGTCCGAAAAGCTGTGTTTTCTTGAATAACCTAGTTGATGTATCCTGCACCACAGGAAAAACCCTTTCCCGCCAAGATGATGTTTTGTAACAAACCCCTCCCCTTTGTTGTGTAAAATAATTCACAGCAGCTGATTGGTTACTATATATTATTTTATAACAGAGCAGACATGCTTGGCGCACATTTGTTTATAAAAAAATTAGGGGATCAATATAATTTAGCTTTTCATGTGCCAATGGCTTTGGGGGTATAGCTCTTAGGAATATATATATATATACACACTGCTCAAAAAAAGGGAACACTAAAATAACACATCCTAGATCTGAATGAATGAAATATTCTTATTAAATACTTTTTTCTTTACATAGTTGAATGTGCTGACAACAAAATCACACAACAATTATCAATGGAAATCAAATTTATCAACCCATGGAGGTCTGGATTTGGAGTCACACTCAAAATTAAAGTGGAAAACCACACTACAGGCTGATCCAACTTTGATGTAATGTCCTTAAAACAAGTCAAAATGAGGCTCAGTAGTGTGTGTGGCCTCCACGTGCCTGTATGACCTCCCTACAATGCCTGGACATGCTCCTGATGAGGTGGCGGATGGTCTCCTGAGGGATCTCCTCCCAGACCTGGACTAAAGCATCCGCCAACTCCTGGACAGTCTGTGGTGCAACGTGGCGTTGGTGGATGGAGTGAGACATGATATCCCAGATGTGCTCAATTGGATTAAGGTCTGGGGAACAGGCGGGCCAGTCCATAGCATCAATGCCTTCCTCTTGCAGGAACTTCTGACACACTCCAGCCACATGAGGTCTAGCATTGTCTTGCATTAGGTGGAACCCAGGGCCAACCGCACCAGCATATGGTCTCACAAGGGGTCTGAGGATCTCATCTCGGTACCTAATGGCAGTCAGGCTACCTCTGGCGAGCACATGGAGGGCTCTGTGGCCCCTCAAAGAAATGCCACCCCACACCATGACTGACCCACCGCCAAACCGGTCATGCTGGAGGATGTTGCAGGCAGCAGAACGTTCTCCACGGCGTCTCCAGACTCTGTCACGTCTGTCACATGTGCTCAGTGTGAACCTGCTTTCATCTGTGAAGAGCACAGGGCGCCAGTGGCGAATTTGCCAATCTTGGTGTTCTCTGGCAAATGCCAAACATCCTGCACGGTCTTGGGCTGTAAGCACAACCACCACCTGTGGACGTCGGGCCCTCATACCACCCTCATGGAGTCTGTTTCTGACCGTTTGAGCAGACACGTGCACATTTGTGGCCTGCTGGAGGTCATTTTGCAGGGCTCTGGCAGTGCTCCTCCTGCTCCTCCTTGCACAAAGGCGGAGGTAGCGGTCCTGCTGCTGGGTTGTTGCCCTCCTACGGCCTCCCCCACGTCTCCTGATGTACTGGCCTGTCTCCTGGTAGCGCCTCCATGCTCTGGACACTACGCTGAGAGACACAGCAAACCTTCTTGCCACAGCTCGCATTGGTGTGCCATCCTGGATGAGCTGCACTACCTGAGCCACTTGTGTGGATTGTAGACTCCGTCTCATGCTACCACTAGAGTGAAAGCACCGCCAGCATTCAAAAGTGACCAAAACATCAGCCAGGAAGCATAGGAACTGAGAAGTGGTCTGTGGTCACCACCTGCAGAACCACTCCTTTATTGGGGGTGTCTTGCTAATTGCCTATCATTTCCACCTGTTGTCTATTCCATTTGCACAACAGCATGTGACATTTATTCTCAATCAGTGTTGCTTCCTAAGTGGACAGTTTGATTTCACGGAAGTGTAATTGACTTGGAGTTACATTGTGTTGTTTAAGTGTTCCCTTTATTTTTTTGAGCAGTGTATAACAGAAGGAATCATGTAGTAACCCAAATAGTGTTAAACAAATCAAAATATATTTTATATTTGAGATTCTTCAAAGTAGCCACCTTTTGCACACTCTTGGCATTCTCTCAACCAGCTTCATGAGGTAGTCACCTGCAATGCCTTTCAAGGAACAGGTATGCCTTCTTAAGAGTTAATTTGTGGAATTTCTTTCCTTCTTAATGCATTTGAACCAATCAGTTGTGTTGTGACAAGGTATGGGTGTTATACAGAAGATAGCCCTATTTGGTAAAAGAGCAAGTCCATATTATGGCAAGAACAGCTCAAATAAGTAAAGAGAAACAACAGACCATCATTACTTTAAAACATGAAGGTCAGTCAACCTTGAAAGTGCAGTTGCAAAAACCATCAAGCACTATGATGAAACTGGCTCTCATGAGGACTGCCACAGGAAAGGAAGACCCAGTTACTTCTGCTGCAGAGGATAAGTTCATTAGTTACCAGACTCAGAATCGGCAATTAACTGCACCTCAGATTGCAGCCCAAGTAAATAAATGCTTCACAGAGTTCAAGTAACAGACACATCTCAACATCAACTGTTCAGAGGAGACCGCGTGAATCAGGCCTTCATGGTCGAATTGCTGCAAAGAAACCACTACTAAAGTACATCAATAAGAAGAGACTTGCTTGGGCCAAGAAACACGACATTAGACTGGTGGAAATCTGTCCTTTGGTTTGACAAGTCCAAATTGAAGATTTTTGGTTCCAACCGCCGTGTCTTTGTGAGACGCAGGGTAGGTGAATGGATGATCTCCCCATGTGTGGTTCCCACTGTGAAGCATGGAGGATGAGGTGTGATGGTGTAGGGGTGCTTTGCTGGTGACATTGTGTGATTTATTTTTAATTCAATGCACACTTAACCAGCATGGCTACCACAGCATTCTGCAGCGATACGCCATCTCATCTGGTTTGCGCTTAGTGGGAATTTGTTTTTCAACAGGACAATGACCCAAAACACACCTCCAGGCTGTGTAAGGGCTATTTGACCAAGAAGGAGAGTGATGGAGTGCTGCATCAGATGACCTGGCCTCCACAATCACCTGACCTCAACCCAATTGAGATGGTTTGGGATGAGTTGGACAGCAGAGTGAAGAAAAAGCACCCAACATGTGGTCAGCATATGTGGGAACTTTCTTCAAGACTGTTGGAAAAGCATTCCAGATGATTACGTCATGAAGCTGGTTGAGAGAATGCCAAGAGTGTGCAAAGCTGTTATCAAGGCAAAGAGTTGCTACTTTGAAGAATCTAAAATATATTTTGATTTGTTTAACACTTTTTTTGGTTACTATATTACTCCATATGTGTTATTTCATAGTTTGTCTTCACTATTATACAATGTAGAAAATAGTACAAATAAAGAAATTAGTAGGTGTGTCAACTTTTGACTGGTACTGTATATATATATATATTTTTTTACAACCCTCAGCAGCATCAGTCTAAAATACACAAAATATGCCTAGTACAAACCTCTAAAGAAAATATAACACTAACCAAAATGTCAAATCAAGAGAAGCTAAAATATTGGTGATGCTTTTGTGACAGTAGTCAACTACAGTACTAACTAGGATCTCTTACACACTCAAAACCAGAGCAATATGTGGCTACATAAGCACACGATTCAAAGACTCTCACTACCCAGTCAGTGCCTACTAACTAACCATGACCAGCCACTTACCATATACAGTACAAACCTTCATAATACGATCCAGTTATAATTAATTTAAAATAAGTAACTTGGAAAATGTAAAACTCACATTGTAACAGTATAACTACAGTTCTTAAAAACATGTCCATGCAAATAATACAGAGATGCCCACTCCTGTCCTCTGAATGAGAAAATGTATCCTGTTTTTCTCATACTGTAGCTGAAGACTGACTGTGGCGTTCTCTTCTGAGTTCCCGTTACATCACACCGGGGGGAGAGGATAAGAGGAGCAGGCTGCCAGTCCACACATGTTCCTCCCTCGTTCTATTAGGAAATATCTGAGGAGGAAATACAAAACAAAATATATTTTGTAAGCTGTACCAAACAAATATAAACACAACATACAACATTTTCAAAGACTCATACAAGGAAATTAATCAACTTCAAATAAATTCATTATGCCCGAATCTATGGATTTCACATGACTGGGAATACAGATATGCATCTGTAGGTCACAGATACCTAAAAAAAAAGTAGGGGTGTGGATCAGAAATCTGGTATCTGGTGTGACCAACAGGACAATCATGCAGCACGACACATCTTATTCGCATACAGTTGATCAGGCTGTTGATTGTGGCCTGTGGAATGTTGTCCCACTGCTTGTGTCTGTGTGAAGTTACTGGATATTGGTGGGAACTGGAACAAGCTGTCGTACATGTTGAGCCATAGCATCCCAAACATGCTCAATTATTGACATGTCTGGTGAGTATGCAGGCCATGGAAGAACTGGGACATTTTCCAGGAATTGTGTACAGATCCCTGCGACATGGTCATGCATTATCATGCTGAAACATGAGTTGATGGCGGCGGATGAATGGGCCTCAGGATCTCGTCACGGTATTTCTGTGCATTCAAATTACCATCAATAAAATTCAATTGTATTTGTTGTCCGTAGCTTATGCCTGCCCATACCATAACCCCACCACCACCATGGGGCACTCTGTTCACGCTGACATCAGCAAACCGCCCACACAACACCATACACGTAGTCTGTAGTTGTGTGGCAGGTTGGAAGTTCTGACAAATTCTCTAAAACGATGTTGGATACGGTTTATGATAGCGAAATTCACATTAAATTCTCTGGCAACAGCTCTGGTGGACATTCCTGCAGTCAGCATGCCAATTGCACGCTCCCTCAAAACTATTACACTGAGAAAAAATACAAACGCATCTAGAGATTCTGGGTTCGAGTCCAGGCTCTGTCGCAGCTGGTAGCGAATGGGAGACCCATGTGGCAGTGCACAGTTGGCCCAGCGTCGTCCGGGTTAGGGGAGGGTTTGCCAGCAGGGATGTCCTTGTCCCATCGCGAACTAGCGACTCCTGTGGCGGGCCTGGGAGCAGTCGCCAGGTGTATGGTGTTTCCTCCGACACATTGGTGCAGCTGGCTTCCGGGTTAAGTGGGCATTGTGTCAAGAAGCAGTGCGGCTTGGTTGGGTTCTCACGGCTCTCAACCTTCGCCTCTCCCGAGTCCGTACGGGAGTTGCAGTGATGAGACAAGACTGTAACTACCAATTGGATACCACGAAATTGGGGAGAAAAAGGGGTTCAAAAAATAATAATAAAAAAAAATAAACACATCATGTAAATTGTTGGTCCCATGTTTCATAAGATGAAGTAAAAAATCCCAGAAATGTTCCATATGCACAAAAAGCTTATTTCTCTCAAATTCTGTGCACAAATTTGTTTATATCCCTGTTAGTGAGAATTTCTCCTTTGCCAAGATAATCCATCCACCTGACAGGTGTGGCATATCAAGAAGATGATTAAACAGCATGATCATTACACAGATGCACCTTGTGCTGAGGACAACAAAAGGCCACTTTTTAAAATGTGAATTTTTGTTCAGTGTAATAGTTTTGAGGGAGCGTGCAATTGGCATGCTGACTGCAGTAATGTCGATGTAATGTATATCTGTCTGTAACATTATGATTGGCTGAGTGCGCCTGGCTGTCAAATGGGTGACCTATGCCCTCCAAGGCTGCACCCCTGCCCAGTCATTTGAAATCCATTAGGGCCTAATGAATTTATTTCAATTGACTTATTTCTTACTATGAACTGTAACTCAGTAAAAACATAGAAATTGTTGCATGTTGTGTTCACCTTTGTTCAGTATAATTTCACCCTAAAAGGAGATAGTCAGACAGCTATCTTGCAGTATACGTGTCCTACAATGTATGGGTGTTCAATAGCTGATCTATGTTCATGAAGCATCTATATAGTTATCATTAGTAAAAAAAGGTAGTTCAACAGCACTGAATATTTTTTATGTATTTACCCATCCATTCCCCAGTTGGTGCCCCAGGAGTTTTTCACGATCCAATATGGAGTGCTATTCTTTTCACCATATCCCACTGCCAGTACAGCATGGTTCACATTGTCTGTAGTGTTCTTACACGTAGTGCTAATACAAACAAAGAATAGTTTATAAAACACATGGAGGACATGTTAATTCATTGTAATAGAGGGTCAAATGTGCAGTTTGTATACCTTATGTGAACGGCAAGGAGCTTTACAGTTCATGAAAGTCTTCTACTGCAACATTGTATGGCTCATAAGTACAGTTTTCTACCTTCCACACATTATTTGATAAGATTTGGAGGTTCACAATTCAATTCCCACAAAGCTCTTTAATCCTGCCACCCAACATGTATTGTCAAGTGGGAGTGATAAGGAACAACGGAGTGTACTGGGCTTACTCTCACCTGCTGTACACACCATCTTTGTAGTGGAGGAAATCATCAGTCACTTCATATCCAAAGCTGACTGGGTTCAGTCTGGCCACAGCATCAACCATGCCCTTTTCGTCATACTGTTATAGAGGGCAAGACAGAACAACATACCAATTGCTGACCAAGAAAACAATGTTTAGGACAGATGCAGAGGTTGTAAAACGTTTAGTTTTAGTCTCTCACACTTGTTATGTTGACAACATCTTTCACGAAGGCAGCTGCCAACTCGGGCTTGAAATTGCAAGAGCCATCCTAAGGAAAGTAATTGGGATAAAGAAGTATATAGTGAGTAATCCAAACAAGTGAGTCATAAGGATGAAATACTAGTATAACACTGTTACTTGTGTTATTAACATTTTCCTTTTTTACACTAAGAATAATTTATAAATACATACATGTCCCGTGTAAGGATAGTCATCTTCGGTCATGAGTCCGTTGTTGTATTTAACATACTCAAACGCCTGGCTTGGGAGTCCCCTGAAACCAATACATTACAGTAGCTGAATGATGTTTTTGCAGACAGACAGCAACAGTATGCATCAGGAGGCATAGAAGTCACATGCAGGACAGGAGTGATAAGCTCATGTGATTTTAAGATGGTACTGTAGGCTACCAACCCCATACATCCATGATTGTTGAAGTCTTGAGCACAGTCCACCAGTTGCTGCTCAGACTGGAAAATATAGAATGATAACTCACAGATAAGGCTATTACCAACAACCATTCAACAACCAATTCAACTACAGTCTTTCTATTGTACCGCTTCATATGAAACCATACAGGGAAACATAGTAGGTTGACTGCCAAAATCAGTGTGAAACATAGTGTGAAACCGTAGAAAATACAAGAGAAATAGGGCTAGTTCTCACCAGAAGTGGGAGTTTTCCAGTAGCTATAGCGGTAACAGACTCAAGACAGCCGGTAGTGGAGAAGGTCCAGCAGCTTCCACAATGACCCTTAGGACACAACAATAGCACATTCACTCAACATGATATCAACACAGCACAGTCATAAATGTACAGCTTCTTTTATCTTTGTCACTCGCCTGCAATCAGCCAATCCATAAGAAAATGACTTGGTCATGTTGTTGTGAATATACACTGTGTTACGGTGAGTGAATGAGGACCCAAAAGCGAATTAACTTAAACAGAGCTTCTTTAATAACCAAACATAGGTAGGCTCAGATAGACCGGCAGATTCCGACAGGACAGGACAAGGTTACAGCAAACATGACGATAGTCTGGTTCAGGCATGAAACACAACAAACAAGAATCCGACAAGGACAGGAACAAAAACAGAGAGAGATATAGGGACCTAATCAGAGGGAAAAAGGGAACAGGTGGGAAACGGGGTGAATGGGTAGTTAGGAGGAGACAAGGCACAGCTGGGGGAAAGAGGGGGAGAAAAGGTAACCTAACAACGACCAGCAGAGGGAGACAGGGTGAAGGGAAAGGACAGAAACACA
The DNA here is from genome assembly GCF_057628025.1 of Oncorhynchus mykiss. NCBI lineage: Eukaryota > Metazoa > Chordata > Actinopteri > Salmoniformes > Salmonidae > Oncorhynchus > Oncorhynchus mykiss. Next base: position 30,321,800 of record NC_143047.1, read on the forward strand.
AAACATGACAATACATGACACACTGAGTAGAAAACATTATGAACACCTGCTCTTTCCATGACAGACTGACCAGGTGAATCCAGGTCAAAACTTTGATCCCTTATTGATGTCACTTGTAAAATCCACTTCAACCAGTGTAGATAAAGGGCAGGAGACCGGTTAAAGATGGATTTTTAAGCCTTGAGACATGGATTGTGTGTGTGTGTGCCATTCGGAAGGTGAATTGCAAGACAAAAGATTTAAGTTCCTTTGAACGGGGTATGGTATTAGGTGCCAGGAGCAGTTTGTGTCACACTCAACAGTTTCCCGTGTGTATCAACAATGGTCCACCACCCAAAGGACATCCAGCCAGCTTGACACAACTGTGGAAAGCATTGGAGTCAACATGGGCCAGCATCCCTATGGAATGCTTTCGACACCTTGTAGAGTGTCCATGCCCAGATGAATTGAGGCTGTTCAGAGGGCAAAACAGGGGGGGGGGGTGCAACTCAATATTAGGAAGGTGTTCTTAATGTTTTGTACACTCAGTATATTTAGCCTTATGAGGGAAACGTAGTACCTGGTATTTGACAGGTGACACATAGTTTCCCTTCTCTCTCCAGTCCACAGAACCAGGATATGGCCCATGGCTGCTGATGTGACTCCCTTTGGTGGCAGAGCAGTTCTGATGAAGATAAATGGAAGAACAATTACTATTGATTAGGCTATCTTATGTCAGGGAAGCTCGTAGACTTATAATTGGGGTTAACTACAGGATCACATTTTAGTAATTACATTTCACAGCTGTACCTGAGGTTCAGTCAGGAGGAAAGTTTTCCTAAACTCTGCAAAGCTCATGTCAGAAAACTGATTCAGTCCCACTGGGAAAAGGAAAGTTACAACATGTCAGAAAACTGATTCAGTCCCACAGGGAAAAGGACAGTTACAACATGTCAGAAAACTGATTCAGTCCCACTGGGAAAAGGAAAGTTACAACATGTCAGAAAACTGATTCAGTCCCACTGGGAAAAGGAAAGTTACAACATGTCAGAAAACTGATTCAGTCCCACTGGGAAAAGGACAGTTACAACATGTCAGAAAACTGATTCAGTCCCACTGGGAAAAGGACAGTTACAACATGTCAGAAAACTGATTCAGTCCCACTGGGAAAAGGAAAGTTACAACATGTCAGAAAACTGATTCAGTCCCACTGGGAAAAGGACAGTTACAACATGTCAGAAAACTGATTCAGTCCCACTGGGAAAAGGACAGTTACAACATGTCAGAAAACTGATTCAGTCCCACTGGGAAAAGGAAAGTTACAACATGTCAGAAAACTGATTCAGTCCCACTGGGAAAAGGACAGTTACAACATGTCAGAAAACTGATTCAGTCCCACTGGGAAAAGGACAGTTACAACATGTCAGAAAACTGATTCAGTCCCACTGGGAAAAGGAAAGTTACAACATGTCAGAAAACTGATTCAGTCCCACTGGGAAAAGGACAGTTACAACATGTCAGAAAACTGATTCAGTCCCACTGGGAAAAGGACAGTTACAACATGTCAGAAAACTGATTCAGTCCCACTGGGAAAAGGAAAGTTACAACATGTCAGAAAACTGATTCAGTCCCACTGGGAAAAGGACAGTTACAACATGTCAGAAAACTGATTCAGTCCCACTGGGAAAAGGACAGTTACAACATGTCAGAAAACTGATTCAGTCCCACTGGGAAAAGGACAGTTACAACATGTCAGAAAACTGATTCAGTCCCACTGGGAAAAGGACAGTTACAACATGTCAGAAAACTGATTCAGTCCCACTGGGAAAAGGACAGTTACAACATGTCAGAAAACTGATTCAGTCCCACTGGGAAAAGGACAGTTACAACATGTCAGAAAACTGATTCAGTCCCACTGGGAAAAGGACAGTTACAACATGTCAGAAAACTGATTCAGTCCCACTGGGAAAAGGACAGTTACAACATGTCAGAAAACTGATTCAGTCCCACTGGGAAAAGGACAGTTACAACATGTCAGAAAACTGATTCAGTCCCACTGGGAAAAGGAAAGTTACAACATGTCAGAAAACTGATTCAGTCCCACTGGGAAAAGGAAAGTTACAACATGTCAGAAAACTGATTCAGTCCCACTGGGAAAAGGACAGTTACAACATGTCAGAAAACTGATTCAGTCCCACTGGGAAAAGGAAAGTTACAACATGTCAGAAAACTGATTCAGTCCCACTGGGAAAAGGAAAGTTACAACATGTCAGAAAACTGATTCAGTCCCACTGGGAAAAGGACAGTTACAACATGTCAGAAAACTGATTCAGTCCCACTGGGAAAAGGAAAGTTACAACATGTCAGAAAACTGATTCAGTCCCACTGGGAAAAGGAAAGTTACAACATGTCAGAAAACTGATTCAGTCCCACTGGGAAAAGGACAGTTACAACATGTCAGAAAACTGATTCAGTCCCACTGGGAAAAGGACAGTTACAACATGTCAGAAAACTGATTCAGTCCCACTGGGAAAAGGACAGTTACAACATGTCAGAAAACTGATTCAGTCCCACTGGGAAAAGGACAGTTACAACATGTCAGAAAACTGATTCAGTCCCACTGGGAAAAGGAAAGTTACAACATGTCAGAAAACTGATTCAGTCCCACTGGGAAAAGGAAAGTTACAATAGTTGTAAGATATCATACCTGTAACATACATACAGCTATATTATGAATACATTGGGAGTTAAGTTGTGACTGGGAAAACAGGAAGAAATGGACAAATAGTTGAAAATAAATAAATGCATAGCCTACTTGAGAACGTGTGCTTCCCTGCATTATGATAGTGGATTCTCCTCTTATGCCCAGTGAAGATGTTCAGGCGATGGTGGTACTCCTCCAGAGCATAGACTTTATTATACTGTAATAACAAAAACAGGTATAGGCAGGCAGTCAACTAAAGATGACAACCTCATACTGACAAGCAAATACATTTGAGGAAGGTCTTGGCCTACTGCTTTAATTTATTACAGGAAGGAACAAGATGACTGTGTGTACAGTAACTCTGGTATGTAGGCTACTGTATGTCATCTGCTTTCCTAAAAAATAACACGTGACAGTTTACATTGTAGCCTTTACATACCTGTAACATCCATTGTTTGAAGTGATATTCCTCTTTAAAAATAATAAAATAAAAATAATAAAACACAAATATGATCAGTTAGACCTATGATTTTGATGGTCACATTGTTACAAGTTTGAAACGGTCACTTTTCTGTGCAATGTTAACATTTTAGGCTATAGCATGTGTCACTGTTGTTTCACTGCTGCATGTATTATGCAATTTAATACGCTATAAATCAAATCTAAGTTTATTTGTCACATGTGCCGAATACAACAGGTATAGATAGACCTTACAGTGAAATGGCTACTTACAGGCTCTAACCAATAATGCAAAAAAGGTATTATGTAAACAATAGGTAAGTAAAGAAATAAAACAATAGTTATATACAGTAGCGAGGCTATACAAGTAGCGAGGCTACATACAGACACCGGTTAGTCAGGCTGATTGAGGTAGTATGTACATGTAGATATGGTTAAAATTACTAATTATATATGATGAACAGAGAGTAGCAGTAGCGTAAAAGAGGGGTTGGCGGGTGGCAGGACACAATGCAGATAGCCCGGTTAGCTAATGTGCGGGAGCACTGGTTGGTCGGCCCAATTGAGTTTGTACATGAATGTATTGTTAAAGTGACGGGTGACGGGTTAAAGTGAGGCTATTCATTTCGGTAGCCTAATTATGATCTTTGCTTTTTCATTAGGCTTATTAAATACAGTCTGGTCAACCACCCAGATCAAGATCAGAAACATAATTTGTGAAGTTAACGGTCCACACAAAACCCGCTTTCATCTGCAGTGCCACTGCATGGCTTGTTGCACTTGACTTTTAGTTTGTTTCTTCCTCCACACGTCGATGTGTGCGTCCAAAGGGGATGCGGGATATGAACAACAAACAGATTAGGGGAGTTATGCTTACCTTCAGGTAAAAACAAGGGTGTTAAATTGGCTAAATGCAAAAAAGCAAGAATAAAAGCAACAGTATACAGCGTCATACTTCCGCGTGTGTTTCGCAACCCAATGCATCACGTGACTTGAGTAACCTATCCATTTCATTCATGTGTCCTTGTGGCAGGGTCGGTTATCAAAGTTTTTGTAAGCACCATAATATGCCTAATTTGTGCACTTACTGAGGAGATAAAAATACAATTGTAAGTATCACAGAATTATTAAAGGCCCAGTGCATTCAATATTCAGTTTCGCCTGTGTTTTGTATCACATTGATGAATTGTATCATCAGCTGATGAAACTAACACAGTACAAGTGTGTGAGCAAAAAAAAAACATCCGTGTTATTTCCTGATGGTTGCTGGTTGAAAATACAATCTACACAGGACCTTCTAATCAGCAGGTTTTGCAAACGTGGAGTTTCAGGTTGTAAATTAGTTAATAGACCAATAACAACGAGAGTTCCAAACCTCTCTGCCAATAAAGGCTAGTTTTCAGTTCCCCCCCACCCCACTCATGCCACTCCCAGACAGTCCTAGCAAAATTCTTGCTGGAGAATCTTTTTTGGTTGCTAAAAAGCTATTTAAGTTATTATTATTATTTTTTTTTACCATTTAATGGACAACTATTACAGTCTGGTAATTAATTGTTACCTAATTATTTAATATTTATATAAAAACGTCTGCATCGGGCCTTTAAAATTGTAGCTTAGAACTTTACACATCTTTATACACTGCCACACATTCATATTTTTCAGGCAGTTAAAATAAAGACTATTGTCATACAACTGTAGTGATTATTCAAAATTCACAGTCCACAGCCCAGAACATAATGCATCTCTAACTCTGTGTGTGTTCTTCTGTCAGTTCTTTCTTTGGGTCAGTGATGAATCATTTAAAATTTAAAATTATTGCTTGCAGAACATTTTCTTAAAATATTTTATGAAAATGTCATGTTCAGCTCATATGGTTTAAACTTGTTAAACTTGGCCACAAGAGGACAGTGCACTCCTTATAAACCAGAGCCTGCTATGAGATATCCGTCCTGTAGATGGCAGTATAATATCACTGCAAAACTGATATGATGGAACTGAAAGAGCAACGGCGTCTTCTGCAACAGAGCCACTCCCAATTACGTATACATATTAACATTGCTCTTCTCTCTCCAACTCAGCTGTGGAGTGGGAGGTAATTGTGTTCATGCAGAACCCTAGATAGTCAGTTATTATCACCTCCTCTTCAAATATGGTGAGCTACAGGTAAACAGTGCCTTCGTAAAGTATTCAGACCCCTTGATTTTTTCCACATTTTGTTACATTACAGCCTTATTCTAAAATGGATGAAAAAATAATAATAATCATCAACCTCCACACAATACTGCATAATGACATCGCAAAAATAGGCTTTTAGACATTTTTACTAATTTATACAAAATGTAATAACTTCATTATGACGTTTACATAAGTATTCAGACCCTTTACTCAGCACATTGTTGAAGCACCTTTGGCAGCGATTACAGCCTCGAGTCTTCTTGATTATGACGCTACAAGCTTGGCAGACCTGTATTTGGGGAGTTTCTCCTATTCTTCTCTGCAGATCCTCTCCAGCTCTGTCAGGTTGGATGGGGAGCGTCGGTGCACAGCTATTTTCAGGTCTCTCCAGAGATGTACGATGGGGTTAAAGTCTGGACTCTGGCTGGGCAACTCAAGGACATTCAGAGACCTGTCTTGAAGCCACTCCTGCGTTGTCTTGGCTGTGTTCTTAGGGTCATTGACCTGTTGGAAGGTGAACCTTCGCCCCAGTCTGAGGTCCTGAGCACGCTGGAGCAGGTTTTCATCAAGGATCTCTCTGTACTTTGCTCCGTTCATCTTTCCCTCAATCCTGACTAGTCTCTCAGTCCCTGCCTCTGAAAAACATCCCCACAGCATGATGCTGCCACCACCATGCTTTACCGTAGAGATGGTGCCACGTTTCCGACAGACTTGACGCTTGGCATTCAGGCAAAGAGTTCAATCTTGGTTTCATCAGACCAGAGAATCTTGTTTGTCATGGTCTGAGTCCTTTAGGTGCCTTTTTGGCAAACTCCAAGTGGGCTGTCATGTGCTTTTTACTGGGGAGTGGCTTCTGTCTGGCCCCTCTACCATAAAGGCCTGATTGGTGGAGTGCTGCAGAGATGGTTGTCCTTCTGGAAGGTTCTCCCATCTCCACACAGGAACTCTGTCACAGGGACCATCGGGTTCTTGTTCTCCTCCCTGACCAAGGCCGCCTCCTCCGATTGTTCAGTTTGACTGGGCGGCCAGCTCTAAGAAGAGTCTTGGTGGTTCCAAACTTCTTCCATTTAAGAATGATGGAGGACACTGTGTTCTTGAGGACCTTCAATGCTGCAGAAATGTTTTGGTACCCTTCCCCAGATATCTGCCTCGACACAATCCTGTCTCTGAGCTCTACGGACAATTCCTTCGACCTTATTGCTTAGTTTTTGCTCTGACATGCACTGTCAACTGTGGGACCTTAAATAGACAAGTGTGTGTGTGCTTTTCCAAATCATGTCCAATCAATTGAATTTACAACAGATGGACTCCAATCAAGTTATAGAAACATCTCAAGGATGATCAATGGAAACCTGTTTTTGCTTTGTCATTATGGGGTATTGTGTGTAGATTGATGAGGAAAAATATGGATTTATTAAACAATTTTCAGAGTAAGGCTGTGACGTAACAAAATGTGGAAAAAGTAAAGGGGCCTGAATACCTTCTGAATGCACTGTATATCACCATGCTGATGCAGATATAGAAAGGAGGAACAGCGACACACACACACACACACACACACACACACACACACACACACACACACACACACACACACACACACACACACACACACACACACACACACACACACACACACAGAGCTGTACTGTATATGGTTCATCATTAGTATGATCAGTGAGTGTGTTATCTCTCCTTCAACACTGTAGTTGTCTCCCTGCTGGCCCATGCACTTTAATATTCCGTGTGTGTGTGTGTGTGTGTGGATTTTTGACCAACTGGAGACATTTTGTTGGTCCCCACAAGGTCAAATTATATTTCTAGGGGGTTTAGGGTTAAGGTTAGAATTAGTGTTAGGGTTAGATTTAGTGTTAAGGTTAGGAGCTAGCGTTAACTTTAGGTTTTTGGGTTAAGGTTACGGGTTAGGGAAAATAGGATTTTGAATGGGACTGAATTGTGTGTCTCCACAAGTTATACAGGATTGTGTGTGTTTGTGGGTGTGACAGTTTAGGGTTTGTATTAATGAAGGAGAGATGAGGCCTGGGGGAAAATAAGACTGTAAATCAGCCAGCCCATCCTCTGTCTCTCTCTCTTTCTCTCTCTCTGTCTCAACCCCCTACAGAGAGAAAGGAAGAGAATATCCTGCAAAGTGAATGGAGGATGTGCTTGCTATGCTGCTCCTTGCATCAGTCTGGTTAAAGGACAGTCAGTCGTACTAATGACCAACTCATACTGAAGCAGGGAGGCTATGGACTGTCCCAAATCACACCCTATTCCAATGGTTTGCACTATTTCAGACCCACATAGGCCAGTGTTCTTCATTCCTGGGCCTGCAGAGCCACATGGTGTGCACCCCCACTCTGCAAGGTGTCGAAAGCGTTCCATAGGGATGCTGATGCATGTTGACTCCATTGCTTCCCACATTTGTCACAATTTGGCTGGATGTCTATTGGGTGGTGGACCATTCTTGAAATACATGGGAAACTGTTGAGCATTAAAAACCCAGCAGCGTTGCAGTTCTTGTCACAAACTGGTGCACCTGTGGCCTCATTCAAAGGCACTTACATTTTTAGTCTTGCCCATTCACCCTCTGAATGGTACACATACAGTGCACAATCCATGTCTCAATTGTCTCAAGACTTAAATATCCTTCTTTAACCTGTCTCCCCTTCATCTACACCGATTGAAGTGGATTTAATGAGTTACATCAATAAGGGATCATAGCTTTCACCTGGTATGTATATGTTATGGAAAGAGTGTTCTTAATGTTTTGTATAGTCAATATGTATGTACAATATATTTTTCTGATGATAAATTAACTACTAAACTTAATTTTTAGGACCACACTTTCTCATAATTATTTATTAAAAGATCTGTCAGCTGTATTTTGTGAATGGGGGCACACTGACTGGACCCTTCCCTACTAGAGCAAAGATATGCTAGGCAGGACGCTAGTGCATGTGGTTATGCAGACAGTATTGTCAGTGGAAGAGGAGAGAGAGTGTCAAGTGACATACACAACGTTTGATTTGATTTTAGCTGCCGGCGATGGACAGGACTCCCAGGAGGTATGTTTGTAAATTAATTTGATCAAGCTATGTGGCCTGTTGGGGCGGCAGGTAGCCTAGTGGTTCGAGTATTGGACTAGTATCAGAAAGGTTGAAGGTTGAATCCCCAAGCTGACAAGGTAAAAATTTGTCGTTCTGCCCCTGAGCAAGGCAGTTAACCCACTGTTCCTAGGCCGTCATTGAAAATAACAATTTGTTCTTAAAACTGACTTGCCTATTTAAATAAAGGTAAAATGAAAAATGGATTCATTCTTGATGAATAAAGGAAACAGATATGTTTTGTTCTTTCTCTGTAATACTAGCCACCTAGCAATTTTATTATGTTTGCTTTAGTTAGCCAGCTAGAAAATACTTTAGTTAGCCAGCTAGAAAATACTTTAGTTAGCCAGCTAGAAAATACTTTAGTTAGCCAGCTAGAAAATACTTTAGTTAGCCAGCTAAAAAATCCTTTAGATAGCCAGCTAGAAAATACAAAACTTGGGAAGCTCATAGACTTATAATTCTAGACTTCTGATTCTATATACCAGTGTGGCAGTTGTACTAAACTCCTGGCATAAAGGTTCGTAAAGAATGAATGTGCATCATTGATTAAAATGACAATTCAACAGGTAAAGATAAAGGCTTAAATAGCCTATGCAGAAAAATAGGCATACTGTATATTTTTTTATATAGAATTAGGCATATTGATTATTGCGCTAGATTGCAGTAAAAAGCTGTTTCAGGTGTTTGAAAGATGCCCCACCTCATTTACTTTGTGCCTCCTCTAAAATAATAGGTGCATGATGCCACTGTGTGCAGTGTACGTGCATGTGACGTGTGTCGATGTGCATCTGCGTGTGTACGTTGACATCTGTGTGACAGTTGTAGGAGATTTATTTACACATCACTGTATGGTACAGACTGACTCTCTGAAGACAGCCTAACACACTTTCCAGCTATCACTCATAATGTGTGTGTATGTGACAGATAGTGTGTGATGAGCGCATAGCTGTTGTTATTCAGCAACAGCCTCTGATGTCAGCAGAAGATGGGGAGAGAGACGCAGATAGAGATGAGGAAGGGGAAAGAGAGAGAGAGACTGAGAGAGCGAGACAAAGACAGAGAGAGAGAGGGGTTGAGATAGAAAGAATGGGCTGAGAGAAAGAGGGATTGAAATAGAGAGAACGTGAACAAGCCATTGAGTGAGAGAGGTGAGTTGGGGTTAAGGGATTAAGGTTTAATGGTTTGTGGTCTGTTCTGGTTTTAGTGTGCTCTACTTTGGGTGCTATGTAGTTATGTAGACATAGCTACAGGCAAGTTGTTCACTGGTCCTCTGTACAGGAAGTGGCCATTTAAAATAGATAGGGTAACAAGCCTCATCAGTATAGGGGCATGGGTCTTCATCTCCACCAGGGAAACCAGCAATAAATCAAATGTCTGTGTGTTTAAATCTTCGTGCAGTTTTCTCAGCAGATGGACCATAATATGATCATCATTACTCTCGATCTTCAAGCCATTCATACGCGTTAACTTGTAAAACTATACTTTGGAGGAAGACAGTGATGCTCAAAGGATGGTTTTGGGTGTGATGTGGTATGATATACTGGATATTAATTATGTTGTTTATGTTTGACTATTAGGTGCAATACCTCCACATCTTGCCCCTTTCTTTTCAAGCTCACCCCATTGTCCTCTTGCTCTCGTCCTTTCACCCATTCTCCTCTCTCTCACACCCCATCTCTCTCCCCTGCCTCTCATCTCCCTTTCACTGTCACCTTTCTGGCCTTCAGATCAACTGTCTTTTCCCTGCCTCTCAACCTCTCTCTCTCTCCTCTCACCTCTCTCACCCCCCTCCCTCTCAACCCTCACCTCTCTCCCCCTCCTCCCTCTCTTCCCCTCTCAACCCTCTCACCCCTCTCTTCCCCTCTCACCTCTCTCACCTCTCTCTCTCCCCCCTCCAGTTCCACTGGACTGTGTATATTGTATCTGAGAGGAATGAAGGCCAAGAGGCTGTACTACATAAGCGTTTATCCTTATTGCCTTCGACTCACTTTGCTGAGCTTTTCTTTGCCAAGAGAATGTTCAGTTTACTGGTTTTCCTCTGCCAAGAGAATGTTCAGTTTACTGCTTTTCCTCTGCCAAGAGAATGTTCAGTTTACTGGTTTTCCTCTGCCAAGAGAATGGTCAGTTTACTGGTTTCCTCTGCCAAGAGAATTGTCAGTTTACTGGTTTTCCTCTGCCAAGAGAATGTTCAGTTTACTGGTTTGCCTCTGCCAAGATAATGTTCAGTTTACTGGTTTTCCTCTGCCAAGATAATGTTCAGTTTACTGGTTTTCCTCTGCCAAGAGAATGTTCAGTTTACTGGTTTTCCTCTGCCAAGAGAATGTTCAGTTTACTGGTTTTCCTATGCCAAGATAATGTTCAGTTTACTGGTTTTCCTCTGCCAAGATAATGTTCAGTTTACTGGTTTTCCTCTGCCAAGAGAATGTTCAGTTTACTGGTTTTCCTCTGACAAGAGAATGGTCAGTTTACTGGTTTTCCTCTGCCAAGAGAATGTTCAGTTTACTGGTTTTCCTCTGCCAAGAGAATGTTCAGTTTACTGGTTTTCCTCTGCCAAGAGAATGTTCAGTTTACTGGTTTTCCTCTGACAAGAGAATGTTCAGTTTACTGGTTTTCCTCTGACAAGAGAATGTTCAGTTTACTGGTTTTCCTCTGCCAAGAGAATGTTCAGTTTACTGGTTTTCCTCTGCCAAGAGAATGTTCAGTTTACTGGTTTTCCTCTGCCAAGATAATGTTCAGTTTACTGGTTTTCCTCTGCCAAGATAATGTTCAGTTTACTGGTTTTCCTATGCCAAGATAATGTTCAGTTTACTTGTTTTCCTCTGCCAAGAGAATGGTCAGTTTACTGGTTTTCCTCTGCCAAGAGAATGTTCAGTTTACTGGTTTTCCTCTGCCAAGAGAATGGTCAGTTTACTGGTTTTCCTCTGCCAAGAGAATGTTCAGTTTACTGGTTTTCCTCTGCCAAGAGAATGTTCAGTTTACTGGTTTTCCTCTGCCAAGAGAATGTTCAGTTTACTGGTTTTCCTCTGACAAGAGAATGTTCAGTTTACTGGTTTTCCTCTGCCAAGAGAATGTTCAGTTTACTGGTTTTCCTCTGCCAAGAGAATGTTCAGTTTACTGGTTTTCCTCTGCCAAGATAATGTTCAGTTTACTGGTTTTCCTCTGCCAAGATAATGTTCAGTTTACTGGTTTTCCTATGCCAAGATAATGTTCAGTTTACTTGTTTTCCTCTGCCAAGAGAATGGTCAGTTTACTGGTTTTCCTCTGCCAAGAGAATGTTCAGTTTACTGGTTTTCCTCTGCCAAGAGAATGGTCAGTTTACTGGTTTTCCTCTGCCAAGAGAATGTTCAGTTTACTGGAGTGATGTATCACGCTTCACCATCTGGCAGTCCAATGGACGAATCTGGGTTTGGTGGATACAAGGAGAACACTACCTGCCTGAATTAGTGCCAACCGTAAAGTTTGGTGGAGGAGGAATAATGGTCTGGGGCTTTTTTATGGTTTGGTCTAGGCCCCTTAGTTCCAGTGAAGGGAAACTACAGCATACAATGACGTTCTAGATTATTCTGTGCTTCCAACTTTGTGGCAACACTTTCCTGTTTCAGCTTGACAATGCCCCCGTGAACAAAGCAAGGTTAATACAGGAATGGTTTTCTGAGATCGGTGTGGAACATTTTAACTGGCCTGCACAGAGCCCTGACCTCAACCCCATCGAACACCTTTGAGATGAATTGAAACACCATCTGCGAGCCAAGCCTAATCGCCCCAAATCCGTGTCCGACCTCACTAATGCTCCAATGCTCTCCGCAGCAATGTTCCAACATCTAGTGGAAATCCTTCCCAGAAGAGTGGAGGCTGTTTAAAGCAGAAAATCCATTTTAATGCCCATGATTTTGGAATGAGATGTTTGACGAGCATGTAATGTATGTCTCTCTGTCTCGCTGTCTCTCTCCCTTACTTAAAAAGCCTGGTGTTCCCACAGCTGAGCTGATCACGTTAGATCAATGGTTGGACAAAGAGCAGTGGTGAGGTGTGTGTAGTCAGGTTATCACACGTCACATAAAACACACACACTGATGCACGCTTGGACACCAACACACACACATACCTTTTCCATGTCATTTAAGATTGAGAGGGATAGTTGACTTTTCCAACAAGGTTGACTTGAGTACCTTGCTTGTATACTAATGCCTAACCCTAGCCCTACCCCTACCCCTAACTCTAACTTTAACCCTACACCCTACACCCTCTTCCCCTCACCAACAGTAATGATGCAGTGAGGAGTTTTCCTTCTCCCACACTAATGATGTACAGCACAGTAGTTGTGAGCCAGCCATCCAGAGAGACATTTATCATCCTCTCCCCTGACAGGGGGTTGCTGTAGCAATGCCAACCGCTGCAAATACCTCACCTATACATCAAGCTTGGCAGCCATTTTCCATCCGGCATTCTGCTTCGTATTTGTAATTCATCAGGAAGAGGAAAGGATACCCTGTCTGAGTGTTTATTACGTCTGAAACGCCCAGCCATAAAAGCAGACAGCTTTGTCATTCACCACTACTAATAAGTAATGCAATGACACCGGGACACTGCTTTATAACGACAGAAATGCTCAACACAGCAGCGTCTTCACGGCCCAGGGTGAATGCAGCGATAATAACCATCTCAAATGAGACTTTATTTATATAACTAGCAGCTTACGTACGTGAACAGCGTCTAGAGCAGTGAAAATAAACGTTTTGTCATAGCCAACCAACCAGTTTATAACAGTGCTTAACAGGCAGGTAGTGTGAACAAAACAAACATACTCTATTAGATAAAAGGCCATACATAAGGTTGGTGTTGTGAAGCTTTTATGAATGTTAGATGCCTTGTCCCAAAGGCCTTGGTCATGTCGGTGCCGTTTCCAAGAAACAATAGAGAGGTGTATTTTCCGTTTGTTGCAATTTGTTTCCTATTATTTACCATTCTAGAGTTTGGTTTGAACAAGTCAACAGGCCTATAGCTGAATAGGATAGGTGTCCCGCCTGCTCCCACCTGCCGGTCTACTGACCACCGGTCCTGGCAACCCACATTGTGTACACCTGGCAACCATGTAGCCCTCAGTAGCCTCTGTCATCAGGGGGTATTGGTTTTGGTTACGTTCAGTACGCTTCTTCTGTTTTGTGTTTATCTTCATGTTTATTATTATTCAACTCACCTTCTGCAACTGCTTCCTGACTAGCAACACCGACTCCATGGGAAAGTCTTCTCCCTCCAGGCTTCTTACGCCCTGATTAGGCCTACTTCCCAATTACAGAGTGTGTCCTAAATGTCACCATATTCCCTATAAAGAGCTGCATTTTGGAATGCTGATTCTGTCTCTGTCCGCTTCAGTGGTGCTGAACGGCCGCTATTGGCTTGTTAGTTTACTTCAGCCTCAGACCTTTTACTCTTATGACAAAGTAACCGCACAAACATCATCTAGGTGTCAGAACAGCTCTGTTAGCAACCAGGAACCAATTTCAAAATGTAATGCCAAGACATTTGATCAAAGTTGAGCTTTTCATTTATCAAGAGACTGTAAAGATAGCTGTTTAGTCCAGATGTAAATAGGATATGTGTTTAATATGTATAGTCTGTGTGGTATTGTGGAATGTCTCTGTGCATTTGGATTATACTAAGCATTGTTTTGGTCTTGTCTCTGTTTCATAGATAGTCAGGTAAAGCTGTGTGTTCTGACTTTAGGGTCTATGATTATTCCCTGTAGGCTTTGAGGTGATGAGGAACTGGCTGAATGACATCACCCTGCTAGCATGGCCTGGGGTGTCCACACAACACCTGGCACACACACACACACACACACACACACACACACACACACACACACACACACACACACACACACACACACAAACGCAGCAGCAATGCATCACATCTTTTTGGCAATTGATGCCCCCAAACAGCCAAGATTCAAACATCAAAACAACTAAACCTAACACAGAAGCATTTTGCTTAGAGGCATCCAGCCACCCACACAGTCAACTAGTTTCCCATAGTGCCATTGTTCCAGTGAGTAGTGTCCTGACCTTTCCATTTTACTACAACAGATGGCCAGTGGCCTGGCTGCCAGAGTCTGTAGCTAGCACCTCCACACCACATTCACCTGATTGGTGTCTGCTCCGGGGCTCTCTGTGAGTGTGTGTGTGTGTGTGTGTGTGTGCGCGTGCGTGCGTGCGTGCGTGCGTGCGTGCGTGTACCTGATTATGCCAGTGAGCTGCACCATAGAGGCTATTAGGGTGGCTATACTACACCACGACCCTGGCATCTGAATGGGAGCGCGGGACAGATAAGATTTGAACTGCTGTGCCAGGATCCAATCCCCCACCACATCAGTGTGTGAGAGGGAGCATCTCTATACAGCTCATATATGTAAAAGCAACTTCAGCTTCTACTGCAGAAACACATACAGTATATGTCTGCTTTATGGTGATGTGCTGTACATAACACTGTACACACTGATACGTTCCTCACCTGAGCTCAGTAAATGCATAACCAGGGAGATATCACAGTAATGTAAACATATTTACAAATTAAATTCATGAAGTCATTTATTGTAAACATACCGATATCCATTACTTACAGAGGACCATGATCGACTAACAAATATCTCTGTTTGGCAAGAGAGTGAGAGCAGTCTTTTTAAACACACACACACACACACACACACACACACACACACACACACACACACACACACACACACACACACACACACACACACACACACACACACACACACACACACACACACACACACACACACACACACACACACACACACACACACACACACAGTTGAAGTCGGAGGTTTACATATACTTAGGTTGGAGTCATTAAAACTCATTTTTCAACCACTCCACAAATTTCTTGTTAACAAACTATATTTTTGGCAAGTCGGTTAGGACATCTACTTTGTGCATGACACAAGTCATTTTTCCAACAATTGTTTACAGACAGATTATTTCACTTATAATTCACTGTATCACAATTCCAGTGGGTCAGAAGTTTACATACATTATGTCGACTGTGCCTTTAAACAGCTTGGAAAATTCCAGAAAACGATGTCATGGCTTTAGAAGCTTCTAATAGGCTAATTGACATAATTTGAGTCAATTGGAGATGTACCTGTGGATGTATTTCAAGGCCTACCTTCAAGCTCTTTGCTTGTCATCATGGAAAAATCCAAAGAAATAAGCCAAGACCTCCTAAAATTGTAGACCTCCATAAGTCTGGTTCATCCTTGGGAGCAATTTACAAATGCCTGAAGGTACCACGTTCATCTGTACAAACAACAGTACGCAAGTATAAACACCATGGGACCACGCAGCCATCATACCACTCAGGAAGGAGACGCGTTCTGTCTCCTAGAGATGAACATACTTTGGTGAGGAAAGTGCAAATCAATCCCAGAACAACAGCAAAGGGCCTTGTGAAGATGCTGGAGGAAACAGGTACAAAAGTATCTATATCCACAGTAAAATGAGTCCTATATCGACATAACCTGAAAGACCACTCTGCAGGGAACAAGTCACTGCTCCAAAACTACCATAAAAAATCCAGACTACGGTTTGCAACTGCACATGAGGACAAAGATCGTACTTTTTTGGAGAAATGTCCCCTGGTCTGATGAAACAAAAATCGAACTGTTTGGCCATAATGACCATCGTTATGTTTGTTGGAAAAAGGGGGAGGCGGGCAAGCCAAAGAACACCATCACAACCGTGAAACACGTGGGTGGCAGCATCATGTTGTGGGGGTGATTTGCTGCAGCAGGAATGGCGCGCTTCACAAAATAGATGGCATCATGAGGGAGGAAAATTATGTGGATATATTTAAGCAATGACCCCAAGCATACTTCCACAGTTGTGGCAAAATGGCTTAAGGACAACAAAGTCAAGGTATTGGAGTGGCCATCACAAAGCCCTGACCTCAATCCTATAGGAAATATGTGGGCTGAACTGAAAAAGCATGTGTGAGCAAAGAGGCCAACAAACCTGACTCAGTTACACCAGCTCTGTCAGCAGGAATGGTCCAAAATTCACCCAACTTATTGTGGGAAGCTTGTGGAAGGCTACCCAAAACGTTTGACCCAAGTTAAACAATTTAAAGGCAATGCTACCAAATACTAATTGAGTGTATGTAAACTTCTGATCCACTGGGAATGTGATGAAAGATAAAAGCAGAAATAAATTATTCTCTATATTATTTTTCTTATATTTCACATTCTTAAAATAAAGTGGTGATCCTAATTGACCTAAGACAGGGAATTAAATGTCAGGAATTGTGAAAAACTGAGTTTACATATATTTGGCTAAGGTGTATGTGAACTTCTGACTTCAACTGTACATACATACTGTATATACATATATACACACACACTGTGTACAATACACAAGAGAAATGAATCATACGTCACTGTGTACACAGAGGAATAGAAAACATATTTCTACAATAAACAAACCAACAATGCTTCCTCTCTCAGAGAGCGAGCCAAGGAATGTACAGTATTTAAGTGACAGTTTATGGATTTGGCCTCACAGTTGGACTGTTTCAGGTTAGTAATCAGACTTTTATATAGAAGACCTGTTTCGGGTCAGAATTCAGACATTTACAAAACAAGACTTGTTTAAGGTTAGACATCAGACATTTACAAAACAAGACCTGCTTAAGGTTAGACATCAGACATTTACAAAACAAGACCTGTTTAAGGTTAGACATCAGACGTTTCCAAAACAAGACCTGTTTAAGGTTAGACATCAGACGTTTCCAAAACAAGACCTGTTTAAGGTTAGACATCAGACATTTACAAAACAAGACCTATTTAAGGTTAGACATCAGACATTTACAAAAGAAGACTTGTTTAAGGTTAGACATCAGACATTTACAAAAGAAGACCTGTTTAAGGTTAGACATCAGACATTTACAAAACAAGACCTGTTTAAGGTTAGACATCAGACATTTACAAAACAAGACTTGTTTAAGGTTAGACATCAGACATTTACAAAACAAGACTTGTTTAAGGTTAGACATCAGACATTTACAAAACAAGACCCGTTTAAGGTTAGACATCAGACATTTACAAAACAAGACCTATTTAAGGTTAGACATCAGACATTTACAAAAGAAGACCTGTTTAAGGTTAGACATCAGACGTTTACAAAAGAAGACTTGTTTAAGGTTAGACATCAGACATTTACAAAACAAGACCAGTTTAAGGTTAGACATCAGACATTTACAAAACAAGACTTGTTTAAGGTTAGACATCAGACGTTTACAAAACAAGACTTGTTTAAGGTTAGACATCAGACATTTACAAAACAAGACTTGTTTAAGGTTAGACATCAGACATTTACAAAAGAAGACTTGTTTAAGGTTAGACATGAAAGGTGGATTATTGTTCTCCTGTTCAGCGAGGCAGCTCATTCAAGGAAATATATTATTGGAGTAGGTCTACCCTTCCCACCCCTCTCTCCTCTCCTCTCCCCTTTCCCTTCCCACCCTTCTCTCCCCTCCCCTTTCCCTTTCCACCCCTCTCTCCTCTCCTCTCCCCTTTCCCTTCCCACCCCTCTCTCCCCTCCCCTTTCCCTTCCCACCCCTCTCTCCTCTCCCCTCCCCTCCCCTTTCCCTTTCCACCCCTCTCTCCTCTCCTCTCCCCTTTCCCTTCCCACCCTTCTCTCCCCTCCCCTTTCCCTTTCCACCCCTCTCTCCTCTGCTCTCCCCTTTCCCTTCCCACCCCTCTCTCCTCTCCTCTCCCCTTTCCCTTCCCACCCCTCTCTTCCCCTCCTCATTACTCCCACAACTGACACTTCTCCCCTTTCCCACCTGCCTTCCATCCTCTCTGTGGACCTATCACAGAGGGTCTCAGTTAGCACACCTACGTCAGCCAGCCCCTCACCCCCTCATCCCCTCACCCCCTCATCCCCCATCGCCTGGCCCCAACAACTAGCTTGACTTTACTAGCTGAATTTATTGTCGTTGTTTTTGGTTGTGTGACAGAGCACAAAGGAAAGTACCTCCAGATGGTTTGTGTCTCCAGATGGTTTGTGCCTCCAGATGGTTTGTGCCTCCACCCTTTGTGTGTGTGTGTGTGTGTGTGTGTGTGTGTGTGTGTGTGTGTGTGTGTGTTAGGGTTAAGTTTTCCTGCCCTCTGTATCACAGCACTGTATATGAGTTCTGATGGGAAGAGACAGCTTTCCCACGCAGTTAATTAACGGGCCCATGAATCCACACACACCTTGTTTTGTGTTTCCTCTGTAGGGTTAGGGACCAACAGATTACGTGATGGATATCCTCACTGCATGAAGAGACACACTCACTGGACACGTGTGTGGAGGACTGGGAAAGAGCTCCAAAATAAAAGCTCCTAAAGGAAACAGCAGGCGGAACACATAATCAGAGCTGACATGCTACTGTGGAGGAAACAGGAAAAGCCTACTCCAGTGTGTTTGTGTGTGTGTTAGGGCATAGGTCACAGGAAAAGCCTACTCCAGGGTGTTTGTGTGCGTGTTAGGGCATAGGTCACAGGAAAAGCCTACTCCAGGGTGTTTGTGTGCGTGTTAGGGCATAGGTCACAGGAAAAGCCTACTCCAGGGTGTTTGTGTGCGTGTTAGGGCATAGGTCACAGGAAAAGCCTACTCCAGGGTTTTTGTGTGGGTGTTAGGGCATAGCTCACAGGAAAATCCTACTCCAGGGTTTTTGTGTGCGTGTTAGGGCATAGGTCACAGGAAAAGCCTACTCCAGGGTTTTTGTGTGCGTGTTAGGGCATAGGTCACAGGAAAAGCCTACTCCAGAGTGTTTGTGTGCGTGTTAGGGCATAGGGCACAGGAAAAGCCTACTCCAGGGAAGGTGTGTGTGATTGGTATGAGATGTGCTCTGTGAGCAGAAGCACTCATAAGATCCCACATTAATATTACACTTACTGCGAGGAAGAGAGAGAGGTGGTAGGAATTGGGGCTTAGGTCCTAAGGAGATAGAGAGAGGTAGAGTAGTAGTAGGAAGTAGGGCTTAGGTTCTAGGGAGGTAGAGAGAGGTAGAGTAGTGGTAGGAATTAGGGCTTAGGTTCTAGGGAGGTAGAGAGAGGTAGAGTAGTGGTAGGAATTAGGGCTTAGGTTCTAGGGAGCTGCTGTCCTGCTAATTTTATCCTCTGCTTTTTACACTTCATTGAACCTGATTTCTCCTAGTGAACACTGGTGCTGTTTGGAAGGGAAGAATGATAACACACCCTGTGTCTCCTTCAGACCCAAGAAGCCCATGGGGGATAGAGTGGTTGGAAGTGAGAGGTAAGGGGATAGGGGTAGGAAGTCAAGTTTTAGCATGCTGGGTGTGGTGCTGTAACTCTGAAGGTCAAGTGATTGATCCTCCAACAGAGCTGATCTATTGATCAGAGAGACTGAAATAGTCTGACCCCTCTCCTCCACTTCCTTTAGGACACACACACACACACACACACACACACACACACACACACACACACACACACACACACCTTAGGACCCGTGGTGCACCGATCAGAAGTCTGTCTGCCCTCATTGGTCCCACTATTGACAGGAAGTCAGGTTATAGCATGTATATGTGTATTTTTTCTTTATGTGTGTGTGTTAGGATAGAGGCCTATTTATTTACGCTGGGGCACCAACAGTTCAGATGGAATCAGGTGGTGATGATGAAGATTGGATCCAGATTTTTTTTTTTAATGAAATAGCTGACAAAACTAATGAACTTAACAAAAATAATAAACTTAGGTCTTAGCCCAAAAACATCTGAAAATGGAAGAGCTAAAGTAACACCTGAAGTATTATTATTATAATTATTATTATTACTATATTAAGTAAAGGAAGCAAACAGGCCTAATTGACCTTGTCCAATAAGAAACCCTTGTTTTCTTTTCAATACCTTTTGCTACGTGTGCACTAATGACTACAGTCTGGGCATCCTAAAA
This sequence comes from Oncorhynchus mykiss, assembly GCF_057628025.1. NCBI lineage: Eukaryota > Metazoa > Chordata > Actinopteri > Salmoniformes > Salmonidae > Oncorhynchus > Oncorhynchus mykiss. The sequence continues at coordinate 30,342,204 of NC_143047.1, forward strand.
TAACTTAACCTTAGCATAAACCATTAACCTTTAAACAGGTACGGGGATAATACACTGAAATGACAATGCTACGTGTGCACAATGACTATCAATCAATCAATCAAATGTATTTGTAAAGCCCTTCTTACATCACCTGATGTCACAAAGTGCTGTACAGAAACCCAGCCTAAAACCCCAAAAAGCAAGCAATGCAGGTGTAGAAGCACGGTGGCTAGGAAAACTCCCTAGAAAGGCCAGTACCTAGGAAGAAACCTAGAGAGGAACCAGGCTATGAGGGGTGGCCATTTCTCTTCTGGCTGTGCCTGGTGGAGATTATAACAGAACATGGCCAACATGTTCAAATGTTCATAGATGACCAGCAGGGTCAGATGATAATAATAATCACAGTGGTAGTAGAGGGTGCAACAGGTCAGCACCTCAGGAGTAAATGTCAGTTGGCTTTTCGTAGCCGATCATTCAGAGTATCTCCTGCTGTTTCTAGAGTGTTGAAAACAGCAGGTCTGTGACAAGGTAGCACGTCCGGTGAACAGGTCAGGGTTCCATAGCCGCAGGCAGAACAGTAGAAACTGGACCAGCAGCACGAACAGGTGAACTGGGGACTGCAAGTAGTCATCAGGCCAGGTAGTCCTGAGCTATGGTCCTATGGCTCAGGTCCTCCAAGAGAGAGAGAGAGAGAAAGAAAAAGAGAGAGAAAAAGGGAGAGAGAGTTAGAAAGAGCATACTTAAATTCACACAGGACACCGGATAAGAGAGGAGAAATACTCCAGATATAACAGACTGACCCTAGCCCCCCGACACAAACTATTGCAGCATAAATACTGTAGGCTAAGACTCGAGGGGTCGGGAGACACTGTGGCCCCATCCGACGATACCCCCGGACAGGGCCAAACAGGCAGGATATAACCCCACCCAATTTGCTAAAGCACAGCCCCACACCACTAGAGAGATATTTTCAACCACCAACCTACTATCCTGAGACAAGGCAGAGTTTAGCCCACAAAGATCTCCCCCACAGCACAAACCTGAGGGAGGGCACCAACTCGGACAACCCACTCAAGTGAAGCACCCCTCCTAGTGACGGCATGGAAGAGCACCAGTAAGCCAGTGACTTAGCCCCCGTAATAGGGTTTGAGGCAGAGAATCCCAGTGGAGAGAGGGGAACTGGCCAGGCAGAGACAGCAAGGGTGATTTGTTGCTCCAGTGCCTTTCCGTTCACCTTCACACTCCTGGACCAGACTATATTCAATCATAGGACCTACTGAAGAGATGAGTCTTCAATAAAGACTTAAAGGTTAAGATCGAGTCTGCAACTCTCACATGGATAGGCAGACCATTCCATAAAAATGGAGCTCTATAGGAGAAAGCCCTGCCTCCAGCTGTTTGTTTAGAAATTCTAGGGACAGTAAGGAGGCCTGTTTCTTGTGACCATAGCGTATGTGTAGGTATGTACGGGAGGACCAAATCTGAAAGATATGTAGGAGCAAGCCCGTGTAATGCTTTGTAGGTTAGCAGTAAAACATTGAAATCAGCTCTAGCCTTAACAGGAAGCCAGTGTAGAGAGGCTAGCACTGGAGTAATGTGATCAACTTTTTGGGTTCTAGTCAAGATTCTAGAAGCCGTGTTTAGCACTAACTGAAGTTTATTTAGTGCTTTATCCGGGTAGCTGGAAAGTAGAGCATTGCAGTAGTCTAATCTAGAAGTGACCAAAGCATGGATACATTTTTCTGCATAATTTTTGGACAGAAAGTTTCAGATTTTTGCAATGTTACATAGATGGAAAAAAGCTTTCCTTGAAACTGTCTTGATATGTTCGTCAAAAGGGAGATCAGGGTCCAGAGTAACGCCGAGGTCCTTCACAGTTTTATTTGAGACGACTGTACAACCATTAAGATTAATTGTCAGATTCAACAGAAGATCTCTTTGTTTCTTGGGACCTAGAACTAGTGCCTCTGTTTGTCCGAGTTTAAAAGTAGAACATTTGCCGACATCCACTTCCTTATGTCAGAAACACAGGCTTCCAGGGAGGGAATTTTGGGGCTTCACCATGTTTCTTCAAAATATACAGCTGTGTGTCGTCCACATAGCAGTGAAAGTTAACATTATGTTTCTGAATGACATCACCAAGAGGTAAAATATATAGTGAAAACAATAGTGGTCCTAAAACGGAGCCTTGAGTAACACCGAAATGTACAGTTGATTTGTCATAGGACAAACCATATACAGAGACAAACTGATATCTTTCCGACAGAAAAAAAAACGTCCCAAACTTATCTGTGTCGACCAATTTTGGTTTCCAATCTCTCCAAAAGAATGTGGTGATCGATGGTATCAAAAGCAGCACTAAGGTCTAGGAGCACAAGAACAGATGCAGAGACTCAGTCTGATACCATTAAAAGGTAATTTACCAACTTCACAAGTGCAGTCTCAGTGCAATGATTTGGTCTAAAACCAGACTGAAGCATTTTGTATACATTGTTTGTCTTCAGGAAAACAGTGAGTTGCTGTGCAACAGCTTTTTCTAACATTTTTGAGAGGAATGGGAGATTCGATATAGGCCAATAGTCTTTTATATTTCTGGGTTAAGGTTTAACTTTTTCAAGATAGGCTTTATTACTGCCACTTTTAGTGAGTTTGGTAGGGAGCTGTTTATTATGTTCAACATAGTAGGGCCAAGCACAGGAAGCAGATTTTCCAGTAGTTTAGTTGGAATAGGGTCCAATATGCAGGTTGAAGATTTAGAGGCCATGACTATTTTCATCAACGTGTCAAGAGATATAGTATTAAAAACTTGAGTGTCTCCCTTGATCCTAGGTCCTGGCAGTGTTGTGCAGACTCAGGACAACTGCGCTTTGGAGAAATATGCAGATTTAAAGAGGAGTCCGTAATTTGCTTTCTAATGATCATGATCTTTTCGTCAAAGAAGTTCACTAATTTATCACTGTTGAAGTGAAAACCATCCTCTTTTGGGGAATGCTACTTTTTAGTTAGCTTTGCGACAGTATCAAAAATACATTTTAGATTGTTCTTATTTTCCTCAATTAAGTTGGAAAAATAGGATGATCGAGCAGTAAGGGCTCTTCGATACTGCACGGTACTGTCTTTCCAAACTAGTCGGAAGACTTCTAGTTTGGTGTAGCGCCATTTCTGTTCCAATTTTCTGGAAGCTTGCTTCAGAGCTCGGGTATTTTCTGTATACCAGGGAGCTAGTTTCTTATGACAAATGTTTTTAGTTTTTAGGGGTGTGACTGCATCTAAGATATTACGCAAGGTTAAATTGAGGTCCTCAGTTAGGTGGTTAACATATTTTTGTATTCTGACGTCCTTGGGTAGGTGTAGGGAGTCTGGAAGAGCATCTAGGGATCTTTTGTCACGTTCTGACCATAGTTCTGTTATTTTATTCTTTGTTTTAGTATGGTCAGGGTGTGAGTTGGGGTGGGCAGTCTGTTTGTTTTTCTATGTTGGTTTTTGTGTTCGGCCTAGTATGGTTCTCAATCAGAGGCAGGTGTCGTTAGTTGTCTCTGATTGAAAATCATACTTAGGTAGCCTGGGTTTCACTTTTGGTTTGTGGGTGTTTGTTTTCCATGTGAGTGTTTGGTCCACACGGTACTGTTTCAGTTTTTGTTTTGTTCACATCGTTTATTGTTTTGTATTTCAGTGTTCAGTTTGTTTCATTAAATATTACATCATGAACACTTACCACGCTGCGCATTGGTCCTCCGATCCTTCTCGCTACTCCTCCTCAGAAGAGGAGGAAGAATGCCGTTACATCTTTGGGTTGTCCGAGAATTTATAGCACAGCTTTTGATGATCCTTGGTTGGGGTCTAAGCAGATTATTTGTTGCAATTGCAAACATAATAAAATGGTGGTCCGGATTATGAGGAAAAACATGAATTAAGGTCCACAACATTTATTCCACGGGACAAAACTAGGCCCAGAGTATGACTGTGGCAGTAAGCAGGTCCGGAGACATGTTGGACGAAACCCAGTGAGTTGATGTTGGCTCTGAAAGCCCTTTGGAGTGGGTCTGTGGACTTTTTCATGTGAATATTAAATTCACCAAAAGTTAGAATATTATCTGCCATGACTACAAGATCCAATAGGAATTCAATCAGTGAGGAATGCTGTATATGATCCAGGAGACCTGTAAACAGTAGCTATAAAAGGTGATTGAGTAGGCTGCATAGATTTCATGACTAGAAGCTCAAAAGACGAAAATTGAAATTTGTATCGTAAATGTTAGCAACACCTCCGCCTTTGCAGGATGCGCGGGGGATATGGTCACTACTTTAACCAGGAGGAGAGGCCTCATTTAACACAGTAAATTCATCAGGCTTAAGCCATGTTTCAGTCAGCCCAATCACATCAAGATTATGATCAGTGATTCGTTCATTGACTATAACTGCCTTGGAAGTGAGGGATCTAACATTAAGTAGCCCTATTTTGAGATGTGAGGTATCACAAACTCTTTCAATAATGGCAGGAATGGAGGAGGTCTTTATTCCAGGGAGATTGCTAAGGCAAACACTGCGTGTTTAGTTTTGCCCAACCTAGATCAAGGCACAGACACGGTCTCAATGGGGATAGCTGAGCTGACTACACTGACTGTGCTAGTGGCAGACTCCACTAAGCTGGCAGGCTGGCTAACAGCTTGCTGCCTGGCCTGCACCCTATTTCATTGGGGAGCTGGAGGAGTTAGAGCACTGTCTATGTTGGTAGATAAGATGAGAGCACCCCTCCAGCTAGGATGGAGTGCGCCACTCCTCAGCAGTCCAGGCTTGGTCCTGTTTGTGGGTGAGTCCCAGAAAGAGGGCCAATTATCTACAAATTCTATATTTGGGAGGGCAGAAACAGTTTTCTACCAGCGAATGAGTTGTGAGACTTTGCTCTAGAGCTCATCACTTCCCATAACTGGGAGGGGCCAGAGACAATTACTACAGCATGGCCACCCTAAAAGGACTTAACCTTAGCTGGCAAAAACCCCAAACACCTTTAAACAGGTACGGTGATAATACACTGGAATAGCAATAGGCTACTATTGCACATGTACACTAACAACGGACAATACTTACAAACAATACGGAGACACTCGTTATGAAAACAAATACCTAATTTGCATAAACGTTAGCGTTTACAATAAACAATATAAATGTGCCAGCAGTACTTGATGGGCGAAACACAGGAGAGCTCATTAAAGTGGTCACCTGTCACAAAAACAGTTGGAGAAACCAAATGAGCACAACCTGTGGCTAAATCCGGGAACTTTCTCACGAGCGTTTGGGCTAAATCCAGGAGCTTTCTCTTGAGTGTTTGGGCTAAATCCAGGAACTTTCTCTTGAGTGTTTGGGCTAAATCCAGGAACTTTCTCTTGAGTGTTTGGGCTAAATCCAGGAACTTTCTCTTGAGTGTTTGGGCTAAATCCGGGAACTTTCTCGTGAGCTTTTGGTTTCACCTAATATCTATGAGGTGGTGAGGGGAACACGGTGCCGTTTCAAACAAAATAAATATACAGGTAAACATTTCTAAATTCATGATATGATTACTATATTCTTGATATTATATGAAATACACTGGCATTTGTGTTCTTGCAAAGCATAATGTTTAGTGGAATTAGCGATCAGAGAGATCGTTCAAGACTGTTTGGAGAATGTGGTTGAAAAGACTGAGAGCTTGTTGTAGTGATACTCAAGTTAAATATATCCTCCAGTGGATTTGTAAACTTTTTTAACCAGTAGTTCTCAAAAAGTAGCACTCAAAAAGTGGTGCCCGAAAATTGCGAACCATGTCAAATATATATAGACATGTGCACCATGTCATGGCTCTCTCTCTATTGTGTCTACTGAGCCGTTGGGCCTGCCCTGCAACTTTATTGGAATACTCAAGGCAGGCCTCTTTCAAGTTGTCACTCAAATGTGAGGGGCGGAAGCTCATTGGATAGAACTCAAATTGCTAGGGGCTGGCCCACGTGGGGGAAATGAATGGTAAATTGTGCAGCACAGCTTCAAGAAAAAAGTATTTAAAACCAGGGATTTCATGGCTAATTAAGGTAAGTCAGTAATTCTGCTCATAGATTATGCATGTATGAACTACACATTGACACAATACTTTCTTATTCGCCAAAGTACTGGAGCATGTCTTTTATGTTGATACCAAACAATCATTCTGTTTGTGTGGGGAGAAATGAAGGTAACGTTCCGTAGATGGCCCCATAGAGAAGTCAAATCTGAAAATTCCAAATAAGACAGTTTAGTCATCACATCTGTACGCAAAACATCCATTAAATGATTAAAGTAATTGTCTTAGAGGCAAAAAAGAAATGTAGAACATTCACATTCCATGCCTTTCTAAGGACTTCGAAAGCCAAGTCAACAAACAGATTACCGACCATTTTGAATCTCACCATACCTTCTCTGCTATGCAATCTGGTTTCAGAGCTGGTCATGGGTGCACCTCAGCCACGCTCAAGGTCCTAAACGATATCTTAACCGCCATCGATAAGAAACATTACTGTGCAGCCGTATTCATTGATCTGGCCAAGTCTTTCGACTCTGTCAATCACCACATCCTCATCGGCAGACTCGACAGCCTTGGTTTCTCAAATGATTGCCTCGCCTGGTTCACCAACTACTTCTCTGATAGAGTTCAGTGTCTCAAATCGGAGGGTCTGCTGTCCAGACCTCTGGCAGTCTCTATGGGGGTGCCACAGGATTCAATTCTTGGACCAACTCTCTTCTCTGTATACATCAATGAGGTCGCTCTTGCTGCTGGTGAGTCTCTGATCCACCTCTACGCAGACAACACCATTCTGTATACTTCTGGCCCTTCTTTGGACACTGTGTTAACAACCCTCCAGGCAAGCTTCAATGCAATACAACTCTCCTTCCGTGGCCTCCAATTGCTCTTAAATACAAGTAAAACTAAATGCATGCTCTTCAACCGATCGCTACCTGCACCTACCCGCCTGTCCAACATCACTACTCTGAACGGCTCTGACTTAGAATACGTGGACAACTACAAATACTTAGGTGTCTGGTTAGACTGTAAACTCTCCTTCCAGACCCATATCAAACATCTCCAATCCAAAGTTAAATCTAGAATTGGCTTCCTATTTCGCAACAAAGCATCCTTCACTCATACATACCCTTGTAAAACTGACCATCCTACCAATCCTCGACTTTGGCGATGTAATTTACAAAATAGCCTCCAATACCCTACTCAACAAATTTGATGCAGTCTATCACAGTGCAATCCGTTTTGTCACCAAAGCCCCATATACTACCCACCATTACAACCTGTACACTCTCGTTGGCTGGCCCTCGCTTCATACTCGTCGCCAAACCCACTGGCTCCATGTCATCTACAAGACCCTGCTAGGTAAAGTCCCCCCTTATCTCAGCTCGCTGGTCACCATAGCATCTCCCACCTGTAGCACACGCTCCAGTCACCCCCAAAACCAATTCTTCCTTTGGCCGCCTCTCCTTCCAGTTCTCTGCTGCCAATGACTGGAACGAACTACAAAAATCTCTGAAACTGGAAACACGTATCTCCCTCACTAGCTTTAAGCACCAACTGTCAGAACAGCTCACAGATTACTGCACCTGTACATAGCCCACCTATAATTTAGCCCAAACAACTACCTCTTTCCCTACTGTATTAATTCATTAATTTATTTTGCTCCTTTGCACCCCATTATTTTTATTTCTACTTTGCACATTCTTCCATTGCAAATCTACCATTCCAGTGTTTTACTTGCTATATTGTATTTACTTTGCCACCTTGGCCTTTTTTTGCCTTTACCTCCCTTATCTCACCTCATTGCAAATCTACCATTCCAGTGTTTTACTTGCTATATTGTATTTACTTTGCCACCTTGGCCTTTTTTTTGCCTTTACCTCCCTTATCTCACCTCATTTGCTCACATCGTATATAGACTTGTTTATACTGTATTATTGACTGTATGTTTGTTTTACTCCATGTGTAACTGTGTCGTTGTATGTGTCGAACTGCTTTGCTTTATCTTGGCCAGGTCGCAATTGTAAATGAGAACTTGTTCTCAACTTGCCTACCTGGTTAAATAAAGGTGAAATGAATAAATAAAATAAAATAAAACAGCCGAAGAATCTTCAATTTTATATTCATCCACTTTCTGTCATGTTTCTGGATGGCGTGAGGACGTTGTCATGGCTCGTCAGGGCTACAGTGTGCACTGAGTGCTAGTACGCAGGCGTCAAGGGGCTCTGTAAAACCGGAACTAGAGAGATGGCAACTACCACAAAGCGGTGTATGCTATTTTGAGTAGATTACATTGAAAACAACGGCCATCCATCTTGGACACTGTCTCCAGTTAATTTATAAGCTTAGTGGGTCAAACGCATAGTGATCAGGCCACACCTCGCCACACCCACCAAACAGCAGTGGTGTAAAGTACTTGAGTAAAATACTTTAAAGTATTACTTACGTTGTTTCTGTACTTTACGTTACTATTCATATTTTTGGCAACTTCTACTTTTACTTCACTACATTCCTAAAGAAAATAATGTACTTTTCTACTCCATACATTTTCCCTGACACCCAAAAGTACTCGTTACATTTTGACAGGAAAATGATCCAATTCACACACGGATCAAAATAACTTCCTTGGTCATCTCTACTGCCTCTGATCTGGTGGACTGACTAAACACAAATGCTTAGTTTGTAAAATTATGTCTGAGTGTGCCCCTGGCTATCCGTCAATAAAAAGAAAACAATAAAATTGTGCTGTCTGGTTGGCTTAATATAAGGAAGTTGAAATTATTTATACTTTTAATACTTAAGTTCATTTTAGCAATTCTATTTACTTTTGATACTTAAGTATATTCAAAACCAAATACTTTTAGACTTTAACTCAAGTAGTATTTTACTGGGTGATTTTCAGTTTTACTTGAGAAATTTTCTATTAAGGTATCTTTACTTTTACTGAAGTATGACAATTGAGTACTTTATCTGTCACAACTTCCTCCGAAGTCAGTCCCTCTCCTTGTTCGGCAACGTTCGGTGGTCGACGTCACCGGTCTTCTAGCCATTGCCGATCCACCTTTAATTTTCCATTTGTTTTGTCTTATCTTCCCACACACCTGGTTTCAATCCCATCAATTCCATGTTGTTCCCCCCCATGTCCTTGTCCGGTATTGTTAATTGTAAGTGCTTCTGCACGTTATATCTGGTGTGCGTCGTGTTTTGTACCCATTCATTGATTGTTCTGGTTTCCGGTGGGTTTTTATTATTAAACTGAGCCGTTGGAAACACAGTTTTTGCTCGTCCCTCGTCTGACTTCTCTGCCGCCAGTACGCACCCCTTAGAGTATCATTCAGTACAAACCGTCACCCAACGTAGCAAATGTTGACGTGAACTGAACGTACCCATGGTCACAGTAGTTACATCCCAATCTCTTCTTCCTCCTGAAGTGTGCACTCGTGACTTGTTCACTACTCCCGACAAATCTAAAATCGGTGAAGGGGGAAGAGAGGAAGAGGAAGAGAGGGAGCACACAAGAGGAGAGGCAAGGGTGTTGGTTGTATGGTTCAGGTCATCTGGAGCGTTGACTCTCCTTAGAGAAGGTAGACTAGTGGTTAGAAGGTTGAGCCAGTGAACCGAAAGGTTGCTAGATTGAATCCCTGAGCTGACAAGGTCAAAAAAAAAAATCTGTCGTTCTGCCCCTGAACAAGGCAGTTAACCTGCTGTTCCCCGGTAGGCTGCATTGTAAATAAGAATTTGTTCTTAACTGACATGCCTAGTTAAATAAAGGTTAAATAAAAAAAGAGAACCCCCCCCGCCACACACACTCTCATGTGGAATCAGACATTGTGCATACATAATATTTGCTATAACCTCTAAATACTGGATGAGAGACAGCGATAGAGGGAGAGAGAGAGAAACAGCGATAGAGGGAGAGAGAGCGATAGAGGGAGAGAAAGAGACAGTGATAGAGGGAGAGAGAGACAGCGATAGAGGGAGAGAGAGAGAGAACTACGGGAAATAAAAGACAGAAGGAAGGCATAATAAAAGACTGTCAGCAAACAACTAGCAGATACAGTTAGACAGTTGACCTCTTCACCAGAAAACATACAGTAGAGAAGACTCTCTCTCTCCCTCCCTCTCTTGTTTTTACTTTCTCCCTCTCGTTCTTTCCCTCTCTTTCCCCCCTCTTCATCACCCCCTCTCTCCCTCTCCACCTATCTCTACCCTCTCTCCGTACTTTATTTTTCTCTTCTCTCTCTCTCGCTCTCTCGCTTTCTCTCACTCTCTTCTCCCTTATCAGTATAGCTCTCCCTCTCTATCACCAACTCTCTCTCACTCTTTCTACCTCTTTCTTTCTCTCTTTCTCTTTATTTCTCTCTCTCTCTCTCTCTCTCTCTCTCTCTCTCTGTTCTCCATAATCAATATAACTCTCTTCCTCTTCCTACCTACTCCCTCTCTCTTTCTCTCTCTCTCTCTCTCTCTCTCTTCTCCATAATCAATATAGCTATCGTCCTCTTCCTACCTCCTCCCTCTCTCTCTTTCTCTTTCTCTCTCTTTCTCTCTCTCTCTCTCTCTCTCTCTCTCTCTCTCTGTTCTCCATAATCAATATAACTCTTCCTCTTCCTACCTACTCCCTCTCTCTTTCTCTCTCTCTCTCTCTCTCTTCTCCATAATCAATATAGCTCTCTTCCTCTTCCTACCTCCTCCCTCTCTCTTTCTCTCTCCCTCTCGCTCTGCCCCTCTTTCTGCAGCAGCCATCTAAACATAGCTTCCTCTCTGGAGGATCAGCTTTACTGGATATATGAAAGCATACAGTCTCCCCCAGGCCTGCCTTGATTACATTCTCTACAGTTTGTAGTGTGTGTGTTGCCTCTGTGTGTGTTTGAGTAGGGTAAATATAGACTGTGTTTAAATCAGACAGAACACTGAGCAGAGCAGCAGGACAGAGAGATACTGTATGACAGAGGTTGTCACGGAGCCTGTGTTCTGATGGGGTCATTCCACCTCAAAAAGCACAAGAAAAAGGATTTCGACACCCACCATCTCACATTGTTCTGCAATAGTTTCTGTTGTTAGAAACAAAAAAATATTAGCATTCCTGCAACATTATTTTGTTGAGAAATTATATCGCTGAGAAATTAAGCTAGTTGATTGCACACAAATTGGCCATTTTAATGTATGGGATTCATATAATATCCAGTAACACTTTACTTTACACCCAAGATCATAGCATGTTAAGGCATGGTCATAACCATTTCATAATAAGTCAACAGCTGACATAACCTGACATAATATGGTCAAAACACAGTCATGACATGTATTTAGACCTGTTGTGACATATTGCATTATTTTATGGCTGGTTATGACACCTACATAAGAATGTCAAAACCCACAAAACCTACCACACAAGGCAAAACATTCCATTACACCATAGCCTACTTGTCAACAGTATGTTTATGTTATGTAACATTCTGAAATTGACCATGTTAAATTATCATTATAATTGAGCACACATTGATGTCAGACATGCACCTACCCCAATGCTCTGTTGCTGATGACTGGGATGAATGCAGGAGCAGATTTCAGAAGCAGAACAAGACTGATGCCTGACATAAGGGCATGTGATAGGCCTGTCTGGTTTATATGATTATGATGGTCATAATGCTTGTTGAGCACACATTTAATGTATTGTGAAATCGGTTGTAAAATGTATTTTGACGTTTAAAAATGGTATTATATTGTATATTACTGCCTTCATTTTAGCTGGACCCTGGGAAGAGTTACTGCTGCCTTGACAGCAGCTAATTGGGATCTATAATATATACAAACACAAATACAGTGTCATAAAGTGTATTTTCTTAGTCCAAGTGAAGTCACACAGGATGGTCATAATGCTTCATGACAGTGTCATAAAGTTATTTAAAATATGATGAAAAAACATGACTGTAAACAGAATGAATTACAACAATACCAAAGGACTTAAGAAACAAACTTTCAATCTAAAGGAAACTATGCAATACATTTGCATAAATGGGGGTTTTGACACATAACCAGCCATAGAATAACACAATATATGTCACAACAGGTGTAACTAATTGGGGCATGACAGTGTAACGACCATATTATGACAAGTTATGTCAGCTGTTATGACGTATTATGACATGGTTATGACCGTGTCCTAACGGGTTATGACGCAGAGTGTCAAGTAAAGTGCTACCTAATACTCTTCCCTTCTTTTTTTATTTGACTTAAAAACACATACAAACAGAAACAACAAACAGAAACACAACCCCAACACCTGACACACATCACAACATGCTCACACCTGTCCATGAATGCACAAAACCACACAGTAGCCTCTCTTTTCAATACACATATACCAAACATAATTATGTCTGTTGGGAAATGTCCCAGTCCTCAAGATGGTCAATGTAAGGTTTGCAGTTTTTAACAAACGTCTTTTTTGTTTTGCTTAATTTTATTAAACACAGAATGGAATAGAATGAAACTACGTAGTTCAGCCCTCCAGTTCATTATTGACTGTGAGCATGATGCTTTCCAATTGATAGGTATACCTTTTCTTGCAGGAATTATGCCTAAGTTACAAAACATAGTCATGGAGATGTATGGATATAAATACAGTGGGGAAAACAAGTATTTGATACACTGCTGATTTTGCACGTTTTCCTACTTACAAAGCATGTAGAGGTCTGTAATTTTTTTCATAGGTACACTTCAACTGTGAGAGACGGAATCTAAAACAAAAATCCAGAAATTCACATTGTATGAGTTTTAAGTAATTAATTTGCATTTTATTGCATGACATAAGTATTTGATCACCTACCAACCAGTAAGAATTCCAGCTCTCACAGACCTGTTAGTTTTTCTTTAAGAAGCCCTCCTGTTCTCCACTCATTACCTGTATTAACTGCACCTGTTTGAACTCGTTACCTGTATAAAAGACACCTGTCCACACACTCAATCAAACAGTCTCCAACCTCTCCACAATGGCCAACACCGGACATCAGGGAAAAAATTGTAGACCTGCACAAGGCTGAGATGGGTTACAGGACAATAGGCAAGCAGCTTGGTGAGAAGGCAACAACTGTTGGCGCAATTATTAGAAAATGGAAGAAGTTCAAGATGACGGTCAGACCCTCGGTCTGGGGCTCCATGCAAGATCTCACCTCGTGGGGCATCAATGATCATGAGGAAGGTGAGGGATCAGCCCAGAACTACACGGCAGGACCTGGTCAATGACCTGAAGAGAGCTGGGACCACAGTCTCAAAGAAAACCATTAGTAACAGACTACGCCGTCATGGATTAAAATCCTTCAGCGCACGCAAGGTCCCCCTGCTCAAGCCAGCGCATGTCCAGGCCTGTCTGAAGTTTGCCAATGAAAATCTGGATGATCCAGAGGAGGAATGGGGGAAGGTCATGTGGTCTGATGAGACAAAATTTGAGCTTTTTGGTATAAACTCTACTCGCCGTGTTTGGAGGAAGAAGGATGAGTACAACCCCAAGAACACCATCCCAACCGTGAAGCATGGAGGTGGAAACATCATTCTTTGTGGATGCTTTTCTGCAAAGGGGACAGGACGACTGCACCGTATTGAGGGGAGGATGGATGGGGTAATATACAGTGCCTTGCGAAAGTATTCGGCCCCCTTGAACTTTGCGACCTTTTGCCACATTTCAGGCTTCAAACATAAAGATATAAAACTGTATTTTTTTGTGAAGAATCAACAACAAGTGGGACACAATCATGAAGTGGAACGACATTTATTGGATATTTCAAACTTTTAACAAATCAAAAACTGAAAAATTGGGCGTGCAAAATTATTCAGCCCCCTTAAGTTAATACTTTGTAGCGCCACCTTTTGCTGCGATTACAGCTGTAAGTCGCTTGGGGAATGTATCTATCAGTTTTGCACATTGAGAGACTGAAATTTTTTCCCATTCCTCCTTGCAAAACAGCTCGAGCTCAGTGAGGTTGGATGGAGAGCATTTGTGAACAGCAGTTTTCAGTTCTTTCCACAGATTCTCGATTGGATTCAGGTCTGGACTTTGACTTGGCCATTCTAACACCTGGATATGTTTATTTTTGAACCATTCCATTGTAGATTTTGCTTTATGTTTTGGATCATTGTCTTGTTGGAAGACAAATCTCCGTCCCAGTCTCAGGTCTTTTGCAGACTCCATCAGGTTTTCTTCCAGAATGGTCCTGTATTTGGCTCCATCCATCTTCCCATCAAATTTAACCATCTTCCCTGTCCCTGCTGAAGAAAAGCACGCCCAAACCATGATGCTGCCACCACCATGTTTGACAGTGGGGATGGTGTGTTCAGCTGTGTTGCTTTTACGCCAAACATAACGTTTTGCATTGTTGCCAAAAAGTTCAATTTTGGTTTCATCTGACCAGAGCACCTTCTTCCACATGTTTGGTGTGTCTCCCAGGTGGCTTGTGGCAAACTTTAAACGACACTTTTTATGGATATCTTTAAGAAATGGCTTTCTTCTTGCCACTCTTCCATAAAGGCCAGATTTGAGCAATATATGACTGATTGTTGTCCTATGGACAGAGTTACCCAACTCAGCTGTAGATCTCTGCAGTTCATCCAGAGTGATCATGGGCCTCTTGGCTGCATCTCTGATCAGTCTTCTCCTTGTATGAGCTGAAAGTTTAGAGGGACGGCCAGGTCTTGGTAGATTTGCATTGGTCTGATACTCCTTCCATTTCAATATTATCGCTTGCACAGTGCTCCTTGGGATGTTTAAAGCTTGGGAAATCTTTTTGTATCCAAATCCGGCTTTAAACTTCTTCACAACAGTATCTCGGACCTGCCTGGTGTGCTCCTTGTTCTTCATGATGCTCTCTGCGCTTTTAACGGACCTCTGAGACTATCACAGTGCAGGTGCATTTATACGGAGACTTGATTACACACAGGTGGATTGTATTTATCATCATTAGTCATTTAGGTCAACATTGGATCATTCAGAGATCCTCACTGAACTCTGGAGAGAGTTTGCTGCATTGAAAGTAAAGGGGCTGAATAATTTTGCACGCCCAATTTTTCAGTTTTTTATTTGTTAAAAAAGTTTGAAATATCCAATTAATGTCGTTCCACTTCATGATTGTGTCCCACTTGTTGTTGATTCTTCACAAAAAAATACAGTTTTATATCTTTATGTTTGAAGCCTGAAATGTGGCAAAAGGTCGCAAAGTTCAAGGGGGCCGAATACTTTCGCAAGGCACTGTATCGCGAGATCTTGGCCAACAATCTCCTTCCCTCAGTAAGAGCATTGAAGATGGGTCGTGGCTGGGTCTTCCAGCGTGACAACGACCGGAAACACACAGCCAGGGCAACTAAGGAGTGGCTCCGTAAGAAGCATCTCAAGGTCCTGGAGTGGCCTATCCAGTTTCTAGACCTGAACCCAATAGAAAATCTTTGGAGGGAGCTGAAAGTCCGTATTGCCCAGCGACAGCCCCGAAACCTGAAGGATCTGGAGAAGGTCTGTATGGAGGAGTGGGCCAAAATCCCTGCAGTGTGTTTCAAATACTTGCCAACAAGGGTTTTGCCACCAAGTACTAAGTCATGTTTTGCAGAGGGGTCAAATTATTATTTCCCTCATTAAAATGCAAATCAATTTATAACATTTTTGAAATGCGCTTTTCTGGATTTTTTTGTTGTTATTCTGTCTCTCACTGTTCAAATAAACCTACCATTAAAATTATAGACTGATCATTTCTTTGTCAGTGGGCAAATGTACAAAATCAGCAGGGGATCAAATACTTTTTTCCCTCACTGTATGTTGTATGTGTATGATTGTGACTGTTGTGTAGATGATGTTGAGTAGATATGTTGTGTAGTTGTGGTTCTAATAGCATTGTGTCATTTCTATAGATGTGTTGTGTAGATGTGTTGTGCAGATGAGTTGTGTTGTATTGATGAGTTGTGCAGATGAGCTGTGCAAATGAGTTGTGTTGTGTTGATGAGTTGTGTAGATGTGGGTGTATAAGAAGCGTGTTAAAGCTGAATTGATGGTGATGGAGAAACAATTCATAGACAAAGGGCCTTGTTAGTCTGTGTGTGTGTGTGTGTGTGTGTGTGTGTGTGGGCGGGTGTAATCCCAGGGGAGATCCTATCAGAGCAGTCCCAGAGAGGCCTAGTGCTGTGAGGCGTGAACAGGTGTTGCTACGCCGCGAGTCTCCTCTCCTCTCTCTATCTTTCCATCATGATGGAGGGAAAAGGAGGAGGATGAGGAGGAGGATGGGGGGGCTCATTCACTCATCTCTATCTCCTGCCAAGGAAGTCCTCTAGGAACCACACACACACACACAGGAGAGGAAAGGAAAGGACGAAGACTGGGTAGAGGTTGATGATGATGACATGATGCAGAGAAAAAGAGTGATGACAGAGGAAGGAGAGTGGCTGTGTGTTAGGGTTAGAGGGGAGAAGAATGAGAGTGGCTGTGTGTTAGGGTTAGAGGAGAGAGGAAGGAGAGTGGCTGTGTGTTAGGTGTCATGACGTGGCCCTTTCTGGGTGTAGATCGTGGCTTCCCCCCTCTCTCTCTCTCACTCTCTCTCCTAAACCAGATTTAGTACCTTAGGTAATAATACCGGGTAGAAACTGCCAGGCAGTATGGAGGTAGAGAGCCTAGAGAGAACAAAGAAAGATTTGTCCAAACTCCTAAATACCCAAAATGTGAGAATTAAACAATATTTCTACTTTCGAGAATATGGGAATGGTCCGTGAACACTTAAGGGACAGTTATGATGAGTGTGTTTCGTTTGGTGATCTCATGAAGGACAGGAAACACACAGAACGGTATCTCTTAAAGTGTGCATTTCCCAGCTGTCAGGTTTACATCTAAATATTGTGAAACATTTGTGATTAAACAGGAAACTATTTGTGAAAAGATGTAATGTGATGTTAACCTTCTAAACTTTCGATTCACTACAGAAAGAGACAATTCTGGATGACATGGACTACTAGTTTGCAGCTAGAAATTACGTAAACTTAGAATGAGAATACTGACAACCGCCGAAGCATCTATTCTATGATAACATTTCTGAATGGTACTCTGAAGTATCCATTCTAACCACATACAACCACAAAATACTTTGTGACTTCAATGAAAGTTAACCAGAGACTCTGATGAACCCTACAGGACGATCGATGATTTCAACAGAGAAGACAACAACAACATACTGGGGTAAATATATATACATTGCAATCATTCTCGAAAGAGCGGCCGTTCATGTGCAAAGGATTAGCATTTCAATTAATATAATTATAGACTGTGTGTAATGAATTTATTTAGTCGTTCCCGCTCTTTCTCAGTCCCACCTCTTTCCTTTTGTCCACCAAGCTGTCATACCGGCTTAGCCCACTAGGGACTTTTCTATCATTGTTAGTAACCAATTTATACTGTTTGTTTGTTATGTATTTCTGTGATTATTTAGTTAGTAAGTAAATAAATAATTAAGCCAATTTGTATATTGCTGATTCATAATTTATGCTAGGGTTCGAGTTCAGATAACCAAGAATGTTACGACATTTGGAACGAGACTAACAAGGTAATAATAATGTTAGTTAGTTTAATCAAGTAATAATAATTACACATAGAGAATTGATTTGGTAAAATAACAGTCTTCAAATGTATTGATAGTGAAGACACGGCATAGGGTTAGAGGAAGGAGAGTGGCTGTGTGTTAGGGTTAGTAATAGTTGTAGTAGTAGAACATTATTGATCACATGACAGGAAATGTATGTATCACCACTAGCATCAGCAATACAAAGATATTAGTGCCATCGTATCTAGCCTTTTAATGTTCTTTGTGTATGTGTGTGTGTGTAGTGAGAGAGACAGAAAGTATGATGTCCTGTAGAGTTTCCATAAGAGGCAGGATGTAGTGGAGCAGGTAGAGAGCTTCAAATTCCACAGTGTCCACATCCCTAAAACCTGTCATGGTCCATACACACCAACAGAGTCGTGAAGAGGGCACGATAACACCTCTTCCCTCTCAGGAGGCTGAAAAGATTTGGCATGGGCCCTCAGATCCTGAAAAAGTTCTACAGCTGCATCACTGAGAGCATTTTGACCGGCTGCATCATCGCTTGGCATGGCAACTGCTCGGCATCCGACCGCAAGGCAGTACAGAGGGTAGTGCGTATGGCCCAGGACATCACTGGAGCCGAACTCCCTGACATCCAGGACCTTTATACCAGGTGGTATCAAAGGAAGGCCCTAAAAATGGTCAAAGACTCCAGCCCCCCAAGTCATAGATTGTTCTCTCTGCTACCGCACGGAAAATGGTACCGGAGCGCCAAGTCTGGGACCAAAAAGCACCTGAACAGCTTCTACCCATAAGACTGCTGAACAGTTTATCAAATGTACATCACCCCCATTATTATGTATTTATTTCACACTGCCTCTACACACTTATCCAGAGCAATTTACAGTAGAGTGCATACATTTTTCCATACGGGTCCCCCACAGGAATTGAACCCACAACCCTGGCGTTGAAAGTGTGATGCTGTACCAAATGAGCTACATAGGACTCTACATAAGCTCACACACATAAAACGCACACACACATGGATATTGAAGCCATGCACATACACTCACACATGCACACACTTCACATATGCTACTGCTACTCTGTTTATTATATATACTGATTGCCGACATACTTCTACCCCTACCTACATGTATATACTATATTACATCAATTACCTCATCAAATCGAATGACAATTTATTGGTCACTTACTCCGAATACAACAGGTGTAGACATTACAGTGAAATGCTTACCTCAGATCCTGTTTCCAACAATGCAGAGTTAAAAAATAAGACAAATATTTGCTAAATACAAAAGGAAATAGTAACACAATAAAAACAATAACGAGGCTATATACTGTTGGTCAATTTCTTCAACAGATGATCAATTGTATAAAATTCTCAAACTTATACATTAGTAGTAGAAAGGAAACACAGAGTCTTTAAGTATAAAAATCCTCCTTTAGTAACACAATTGTAGGCTGAAGTTGGTACAGAGTACAGTATATGATAGCTTTCCCCGGGTTCTGCAAGGTGTCTAAGACATCCTGCAACTTATATAGCCTCCCCATTGACATTTCACAACAGATAAGTCTAAGCATCTTCTGGCAGGTGGAGGTTTCCATCAGGCCTGCAGTGGCCTTGTGTTCTCAGAAAACCAGTCGTATTCTCAGAGCCTCAGACAGCCATGGTGGGGCCCAGACAGGAGGAGTATGAGTGTAGGCAGTTTCCATCAGGCCTGCAGTGGCCTTGTGTTCTCAGAAAACCAGTCGTATTCTCAGAGCCTCAGACAGCCATGGTGGGGCCCAGACAGGAGGAGTATGAGCGTAGGCAGTTTCCATCAGGTCTGCAGTGGCCTTGTGTTCTCAGAAAACCAGTCGTATTCTCAGAGCCTCAGACAGCCATGGTGGGGCCCAGACAGGAGGAGTATGAGCGTAGGCAGTTTCCATCAGGTCTGCAGTGGCCTTGTGTTCTCAGAAAACCAGTCGTATTCTCAGAGCCTCAGACAGCCATGGTGGGGCCCAGACAGGAGGAGTATGAGTGTAGGCAGTTTCCATCAGGTCTGCAGTGGCCTTGTGTTCTCAGAAAACCAGTCGTATTCTCAGAGCCTCAGACAGCCATGGTGGGGCCCAGACAGGAGGAGTATGAGTGTAGGCAGTTTCCATCAGGTCTGCAGTGGCCTTGTGTTCTCAGAAAACCAGTCGTATTCTCAGAGCCTCAGACAGCCATGGTGGGGCCCAGACAGGAGGAGTATGAGCGTAGGCAGTTTCCATCAGGTCTGCAGTGGCCTTGTGTTCTCAGAAAACCAGTCGTATTCTCAGAGCCTCAGACAGCCATGGTGGGGCCCAGACAGGAGGAGTATGAGTGTAGGCAGTTTCCATCAGGTCTGCAGTGGCCTTGTGTTCTCAGAAAACCAGTCGTATTCTCAGAGCCTCAGACAGCCATGGTGGGGCCCAGACAGGAGGAGTATGAGCGTAGGCAGTTTCCATCAGGCCTGCAGTGGCCTTGTGTTCTCAGAGCCTCAGACAGCCATGGTGGGGCCCAGACAGGAGGAGTATGAGCGTAGGCAGTTTCCATCAGGCCTGCAGTTGCCTTGTGTTCTCAGAGCCTCAGACAGCCATGGTGGGGCCCAGACAGGAGGAGTATGAGCGTAGGCAGTTTCCATCAGGCCTGCAGTGGCCTTGTGTTCTCAGAAAACCAGTCGTATTCTCAGAGCCTCAGACAGCCATGGTGGGGCCCAGACAGGAGGAGTATGAGTGTAGGCAGTTTCCATCAGGCCTGCAGTGGCCTTGTGTTCTCAGAAAACCAGTCGTATTCTCAGAGCCTCAGACAGCCATGGTGGGGCCCAGACAGGAGGAGTATGAGTGTAGGCAGTTTCCATCAGGTCTGCAGTGGCCTTGTGTTCTCAGAAAACCAGTCGTATTCTCAGAGCCTCAGACAGCCATGGTGGGGCCCAGACAGGAGGAGTATGAGCGTAGGCAGTTTCCATCAGGCCTGCAGTTGCCTTGTGTTCTCAGAGCCTCAGACAGCCATGGTGGGGCCCAGACAGGAGGAGTATGAGTGTAGGCAGTTTCCATCAGGCCTGCAGTGGCCTTGTGTTCTCAGAAAACCAGTCGTATTCTCAGAGCCTCAGACAGCCATGGTGGGGCCCAGACAGGAGGAGTATGAGTGTAGGCAGTTTCCATCAGGCCTGCAGTGGCCTTGTGTTCTCAGAAAACCAGTCGTATTCTCAGAGCCTCAGACAGCCATGGTGGGGCCCAGACAGGAGGAGTATGAGCGTAGGCAGTTTCCATCAGGCCTGCAGTTGCGTTATGTTCTCAGAGCCTCAGACAGCCATGGTGGGGCCCAGACAGGAGGAGTATGAGCGTAGGCAGTTTCCATCAGGCCTGCAGTGGCCTTGTGTTCTCAGAAAACCAGTCGTATTGTCAGAGCCTCAGACAGCCATGGTGGGGCCCAGACAGGAGGAGTATGAGCGTAGGCAGTTTCCATCAGGCCTGCAGTGGCCTTGTGTTCTCAGAAAACCAGTCGTATTGTCAGAGCCTCAGACAGCCATGGTGGGGCCCAGACAGGAGGAGTATGAGCGTAGGCAGTTTCCATCAGGTCTGCAGTGGCCTTGTGTTCTCAGAAAACCAGTCGTATTCTCAGAGCCTCAGACAGCCATGGTGGGGCCCAGACAGGAGGAGTATGAGCGTAGGCAGTTTCCATCAGGTCTGCAGTGGCCTTGTGTTCTCAGAAAACCAGTCGTATTGTCAGAGCCTCAGACAGCCATGGTGGGGCCCAGACAGGAGGAGTATGAGCGTAGGCAGTTTCCATCAGGCCTGCAGTGGCCTTGTGTTCTCAGAAAACCAGTCGTATTCTCAGAGCCTCAGACAGCCATGGTGGGGCCCAGACAGGAGGAGTATGAGCGTAGGCAGTTTCCATCAGGCCTGCAGTTGCCTTGTGTTCTCAGAGCCTCAGACAGCCATGGTGGGGCCCAGACAGGAGGAGTATGAGCGTAGGCAGTTTCCATCAGGCCTGCAGTGGCCTTGTGTTCTCAGAAAACCAGTCGTATTGTCAGAGCCTCAGACAGCCATGGTGGGGCCCAGACAGGAGGAGTATGAGCGTAGGCAGTTTCCATCAGGCCTGCAGTGGCCTTGTGTTCTCAGAAAACCAGTCGTATTGTCAGAGCCTCAGACAGCCATGGTGGGGCCCAGACAGGAGGAGTATGAGCGTAGGCAGTTTCCATCAGGTCTGCAGTGGCCTTGTGTTCTCAGAGCCTCAGACAGCCATGGTGGGGCCCAGACAGGAGGAGTATGAGCGTAGGCAGTTTCCATCAGGTCTGCAGTGGCCTTGTGTTCTCAGAGCCTCAGACAGCCATGGTGGGGCCCAGACAGGAGGAGTATGAGTGTAGGTGGTTTCCGCCTTCTGATATTGTCTGAAGGGCACAATACTCAAAACAGGTGTTAACACACACACAGAAGTCTCCTAAGAGAAGACCCTACAGTTTGTCATAACACAATTTATTAACCCTTTAAAAGGTATGAGGCCTTTGTTTAACCCCGTCATCCCCCCCTTTGAGGCTACTAGGCCTCAACAAATGCAAAGTAACTCAAGCATAGTGATTATAAGAATCATCCATAAAAGGTGCTTTAGACTGTAAGCAATCCTCAGGAGATTGAGGATAGAAATAAGGGACTTGTTGTGCACTCTTATCTGTTATGGTGGTTGTGACGTCTTCTGGTAGTGTGATATGTGGTGCCACCCCTGATGCTCCTAGACCTTCACCACTGCAGGTGTTTCTGCGATGACCTGGTAGGAACCTATCGATCTAGGGTGCTTCCACTTGGTTTTTGGACCTTCAGCTTGATCCATTCTCCAACGTCAACAGGTAGGCTGTCTGGGTCACCCTGTTCTGGAACTTTCTGGGCTTTCCTGTATTGGGAACACAAATACATAACAGCAAGAGTTAGTTCCAGTTTTTGCTCAAATCATCATCCAGTGCAGTCAGGTCAGTGGTCTGTGTAAAGAACGCTCATTGGATTGCCAGTTAAGAGCTCATGTGGGCTAAGCCCTGTTCCGCGGTTTACACTATTGCGCATTTTCATCAAGACTAAGGGGGACACTCTACCCATCACTTCCCTGTGGAGTGACATGCTTTGGCAAGCCCCCCTTTTATGGTTTGGTTAGCTCTTTCAGTAATCCCATTACTTTGTGGGTGTTAGATACAAACAAACTTCTGATCTATCCCCAATTGGGCAGCCACCTGTGCAACCACATCTAATGAGAAATGGGGGCCATTGTCTGCGGAGAGAACTTCCGGTGCGCCGAATCTAGGGATGATTTCCCTTTTGCTACCATTTTAGCTTCACAGTGCACAGTTGGAAATGCTTCGACCCACCTGGTAAATCGGTCAATTATTACAAGGCAGTATCTCATCCTTTCCTTTCGTTCAACCATGTCTATGAAGTCCATAGCTAAATGGGTGATCAGGCTGGCCGGCGCTGGAAAGTTCCCTGATTTTAAGGGGGTATTGCATGCATGTAGTACATTTATACATGTTAGTTTTGCAAATTTCAATCAGATTTGGACAAAACCAGGTGTCTTACCATCTCCCCCCTTGGCGTGCGACCCACCTTGTGGGCCAGGAGACACACAGAGGAGACAACAGGCAGATGCAGAACTGGTTTGCCAGAGAGTGTTTGCCTCCACAGGCCACCAGGGCCTCTGGAGCAGCCCCTAGATTCCCATAAGGTGTGATTATGTGCGTCAGCAGCCTGGTGTTGGTCCAGATCAGTGATTTCAGACATACACAGGGAGGCAAGCAGAACAGCATGAGTATGGCAGCAGGAAGCAGCAGGATCAACAGCTGTATTATCCAAACTAACGCTGTCAGTGTTACTTGGCAGGAAGCAACATAGAAGCCCTGCTTGAAGCTATCTGTAAACAGTGCTGAATAGGGGTACCAGATGCATTAACAAAGTCCCTACCTTTCCAAGACAGGCAAACGCCAATGGCTTATGCAGAGTCAGAATAAATGTTAACCTTCAAACCATTACCTAATTTACATGCTTCAGTAAGGGCCAGGAGCTCAGCTTATTGTGCTGAGCAATGTTCTGGCAAAGGCTGTTCAATCAATACTGTCCTATCTGTTGAAACTATTTATTTATTTTAATTTTACCTTTATTTAACTAGGCAAGTCAGTTAAGAACAATTTCTTATTTTCAATGACGGCCTAGGAACAGTGGGTTGAATGCCTGTTCAGGGGCAGAACGACAGATTTGTACCTTGTCAGCTCGGGGATTTGAACTTGCAACCTTTCGGTTATTAGTCCAACACTCTAACCACTAGGCTACCCTGCCGCCCCAATATACCAAACCCTGCATATTTTCTTCCAGTGTCCTTAACCTATAAAGGCAGATCCATCAACAAAGAGAGTAACATCAGGGAGCTCAGGAGGTTCATCATAAAGGTTAGGTCGAGCCTTGGAATTACATTGGACTTGATTAGTTGTGTAGCTCTCCATCTTCCAGAGAGACTTGCAGTTGTGCTGGGTTGACAACGGAGCATTGTTGAATCGAAAGGTGAGGTTGTGTCAGAAGGCATTCATACCCAGCAAGTCTTGCAACCGTAAGACATGAGTTCTTCTGACTCAGTAATGCAATCACAGCATGGGAGACGTAAACAGTGGTAGGGTGTTGTAACGTCAGAGTGGCAGATTTCTCAATGGTTATGGTTTCCAATATGGTTGAGGAGGGAACTGAGTCGCAGGTGCTTGATGAAACTGCGGAGCAGGTGGTGGAGGAGGCTGCTGCTGCAGGGCAGCTGAGGTTACAGCCACCGTTAGATTGTTGGTTTTTCCTTTGTCCAGTTGGACCAGCTGGGCCTTGAGCTGTGTGTCAAGTCCAGCCTTCCTTGCTCTTTCCTCAGTCTTCATCTTCTTCCAGGCTCTGCAGTGATGACTAATGTGGTCCTATTTAGTAGGTCCTTCAAATCTGTCCCATCCCACTACATTCATCAGCTTATCACGGACCCAGTCAGGCAGATTTCTGCAGAGTCTATCGTAGAACATGTTCTCGGTAGTATAAGTGGAATCAAATCTCTCAGTGGTTTCCACTTGCCATTCTGTCTTCATCTTATCCATCCAGTCGAGGACATCATCATCTTCAGTGAAGAGAAGTTCACCCAGTCTTGCACATCTCTGGTGGTGGGAAACATTTCCCTCAACTGTTGGTAGAGTGCTTGTCTGAAATGGGTAAACGGCAGTTCCACTTGGCCTTGAGTCAGCTGTAGTTGGTCGCAAATGGTGTCACACTGTCCTGGGGTCAACACCTTAGCCATGAGAGCTATGAGATCACCCAGGCACAGCTGATGGTGTGAGGCTATAACAGCCTCAAAGGTAGGAATCCACCTGTCTGCTCTTTTAGATAGGTGGGGCAATAGTTTTGCTGCGGTATCCAAGTGCCTAAAACTCCATGGTTTGTAATCATAGTACAGTTGTCCTGTACCAGAGGTTATCACCAGAGGGTAAGTTCCCACTGGACGGTCATCTTCACCTGGCTGTGTATTCATCCATTCAGTCCGTTTCATCTCCAGGCTCTGTGATGTTCGGGGCTGTATGTTTTTAAATTCACCCTGTAATATCGCTACCTCACTTTGCACCATGTATGATAAGCGTCTTAGTTCTGCCCGTGAGCGATCCAGGTGTTGCTGCATAATCTGTGAACCGGCAGCACGTGCATGAGAGTCCTTCAGACTATCGGGAAACCCGGCTTCTTCAATTTGAGCTCCACTTTTGTGTTATTTTTTGTTCACATTCTCTCTCCTCTCTCTTCTTTTCTTCCCACTGTCTTATGTATTGTTCACTTCTTGCTCTTTGTTCACTTTCTGCTTTCTCTCGTCTTATCTCCTCTTCTCTTCCTTTAAGTTGCTTCCACTTATCCTTTTGTCTCTGTCTTCATCATCACAATGTCGTCTGAATTTGTCAACAGCTTTATCCATTTCTCTCTGCACCTTCTTTTCTTGAGCTGTCATGCGGTCCTTCGCCGTGGTGACTCTAGGGTTGTTGATTGTGTCCTGGCATGATTCCATATATCTTGAGAGAGCCAGAGTCTTTAATCTTTGTCAATTCCTTTTTCATTCAGGTACCTTTCTGTTGAGTCCGGAATAGGTTCCCCTCAGTTTTTAACATCGACAAAGCAGTCACAGAAAACAGGGTGGAGTCTTATTTTCCTGTCTTCTTTTCATGATATTCTGTACATGTTAATTCTTGGTTTTATTAAACGACCCATCCTTAGGCCATCTATGTTCAGAGGCTTCTTTGGTCCAATCAGGCCATTTCTTGAAAACCCAGGTTAAGTATTTTTCCATTGTGGGGTATTTTCCTACTAAGAACTGTAGAGGTCTGAGCTCCTGTCTGCCATATCTAAAAAACATGTATATTTTTAAATGTTTTAAATAGGCTCTACGTGTAATGTGAATACAGATAAATGAATGCAAAATAACCCCATATGTGTATAGTCTATCCCTTAACTCGCATACGTTTATTTAAAGCATGATGATAAGTAAATTATAATTAAACACCATGTATGGGTGGTATAAAATAATCATCCTCTATGGAGCAACTGTGAAATAGTAAAGGGTTCAAGATGATTTATAACTGGTATAAACTTGTGGAACCTCCACAACAATCCTGGCATCTCTGTGATAATCTCCTCCTTCCAAGGGAGAAACTATTACTTCAAAACAATTTATTTTTAAAACAGCGTGGGTCAGTAACACACGGGCAGGTGTATTCCCTAATACAGCAGTGGTGTATGCTTTATATTGTCTATAACCAACTCCTGATTTAACATCCAACCATCCAGTCATACCACACAGAATACATGATACATAGAACAATTACAAAATACATAGAACAATTACAGACCCTTATCAGAAAAATATTCAAACCCTTAACTCTATCACAACAATCAACGTTTTATACTTGGAATTTATGCCCTAAGTCTCATCAAACACAAAAAATAATTGGGAGTTTATACTTGGAATTTATGCCCTAAATCCTATCACCAAGTCTCATAATCATAAACATTTAACCCAGGAATGTATAACCTAAACTCAGCAAAAAAAAGAAAGGTCAATTTTTCAGGACCCTGTCTTTCAAAGATAATTCGTAAAAATCAAAATAACTTCACAGATCATCATTGTAAAGGGTTTAAACACTGTTTCCCATGCTTGTTCAATGAACCATAAACAATTCATGAACATGGAGCCGTCCACGTGCAGACCACGTGTAACAACACCTGCACAGGATCGGTATATCTGAACATCACACCTGCGGGACAGGTACAGGACGGCAACAACAACTGCCCGAGTTACACCAGAAATGCACAATCCCTCCATCAGTGCTCAGACTGTCTGCAATAGGCTGAGAGAGGCTGGACTGAGGGCTTGTAGGCCTGTTGTAAGGCAGGTCCTCACCAGACATCACCGGCAACAATGTTGCCTATGGGCACAAACCCACCGTCGCTGGACCAGACAGGACTGGCAAAAAGTGCTCTTTACTGACGAGTCGGGGTTTTGTCTCACCAGGGGTGATGGTCAGATTTGCGTTTGTCGTCGAAGGAATGAGTGTTACACCGAGGCCTGTTCTCTGGAGCGGGATCGATTTGGAGGTGGAGGGTCCGTCATGGTCTGGGGCGGTGTGTCACAGCATCATCGGACTGAGCTTGTTGTTATTGCAGGCAATCTCAACGCTGTGCGTTGCAGGGAAGACATCTTCCTCCCTCATGTGGTATCCTTCCTGCAGGCTCATCCTGACATGACCCTCCAGCATGACAATGCCACCTGCCATACTGCTCGTTCTGTGCGTGATTTCCTGCAAGACAGGAATGTCAGTGTTCTGCCATGGCCAGCGAAGAGCTGGATCTCAATCCCATTGAGAAAGTGTGGGACCTGTTGGATTGGAGGGTGAGGGCTAGGGCCATTCCCCCCAGAAATGTCTGGGAACTTGCATGTGACTTGGTGGAAGAGTGGGGTAACATCTCACAGCAAGAACGGACAAATCTGGTGCAGTCCATGAGGAGGAGATGCACTGCAGTACTTAATGCAGCTGGTGGCCACACCAGATACTGACTGTTACTTTTGATTTTGACCCCTCCTTTGTTCAGGGACACATTATTCCATTTCTGTTAGTCACGTGTCTGTGGAACTTGTTTATATCTCAGTTGTTGAATCTTGTTATGTTCATACAAATATTTACACATGTTAAGTTTGCTGAAAATAAATGCAGTTGACAGTGAGAGGACTTTTTTTTAATGAGTTTGTGGTATGATTCATTGTTAGCCTATTGTAGATCTGGTAAAACGATCCACCTACCACTATTTTTAGGGGAGGTGCATGCCAGCAGATGAGGACATTTGGCTGGAAGATATGATATAGTAAAACCTGCAATAGAGTGAATGTAAACCATACTTCCCTCCACTGTGCCCAACCAAAAAACCCATTTCCCTCCCCTGTGCCCAACCAAAAAACCCATTTCCCTCCCCTGTGCCCAACCAAAAAACCCATTTCCCTCCCCTGTGCCCAACCAAAAAACCCATTTCCCTCCCCTGTGCCCAACCAAAAAACCCATTTCCCTCCCCTGTGCCCAACCAAAAAACCCATTTCCCTCCCCTGTGCCCAACCAAAAAACCCATTTCCCTCCCCTGTGCCCAACCAAAAAACCCATTTCCCTCCCCTGTGCCCAACCAAAAAACACACTACCCTCCCCTGTGCCCAACCAAAAAAAACATTTCCCTCCGCTGTGCCCAACCAAAAAACCCATTTCCCTCCCCTGTGCCCAACCAAAAAACACACTACCCTCCCCTGTGCCCAACCAAAAAACCCATTTCCCTCCCCTGTGCCCAACCAAAAACCCCATTTCCCTCCCCTGTGCCCAACCAAAAAACACACTACCCTCCCCTGTGCCCAACTAAAAAACACACTACCCTCCCCTGTGCCCAACCAAAAAACACACTTCCTTCCCCTGTGCCCAACCAAAAAACACACTTCCCTCCCTGTGCCCAACCAAAAAACACACTTTCCTCCCCTGTGCCCAACCAAAAAACACACTACCCTCCCCTGTGCCCAACTAAAAAACACACTACCCTCCCCTGTGCCCAACCAAAAAACACACTTTCCTCCCCTGTGCCCAAACAAAAAACACACTTCCCTCCCTGTGCCCAACCAAAAAACACACTTCCCTCCCCTGTGCCCAAACAAAAAACACACCCTACCAAAGCAAAAAAATATACCCCCTAGTAAATTTAGATTTTTACATTTGAGTCATTTAGCAGACACTCTTATCCAGAGCAATTAGGGTTAAGTAACTTGCTCAAAGGGCACATTGACAGATTACTCACCTAGTCTAGGATTCAAACCAGCAACCTTTCAGTTATTGGCCCAACGTTCTTAACCGCTATGCTACCTGCCTAGACCTCTATCTGTCCCTTAGAGTTATATGCCCTTTCTAATGTGTCTATGGGTGATTCCTATGGGTGACACTGCCAAAGAAAGACTGACTACACATACATGTAGTACATACATACAGTACATACATACAGAACAAAGAGTTTGGAGAGTATTCATATTCCTTGACTTTTTCCACATTTTATTACGTTACAGCCTTATTCTAAAATGGATTCAATTTTTGTTTTTTCCCTAATCAATCTACACACAATACCCCATAATGACAAAGCCAAAAAATACTGGTCCCTTACTGGTCGTATCAATACAATTCAAATGAATATTCTGCCATAGAATGTATTGTATTTTGTTAATGATTCCAGTGTCTCCCTCACCCAACAGAAATTATTTGATACCCTTAACAATTCTGACTCAAGATTTGATTAGAGACAGAAAAATTCTAGAATTAAACTTACTACATTACAATACTGTATATATTATTTGGCCTTTCCAATGAATAATATAGCCAAATGGCTGGGTTGATATAGAACACTCCTGTGTAAAATAACTTAACATCCAAGATCTGCCTTATATTGCTCAATCTGTAAAAAAATGTGTCCTTTTCAAACCCCTTTTCATTAAATACACTGGAAAAAAGTAACTAACACAAAACTGTCTCTTTCAATGAACTCTCCTATTTGGTCTAATCATGATTTTCTAATTGCAGGTAATTGTTAGAGTTTACTCTATGGAAGAATAAAGGCATCAGTTATTTGTTATAGGACAGTTCATTTCTTTTAAGGAGTTACAGGATAGGTTTCATCTGAATAGCTCCTCAAGCTTTCAATACCTACAGATTAAGCAGTTACTGAGATCTAAATTGCAACTTGACCCAATGGAACAACATGTCAGAGCTAAGCCAATTTTTCTTAGACAACTGCAGTTCAAGACACATTGATGATGACGACCCCTGTGTTTCTTTTATCCCCAAGGACAAAAAAACAGTTCCTACTGTTTCCTTCATCTACAAAAAAAGTGATACTGTTAAACTGGAAAAGCAGATCCAATGTTTAAACCATACACTGGCTTAATTTACTGTCTGACCTGCCCGCCTTGGAGAGATTCTCCTTCAAATAAAATAACAATCTGACGGACTTTAACACAATCTGGGAACCATTCCTATTCTATATCACCCTCAGGCAAGCCAAGATCAAATATGACATTCATTATGAGTTATTTGCTAACTGGCTGCTTACCCACCAGCCTTATTTTGTCTTATCTGGTCCTGTCTGATCCTGTCTGGTCCTGTCTGATCCTCTCTGGTCATGTCTGACCCTGTCTGGTCCTGTCTGATCCGGTCTGATCCTCCCTGGTCCTGTCTGGTCCTGTCTGATCCTCCCTGGTCCTCCCTGATCCTGTCCGGTCCTGTCTGATCCTCTCCAGTCCTGTCTGATCCTGTCTGGTCCTGTCTGACCCGGTCTGATCCTATCTGATACTGTCTGGTTTCCCTTTCCTTTTCTTTTTTTCTTGATCCCCCCCCCCCCTCCCCCCCTCTCACCCAGTGGTGTAAAGTACTTAAGTAAAAATACTTGACAGTACTACCAAGTCGTTTTTTTGGGTATCTGTACTTTACTTTATTATTTTTATATTTTTTTTACTTTTACTTTACTACATTCCTAAAGAAAATAATGTACTTTTTTACTCCATACATTTTCCCTGACACCCAAAAGTACTAGTAACATTTTGAATGCTTAGCTGGCGGGACGCCTAGCCCTAAGAAGCTAGCAGGACAGGAAAATGGTCCAATTCACACACTTATCTAGAGAACATGCCTTATCATTCCTACTGCCTCTGTTCTGGCGGACTCACTAAACACAAATGCTTCAATTGTAAATTATGTCTGAGTGTTGGAGTGTGCCCCTGGCTATCCATACATAAAACATATATATATATATTTATATATATGGTGCAGTCTGGTTTGCTTATTATAAGGAATCTTTAATTATTTATACTTTGACTTTGACTTTTGATATTTAAGTATATGTAATATCAAATACTTTTAGTATTTTACTGGCTGACTTTCAATTTTACTTGAGTTATTTTCTATTATGGTAACTTTACTTTTACTCAAGTATTACAACTGGGTACTTTTAGTATTTTACTGTTATGGTATCTTTACTTTTACTCAAGTATGACAACTGGGTACTTTGAGTATTTTATTGTTATGGTATCTTTACTTTTACTCAAGTATGACAACTGGGTACTTTTAGTATTTTACTGTTATGGTAACTTTACTTTTACTCAAGTATGACAACTGGGTACTTTTAGTATTTTACTGTTATGGTAACTTTACTTTTACTCAAGTATGAGAACTGGGTACTTTTAATATTTTACTGTTATGGTAACTTTACTTTTACTCAAGTATGACAACTGGGTACTTTTAGTATTTTACTGTTATGGTAACTTTACTTTTACTCAAGTATGACAACTGGGTACTTTTAGTATTTTACTGTTATGGTAACTTTACTTTTACTCAAGTATGACAACTGGGTACTTTTAATATTTTACTGTTATGGTAACTTTACTTTTACTCAAGTATGACAACTGGGTACTTTTAGTATTTTACTGTTATGGTATCTATACTTTTACTTAAGTATGACAACTGGGTACTTTTTCCACCACTGCTCTCCCCTTACTTTTCTTCTCTTTCTGACTTTTTGGTTGTAGTTTACCTTCTTCACTATAATAAAAGTGTGTATGTAAAAAATAATAATAAACATATAAAATAAGTGCCACCCTTTTTCCTATTTAGTGCAGCATGGGCCCTGGTTAAAAGTAGTACACTGTATAGGGAATAGGGCTCCATTTGAGACGCACACAAAGTGCTGTTGTGGACTGGACAGAGTCCAAGTCAAAGGAAGATAGAGGCAGAAACAACAAGAAACCTAATAAACCTTTATGTCTACATAGATTTACCATAATGAAAATACCATTGAGTTAAACATTGCTGATTGAAATCCATCCTTCGACAGGCATGTTAATTAAATTCAATTACACACACACACACACACACACACACACACACACACACACACACACACACACACACACACACACACGTGTCAAGGAGTAAAGAAGAGGTTTGATAGCGCAGCAAATGCTCCTCATCAAGCCTTAGTAACTGTCTCCATGGTGATGCTCCAGGTGTCTCCATGGTGTTGCCAAGGAAACGGTTTTACCTGCTTCGGCTGTCAGAGTTGAAGCCTTTCCCTGCCACTACGCACGGACAGAGCCACACGCACATAACTCTACCTCTGTAAGCAGGCCTGTAGTTTTTAGTGATATAAAGCTCTCTAGCTCGTCAAGCTGGCTTTAAATAAGATGACAACATGGAGTGTGCCCCTGGCTATCCATACATAAAACATATATAGTGTTTTATGTATTTTTTATAGATGTGTGTTCTGAGTTAGTACAAGAGCCCGTTCCATGTCACTGGATAAGAATAAAAGCTCCAGCTCAGAGTTCAGATAAGAAACTGGAGAAGTAAAAGACGAGGTCATATTGCTTCCATCTGAAATGAGCAGGAGATTGTAATATGTCCCAATTGGCACCCTATTCCCTATATAGTGCACTACTTTTGCCCAGAGTCCTATGGTCCCTGGTTCAAAAATAGGGCACTAAATAGGGAATAGGGTGGCAATTAGAACAAAGACTGTATGTTCTCTTCATAGCAGCTGCATCTGTGTAGAGCAGGTTCAGGCAATTATCCAACACAACACAGTCTGCTTTCCATCATCTTTCAGTCTAAAGGCATCTTTATATTATGTGTATTCCTCACACAGCAGGAGATTGGCTGCTGGAAGACAAATGAGAACGAGAGAAAAGAAAGGTAAATTATATTGGAAGATGATTTAGAACATTTCTTTGAACCTGGAAGAAGACTGGCTTTTAGCTATCATTCAAATATCCTCTCTCTATCTCTCTCTATATCTTCCTCTCTCCCCCTCCTTCTCTCTCTCTCCCCCTCCTTCTCTCTCTCCCTCTGCCCTCTCTCTTTCTCTCTCCATCTCTCTCTATATCTCCCTCTCTCCCCCTCCTTCTCTCTCTCCCTCTTCCCCTGTCCTCTCTCTCTCCCTCCATCCTCCATTATGCAGAATTGTATTCTATACCTGTATGTGGGTTGGTAATAAGAAACATGGTGTTCACCTCACATCTGAAAACAAGTGGAATGAAACACCTGTTCAGTGAGGATGGAAAAGAAAGGAGGAGACGGGAAGGGGAGGGAAGATGGAAGGGGAGGGGAGAGAAGATTGGAAAGGAAGGGGAGGGAAGATGGGAGGGAAAGGAAGTGGAGGGAAGATAAGAGGGGATGGGAAGGGGAGGGAAGATGGAAGGGGAGGGAATATGGGAGGGGAAAGGAAGGGGAGGAGGGATAGAGGGCAAAGAAAGATGTGATTAAAAGGAGGGAAAGTGGAGCAGAGAAACCAGACTTTGTGTTAATTCATCATCCTCCTGATTGGGACTTCCTTCCTGAAAATGAGACACATTACTCTACTGTCTACACTCTGGGAGAGAGGTGGGAGAGGGATGGAGGAAAGAGTAGAACTGAATGCTCTGAGATAAATGGGTGAGGGGAAGAGGAGAGGAAGCAAGGAAGGAGGGAAGAGAGGAGAGGAACTGATTCCCATAGGGTGGATCAGATTTAGAGCAGAAGTTAGTCTGGAGCAGTTCAGTCATTCTGTATCAGCCACTGCTTTCCAGTCCAATTCCACTGTTCCTCTGCATCCAGCCAGGTCACCTGTGATACAAGTCCGTATTTGATGTCTATCCATGTCTGAGGACATCGGGAGATGACGTGGAAACCGGCCACTAGGGACAACAGTGAGCGATGTTACCTTCAAGTGGGATTCGGTTTTGAATGGGGATCGCGGATGGGCTTAATTATCCACCTCTGGTGCCAGAGGTTGCATGTTCGAATCGAGTGATAGAAAGTTGTTTATTTTATTTTTAAGCCTATCCCAAACCTTAGCCCTTATCTTAACCATTTGAGTCAATACCTAACCAACATCGAAATGTTGACATTTGAGAAACATGGGTGAACGTCTAATTCTGACACGAGACTGTGAGAGCTTGTTGCTGCATCCCTAATTCATGTGGTCTTTCTCTCTGTGTCCCCCCTTCTCCTCACACTCTCCCACCCACCCTCCCTCCTTATCATACCTTTTCCCAGCTGGTGTGTGTATCAGTGATGGTCAGTACCTTTTCAGATGAGGGAGAATGATTTTATTTTTCATGAGCTTGGCCTTAATTCTATTACAGCATAATGGATGACTGTCATTCATATTCCATTCACCCAGTTCAATGTAACATCGATAGGTTTAGGTTACTACATGATACTCACATTTTTCCTATACCCATCATGAAGTTGCTCCAACCCAGCCTATGACTGAAAGTTTACAACCTAGGTGTCACGACTCCTACCGAAGGTGGCTCCCCTTCCTGTTCGGGTGGCGCTCGGCGGTCGCCGTCACCGGCCTACTAGCTGCCACTGATCCCTTTTCCTCCTTTTCTGTTTATTGGTTGCACCTGTGTTTAGTTTAGGCTATTGGTTGGGCTTTATTTACCAGCCGGCCCGCCTGCTAGTTGTGTGGGATTATTTCAGTGTACATGTGTACATGGCTGTATGTCACAGTTGTCCGTGTTTTTGGATTTTGCTGGACTGTTTAAGGCCCTCGTGTTTGGGGCATTTGTTTGGGTTGGCGTCTGTTCACCGTTGTGGTGCATTAAAAAATGGTGCGACCCTGAACTCTCTGCTTCCTGCGCCTGACTTCTTCCCCACTACACCCCGGGTGTTACAGTAGGTGCACACAGGTCAAGCCGTGTCCTCAGAGCATGCGCAGATCAGCTGGCTTGTGTGTTTACGGACATTTTGTACTGACATTTTGAAATATATTGATTGTTTTGGGGTTTTTCAGTAGGATCCAAAGGTTGCCTCCCACAGGAGGGAGAGGCAGAATATTATCAGATGCGCAGGAAATTGTCGTTGTTGACATGGTAATTGGCAGCAATGCAATAAAACTACGGGAAATTCGGGTGCTGGCAGACAATATCACTTTTGGGAATGTGAATACGGTCAGCACAATGACAATGGCCAGAGTCCTAGAGGAACATTAAATAAGGATGAAGCAGTTGTACACTGTGCCCTTTGACAGAAACGGTGACCGTGTGAATGAACTCAGGTATCAATATGTCCAGGTAAGATGGCTGTTCAATAACCAAACAGCGTACATACACAGCTATGCATAATGTAAAGTACTGTAAAACTGTGGATTTAATGTATTTTAGAGAGTAGTGGAGATGGAAATCAGGCAAACTGCACATACATTCATCTTTGTGGAGGAAGCTGGATTCAACCTGGCCAAAACACGCCGCAGGGGAAGAAATGTGATTGGACAGAGAGCAACCATGTTGTGTGGGATAATGTGGCATTCCACCACTCGGCTGCAGTCACAGACTGGTTTGCTGCACATCCTTACTGGATGGCATGAATGCAGGGTGAGGAGACACTTCTCCTGAAGACTGGCAGGGTGTGGAGACACTTCTCCTGAAGACTGCCAGGGTGTGGAGACACTTCTCCTGACGACTGCCAGGGTGTGGAGACACTTCTCCTGAAGACTGCCAGGGTGTGGAGACACTTCTCCTGAAGACTGCCAGGGTGTGGAGACACTTCTCCTGAAGACTGCCAGGGTGTGGAGACACTTCTCCTGAAGACTGCCAGGATGTGCAGACACTTCTCCTGAAGACTGCCAGGGTTGGATTAGACATTTCAGAAGATACTTTCCAAGATGCATCGCCAGAGAAGACATAAGATGTGATGTTGATGAGAACTTGTGGCCAAATGCAGGAGAGAGTGACAACTATAACCCGCACAGTACTGTACAGTATGCGTGATTATACTATACATGTTGATGAGTGATTATACTGTACATATTGATGAGAACTAGAACCCTCACAGTACTGTACATTATGCGTGATTATACTATACATGTTGATGAGAACTAGAACCCTCACAGTACTGTACAGTATGAGTGATTATACTATACATGTTGATGAGAACTAGAACCCTCACAGTACTGTACAGTATGAGTGATTATACTATACATGTTGATGAGAACTAGAACCCTCACAGTACTGTACAGTATGAGTGTTATAATATACATGTTGTCAATGTTTTTTTTTGTAATTACTATTGCAGACCTGGAATTACTATAGGCAAATATATAGAAAAAATAAAGGCTATTGAAGCAGATTGCTGCATTTCTGATTAATTCTTGTTACATATACTTTAGTACAGTCAATAAAGTGAAAATGTGTTATTTATTCTATTATTTATTCTATTATATAATGAAATACTGATTTATGTGAAACATCATTCAAACTTCAAAGAGAAAAGTTAATAATTTATGTAATGCTCCCTGTTGTTAGTGTTTTTTAGGTTAGTGTGTTATGAGTGACAATGTATGCTTTCTGAGTGAGAATTGTTATTTTGAGACATGTATAAAGTGTTTTGGTGGTTTGAGTGAGTTCTGGAGGTGAGATTAACTGTTTGGCCAAGATGCATGTTGGTGGGTGGCGCAGTGGTTAAGGATGCTGTACTGCAGCGCCAGCTGTGCCACCAGAGACTCTGGGTTCGCGGCCGCGACCGGGAAGTCCGTGGGGTGACGCACAATTTGCCTAGCGTAGTCCGGTTTAGGGAGGGCTTGGTAGGGATATCCTTGTCTCATCGCGCACCAACGACTCCTGTGGCGGGCCGGGCGCAGTGCGCGCTAACCAAGGTTGCCAGGTGCACGGTGTTTCCTCCGACACATTGGTGCGGCTGGCTTCCGGGTTGGATGCGCGCTGTGTTAAGAAGCAGTGCGGCTTGGTTGGGTTGTGTATCGGAGGACGCATGACTTTCAACCTTCGCCCCTCCCGAGCCCGTACGGGAGTTGTAGCGATGAGACAAGATAGTAGCTACTACAACAATTGGATACCACGAAATTGGGGAGAAAACAGGGTAAAATAAAAAAAATAATAAAAAAAATAAAAAAAGATGCATGTTGGTAATGCAGACTGTGAAGAGTTCTGAAAAGTGGCTTCAATATTGACCGATGCTTGTCAGCAATTGAAAAAAAACTGGAATCAATTATTTGGTGACATACTGTATGATTATATTTAGTATAGTTGTATCTAAAAAGTATACATTTTTAAATGTTTTAAAATTAAAACATTTATGAAATTCATTGAGGATGGTCCTCCCTCCTCTAAGGAGCCTCCACTGGTGTGTATATATGTGTGTGTGTGTGTGTGTGTGTGTGTGTGTGTGTGTGCATACGTGTGTGTTTTTGCCTGTGTTAGACGAGCTTCAATGCCATACAACTCTCCTTCCGTGATCTCCAACTGCTCTTAAATACAAGTAAAACTAACTGCATGCTCTTCAACCGATCGCTGCCTGCACCTGCCCGCCTGTCCAACATCACTACTCTGGACGGTTCTGACTTAGAATATGTGAACAACTACAAGTACCTAGGTGTCTGGTTAGACTGTAAACTCTCCTTCCAGACTCACATCAAACATCTCCAATCCAAAGTTAGATCTATAATTGTCTTCCTATTTCGCAACAAAGCATCCTTCACTCATGCTGCCAAACATACCCTTGTAAAACTGACCATCCTACCGATCCTCGCCTTCGGAGATGTCATTTACAAAATAGCCTCCAATACCCTACTCAATAAATTGGATGCAGTCTATCACAGTGCCATCCGTTTTGTCACCAAAGCCCCATATACTACCCACCACTGCGACCTGTACGCTATCTTTGGCTGGCCCTCGCTTCATACACTTAGCAAAACCCACTGGCTCCCGGTCATCTACAAGACCCTGCTAGGTAAAGTCCCCCCTTATCTCAGCTTACTGGTCACCATAGCAGCACCCACCTGTAGCACGCGCTCCAGCAGGTATATCTCTCTGGTCACCACCAAAACCAATTCTTCCTTTGGCCGCCTCTCCTTCCAGTTCTCTGCTGCCAATTACTGGCACGAACTACAAAAATCTCTGAAACTGGAAACACTTATCTCCCTCACTAGCTTTAAGCACCAGCTGTCAGAGCAGCTCACATATTACTGCTCCTGTACATAGCCCATCTATAATTTAGCCCAAACAACTACCTCTCCCCCTACTGTATTTATTTATTTATAATGCTCCTTTGGACCCCATTATTTATATCTCTACTTTGCACATTCTTCCACTGCAAATCTACCATTCCAGTGTTTTACTTGCTTTATTGTATTTACTTCGCCACCATGGCCTTTTTTTTGTTGCCTTATCTCACCTCATTTGCTCATAGACTTATTTTTCAACTGTGTTATTGACTGTATGTTTGTTTTACTCCATGTGTAACTGTGTTGTTGTATGTGTCGAACTGCTTTGCTTTATCTTGGCCAGGTCCCAATTGTAAATGAGAACTTGTTCTCAACTTGCCTACCTGGTTAAATAAAGGTGAAATAAATAAATATGTATGTGTGTGCCTGTACTTGTATGTTTGTTGGCCTGTCTGTGCTTGTGAGTGTGTGTAAGGTGGATAGGGGATGTTTGGAAGCTGTGCGTTGGCGTGTGTCACTCTGTGTTACCCCTAGCAGGCCTCATTGTTACGCACTCCGCAAAATAACTGTTTAGCCCAGGGATGGACCATCATCATCGTCTTTTTCTTCTTCTTCTTCTTTTCTTTGTCTTCATCACAGGATCTAATGTCAGTCCTCCAGGTCTCCCTACAGAGGGTCTTATACTAACCCTTATCAACATGGAATAGGGTGCCATTTGGGACACAGGCAGTTGAACTGTAAGTGGGCGGGTTCTAAAGTTTGATTTCCGATTTCACCCTCAAAACTGATCTTGCTACCCCCCCCCTCTCTGGATGATAATTTAGGTTTAACCCTGCTCTCTCTCTGGATGTTAATTCAGGTTTAACCCTGCTCCCTCTCTGGATGTTAATTCAGGTTTAACCCTGCTCTCTCTCTGGATGTTAATTCAGGTTTAACCCTGCTCTCTCTCTGGATGTTAATTAAGGTTTAACCCTGCTCCCTCTCTGGATGTTAATTCAGGTTTAACCCTGCTCCCTCTCTGGATGTTAATTAAGGTTTAACCCTGCTCTCTCTCTGGATGTTAATTAAGGTTTAACCCTGCTCTCTCTCTGGATGTTAATTAAGGTTTAACCCTGCTCTCTCTCTGGATGATAATTTAGGTTTAACCCTGCTCTCTCTCTGGATGTTAATTCAGGTTTGACCCTGCTCCCTCTCTGGATGTTAATTAAGGTTTAACCCTGCTCCCTCTCTGGATGTTAATTCAGGTTTAACCCTGCTCTCTCTCTGGATGTTAATTCAGGTTTAACCCTGCTCCCTCTCTGGATGTTAATTAAGGTTTAACCCTGCTCCCTCTCTGGATGTTAATTCAGGTTTAACCCTGCTCTCTCTCTGGATGTTAATTCAGGTTTAACCCTGCTCCCTGCATGTATGGTGCTATGCACATGTCCTTAATCTGGTTTTGTCTGACACAACTGAAATTGAACTGAAATTGTCTTAGCAAGTGGGTCACTGTTTTCTCTCCTTAACAACATTGCTGTGTTACTGCGTGAATCATACCAAAGGATGGATGTGTGGGAGAAGAAGAGCCAGGACACGCGACGCAGACACCTATCTTCAATCGGAGAAACACGCTGGTGGGCTAAGGATAGTGCTTTGAAGGTCTTTGGATCCTTTGGAAAACCAGACCAGGGTCTCTATGTTGAAGTACTCCTCACACTATCAGCCATACAAGAGCAGGTCAACATGAAGACAACTGTTCGGGTGAAGGCAAGAGGATTTACTGAGGTTCTTCTCCGGTATGAGACGATACTGACAGTTCAAATATTTCTTTGGATATTTGAGAACACGTCACCACTGTCCAAATACCTGCAGACAAGTGGGAGGGACATCCTGTCTGCCCATCGAATGGTTGTGGCTACACAGGAAACCCTGAAAGGCATGTCAGGAGACTTTGACACCATTAAGTCAGCTACAGACACATTTGTTCAGCTTTCAAATAAGAAGATCAAAGAACAGGTTGAGAACACAGAGCTGGAGGAGGTGGAAGCCACTCTGCCACAGAAAAGGACAAGAAATAAGAAAATCATGTCTGGAGAGATGGCTCAAGATGAAGCTTTGACAGAGGCAGAGAATGTCTATAAAGTTCAAGTCCACAATCAAATTATGGATACAGTCACAGATAGTATCCTCAGGTGATTTCTGTCTCATGGCACTCTATATGCTGACCTAGCCCTCCCGGACCCTAGAAACCTCTCCCAAACAACATCCAATGGTCCTCCAGAGACCTTTCAAGAGGTCTTTCAAGAGGTATTTCAAGAGCTCAGTAAATGTTTGCTTCGATTTGATAGCAGAGCAACTGTTGACAATTTGCAGTGTGAGCTGAGAAGCCTCGCTGTACAGTGGAAAAGACTGAGAAGTTCAGGATTGGAGAAATACATGACCAGGACAGTGGAGGATGACCCTGATGGAAATGAAGATGAGGTGCAAATGAAGAATAAATGCTGCTCATCCTGCAAAGAATGTCCACTGTGTTGTTACCAGATGCTGAGACGGTACAACCGGCTGACTGATGCATACCATATCCTTGGCATTTAATACAAGTTCCTACTCACCCTCTCAGTTACCCAGGTAGTTCCTACTCACCCTCCCAGTTACCCAGGTAGCTTGTGAGTGAAGTTTCTCTACCTTAAAGTATATCAAGAGCAGACTCAAGAGCACTCTCTCACAAGAACACCTAGAGGCATGCTGATGGCCACCGAGGAGGACATCCTAATGGCCCTGGATACTGACATGGTTACTGAGGAGGACATCCTAATGACCCTGGATACTGACATGGTTACTGAGGAGGACATCCTAATGGCCCTGGATACTGACATGGTTACTGAGAAGGACATCATAATGACCCTGGATACTGACATGGTTACTGAGGAGGACATCCTAATGGCCCTGGATACTGACATGGTTACTGAGGAGGACATCCTAATGGCCCTGGATACTGACATGGTTACTGAGGAGGACATCCTAATGACCCTGGATACTGACATGGTTACTGAGGAGGACATCCTAATGGCCCTGGATACTGACATGGTTACTGAGAAGGACATCCTAATGGCCCTGGATACTGACATGGTTACTGAGAAGGACATCCTAATGGCCCTGGATACTGACATGGTTACCGAGGAGGACATCCTAATGACCCTGGATACTGACATGGTTACCGAGGAGGACATCCTAATGGCCCTGGATACTGACATGGTTACTGAGAAGGACATCCTAATGGCCCTGGATACTGACATGGTTACTGAGGAGGACATCCTAATGGCCCTGGATACTGACATGGTTACTGAGGAGGACATCCTAATGACCCTGGATACTGACATGGTTACTGAGGAGGACATTATAATGACCCTGGATACTGACATGGTTACCGAGAAGGACATCCTAATGGCCCTGGATACTGACATGGTTACTGAGGAGGACATCATAATGGCCCTGGATACTGACATGGTTACTGATGAGGACATACTAATGGCCCTGGATACTGACATGGTTACTGAGGAGGACATCCTAATGGCCCTGGATACTGACATGGTTACTGAGAAGGACATCCTAATGGCCCTGGATACTGACATGGTTACTGAGGAGGACATCCTAATGACCCTGGATACTGACATGGTTACTGAGGAGGACATCCTAATGGCCCTGGATACTGACATGGTTACTGAGAAGGACATCCTAATGGCCCTGGATACTGACATGGTTACTGAGGAGGACATCCTAATGGCCCTGGATACTGACATGGTTACTGAGGAGGACATCCTAATGACCCTGGATACTGACATGGTTACTGAGGAGGACATTATAATGACCCTGGATACTGACATGGTTACCGAGAAGGACATCCTAATGGCCCTGGATACTGACATGGTTACTGAGGAGGACATCATAATGGCCCTGGATACTGACATGGTTACTGATGAGGACATACTAATGGCCCTGGATACTGACATGGTTACTGAGGAGGACATCCTAATGGCCCTGGATACTGACATGGTTACTGAGAAGGACATCCTAATGGCCCTGGATACTGACATGGTTACTGAGGAGGACATCCTAATGACCCTGGATACTGACATGGTTACTGAGGAGGACATCCTAATGGCCCTGGATACTGACATGGTTACTGAGAAGGACATCCTAATGGCCCTGGATACTGACATGGTTACTGAGGAGGACATCCTAATGGCCCTGGATACTGACATGGTTACTGAGGAGGACATCCTAATGACCCTGGATACTGACATGGTTACTGAGGAGGACATCATAATGACCCTGGATACTGACATGGTTACTGAGAAGGACATCATAATGACCCTGGATACTGACATGGTTACTGAGAAGGACATCCTAATGGCCCTGGATACTGACATGGTGATCCATAGAGATGCAGAGAAAAGCGAGCTGTTGAGAAAATTGTTCCTCCAATAAGGTAGTTGCAACATATTTCCTATAACTTGCTTACTTATTATTTTACTCCCACATTTCTGATGTCTCTTTTTCCTGTCTGTAATATTGCTGTCCAGTACTTTGACAGAGTAAAGCCAGCCAGCTGACCCTGAGCAGCAGTTAGACAGTTCTATGTTTCAGTGAGCATTGTGGATATTATAGCATCTCTTTTTCACTCTAGGCTTCAGGTGATGTAGATGAATCATGACTCATGATGGCTTGTGCTGCTCTCTTACAGGTTACGTTCTATGTTTGGAGAGGTGTTCAACAGTTGTTTTTAGAAGGTGTACTCTCATGACTTAAAGCCAGCCAGCTGACCCTGCGCAGCAGTTAGACAGACAGGGAGTATCTCCTTTTTTTTAATTTTTTTTTTTTATTTCACCTTTATTTAACCAGGTAGGCTAGTTGAGAACAAGTTCTCATTTGCAACTGCGACCTGGCCAAGATAAGGCATAGCAGTGTGAACAGACAACACAGAGTTACACATGGAGTAAACAATTAACAAGTCAATAACACAGTAGAAAAAAGGGGAGTCTATATATACATTGTGTGCAAAAGGCATGAGAAGGTAGGCAAATAATTACAATTATGCAGATTAACACTGGAGTGATAAATGATCAGATGGTTATGTACAGGTAGAGATTGGTGTGCAAAAGAGCAGAAAAATAAAAATAAATAAATAAAAACAGTATGGGGATGAGGTAGGTGAAAATGGGTGGGCTATTTACCAATAGACTATGTACAGCTGCAGCGATCGGTTAGCTGCTCGGATAGCAGATGTTTGAAGTTGGTGAGGGAGATAAAAGTCTCCAACTTCAGCGATTTTTGCAATTCGTTCCAGTCACAGGCAGCAGAGAACTGGAGCGAAAGGCGGCCAAATGAGGTGTTGGCTTTAGGGATGATCAGTGAGATACACCTGCTGGAGCGCGTGCTACGGATGGGTGTTGCCATCGTAACCAGTGAACTGAGATAAGGCGGAGCTTTACCTAGCATGGACTTGTAGATGACCTGGAGCCAGTGGGTCTGGCGACGAATATGTAGCGAGGGCCAGCCGACTAGAGCATACAAGTCGCAGTGGTGGGTGGTATAAGGTGCTTTAGTGACAAAACGGATGGCACTGTGATAAACTGCATCCAGTTTGCTGAGTAGAGTGTTGGAAGCAATTTTGTAGATGACGTCGCCGAAGTCGAGGATCGGTAGGATAGTCAGTTTTACTAGGGTAAGTTTGGCGGCGTGAGTGAAGGAGGCTTTGTTGCGGAATAGAAAGCCGACTCTTGATTTGATTTTCGATTGGAGATGTTTGATATGGGTCTGGAAGGAGAGTTTAGAGTCTAGCCAGACACCTAGGTACTTATAGATGTCCACATATTCAAGGTCGGAACCATCCAGGGTGGTGATGCTGGTCAGGCGTGCGGGTGCAGGCAGCGAACGGTTGAAAAGCATGCATTTGGTTTTACTAGCGTTTAAGAGCAGTTGGAGGCCACGGAAGGAGTGCTGTATGGCATTGAAGCTCGTTTGGAGGTTAGATAGCACAGTGTCCAAGGACGGGCCGGAAGTAT
Organism: Oncorhynchus mykiss; assembly: GCF_057628025.1. Classification (NCBI taxonomy): domain Eukaryota; kingdom Metazoa; phylum Chordata; class Actinopteri; order Salmoniformes; family Salmonidae; genus Oncorhynchus; species Oncorhynchus mykiss. The sequence continues at coordinate 30,386,369 of NC_143047.1, forward strand.
ATAGAATGGTGTCGTCTGCGTAGAGGTGGATCAGGGAATCGCCCGCAGCATGAGAAACATCATTGATATATACAGAGAAAAGAGTCGGCCCGAGAATTGAACCCTGTGGCACCCCCATAGAGACTGCCAGAGGACCGGACAGCATGCCCTCCGATTTGACACACTGAACTCTGTCTGCAAAGTAATTGGTGAACCAGGCAAGGCAGTCATCCGAAAAACCGAGGCTACTGAGTCTGCCGATAAGAATACGGTGATTGACAGAGTCGAAAGCCTTGGCAAGGTCTATGAAGACGGCTGCACAGTACTGTCTTTTATCGATGGCGGTTATGATATCGTTTAGTACCTTGAGCGTGGCTGAGGTACACCCGTGACCGGCTCGGAAACCAGATTGCACAGCGGAGAAGGTACGGTGGGATTCAAGATGGTCAGTGACCTGTTTGTTGACTTGGCTTTCGAAGACCTTAGATAGGCAGGGCAGGATGGATATAGGTCTGTAACAGTTTGGGTCCAGGGTGTCGCCCCCTTTGAAGAGGGGGATGACTGCGGCAGCTTTCCAATCCTTGGGGATTTCAGACGATATGAAAGAGAGGTTGAACAGGCTGGTAATAGGGGTTGCGACAATGGCGGCGGATAGTTTCAGGAATAGAGGGTCCAGATTGTCCAGCCCAGCTGATTTGTACGGGTCCAGGTTTTGCAGCTCTTTCTAGGCTTCATGTGATGTGAGGTAGTTCACTCCTGACAAATACAGTGTGTGTTCTGTAGAAGTTTTATAACAATGTGCAGCGTTTGCGTGTGTGTTCAGCAGCCTTTTTAAAGTAGTACTGCAATAGTGATCAATGGTTGTGAAGCAGCTAGGTGGCTGTATTAGGGGCTGGTCGTGTGCGTACATGCGTGCATTAGCTGGGCAGCCGAGGTGGAGTATACGGGGCTGATTCTGGGGGCCGGTCTGGATCAAAGTCCAGGTCCGTTTTTTACTCCCAGTCCGTTCCTTCAGGAGGTTGTTAGGTCCAGATGTGAGGAGATGATCACGCAACAACAGACAGGACAACGTTTCTAGAAAAGGAGCACAGGTAAAGACACCTGACCTCATTCCCACAGGACTGTTACAGTTAACATATAAGGTACCATAACTTTATACAACAATGTTACACAGACAACTTCATCTCTGTACCCCACACATACAATTATCTGGAAGGTCCCTCAGTCCAGCATTGAATTTCAAACACAGATTCAACCACAAAGATCAGGGAGGTTTTCCAATACCTCGCAAAGAAAAGCATTGGTAGAGGGGTAAAAATGTAATAAAAATCAGAAATTGAATATCCCTTTGAGCATGGTGAAGTTAATAATTACACTTTGGATGGTGGTTCAAAACACCCAGTCACTACAAAGATACAGGCCTCCTTGGTATTTGGTATTTTATTAGGATCCCCATTGGCTGTTGCTAATCTTCCTGGGGTCAACACAAAACATTACATATTACTGAACATTAATAGACAAGAACAGCTCAAGGACAGAACTACATCAATTTAAAAACGACACACATAGCCTACACTTCAATACCTAAACACAAACTATCTAGGTCAAATAGGGGAGAGGAGTAGTGCCGTGAGGTGTTGCTTTATCTGTTTTTTGAAACCAGGTTTGCTGTTCATGTGAGCAATAAGATGGAAGTGAGTTCCATGCAATAATGTGTCTATATGTGTAATACTATACACTTTCTTGAATTTAGTCTGGATGTGGGGACTGTGAAAAGAACCCTGGTGGCATGTCTGGTGGGATAGGTGTGTGTGTCAGAGCTGTGTGTACATTGACTATGCAAACAGTTTAGAATTTTCAACACATTGTTTCTTATAAAAAGAAGTGACACAGTCAGTCTCTCCTCAACTCTTAGCCAAGAGAGACTGCATAGTATTTTTATCAGTCCTCTGATTACAATGAAGAGCAAGACATGCCGCAGCTTAGCTAGGTCTTCCTATGCAGCGCTTGACCACATAACTGGACAATAATCAAGATTAGACAAAACTACAGCCTGCATGTCTTGCTTTGAAGTGTGGTGTCAAAAAAGCAGAGCACCTCTTTAATAGGGACAGACCTCTTCCCTCTTTACAACCATTGAATCTATATGTTTTGACCATGAAGGTTTACAATCTATGTAATGCTTGTTGTCTGGGGAAGGAGAGGAGGACCAAGGTGCAGGGTGGTAAGTGTTCATATTATTTAATTAAATATGCAACACTAGACAAAACAACAAACATTACAAAAAAACTGTCCTGAAAGGTGAAACAAAAACACTAAACAGGAAACAACCACCCACAAAACACAATGGGAAAACAGGCTACCTAAATATGGTTCTCAATCAGGGACAACGCTTGACAGCTGCCTCTGATTGAGAACCATACCAGGCCAAACACAGAAATAGAAAATCATAGACACACTAACATTGACAACCCACCCAACTCACACCCTGACCATACTTAAACAGAAGACAACACAAAGGAACTAAGGTCAGAACGTGACAATCTAAGGTAACAATAAGTAATTTAGTCTCAATAATATAGAAGGCTGCACTGAAATCTAACAGTACAGCACCCACTATCATTATCATCAATGTCTTTTAACCAATCATCAATTATTTGTGTCAGTGCAGTACACGTTGAGTGTCCTCCTCCGTAAGCATGCTGAACATCTGCTGTCATATTGTTTACAGAGAAATAGCATTGTATTTGGTCAAACAAATTTCCCCCCTAGCGGTTTGCTAAGAGCGGCAGCAAACTGATAGGTCTGCTGTTACAACCAGTAATGGACTTTTTTTTTTTTTACAACTCTTGGGTAGCGAAATGACTTTGGCTTCCCTCCAGGGCAAACACCTTCTTCTAGACTCAGATTAAAGATATGGCAGACAGCAGTGGCCATAGAGTCAAAGAGTCAGCTACCATCCTCAGTAGCTTTCCACTGCTGCTCTTTAGTTATGTTACTTTCATTTCTTAATTTTTAGTTTTTGGGGGGTGTGTGTCTGTGTGTGTCTCGTCAATTGTGCTTGAAACAATTCAAAATTAGGGGGTCATTTGCACATAAGTCTCTCAAACAGGCGTTTTACCCTGAGGATGGGGGTTACGTGTGTGGGGGGTGTGTGTGTGTGTGTGTGTGTGTGTCTCAACAATTGTGCTTGAAACAATTCAAAATTAGGGGTCATTTGCACATAAGGCTCTCAAAACAGGCATTTTTCCCGAGGATGTGGGGGGGGGATCAAAAGTTAATCCCACCAACCAGTATAGAATAGGTCTAGACACCCCTAAGGTTTAAAAACAATGTTTTTTTCTAAACAATACCAACACTAGGTGGTCATTTGAACACAGGTTGTCTCCACACAAAAACCAGTCAATAACAAACAATCCCCCGGGTCTGTAAATTCATTACATATTTTGGCTCCGTTAGGACACAACTGCTCATCTGAAAAGTATTTTCCAGCCTTTCTGCAAGCCTGTACACATGGAGAATTTTGAAGGTGAGGATTTGGAATTAATATATTAGATTTTGTGTGCGTTAGGTAGTTTGTGGGAAATGATTGAGATTACGAAATTACTGCACTGTTTGGAACTCTCAATCTCTCTAATATTGAACTGTTGTTATATATGGTTTTGACAGATATTCTAAAAGGGGTGGACATCGAATTTTCAGGTATGTTTTTATGTCAATTGTATTTATTTTTTAAAGTTAAAATGTATATATTTCATAAATACATTTTAATGTTATTTAAAAAACATCTATAGGATACCCGACATTTACACAGCTGCTACCGGGAATAATTGATTTGGATCATCCAACATTAGATGAGGAAACAGAGGTGCAAACAGCGCCCGGTTCTTCTTTATTCAGCCCGTCACCATCAAGCTAAGTCCAAAAATAAAATGCGTAATAATATTTATACATTAAAACAAAAAGTGTGTACACTATTTTAAAAAGCTAATCTTGTGTTCACAGCGGACAGAACCCCAAAAAGAATACCTGAAGCATTATGGACTCTACCTCTGAACGACTTCGGGGGCGCTGAAACAGATGATATTCTACCGTTCTGTACAAACGGCTTTACCATAACTCCAAACAACCCAAGATGCAGCGCTTTAACACACAGCTACACACCCCCTGGAACCTCCAGCCAATCGCTATAAAATCTAGCACCTAAGGCGCTCGCAATACTTTGGCACAAGTGCACCGCGCAGAATCACCACAGCCCGAGGGCGACTGGTCGGAAAACGACTGGATTCAAGAACATGCTCTCTGTGGATATATTATGACCCCGTTATACATTTATTTTATTAGTTGTACAATTTTTTTATGGAATATGTTAAAACGATGTCAAATAATGTTTTTTTCAGATTCCAACGATAGCTATACAAACCCTGCAGAATCTACAAAGCCAGAGGACATTGGGATAGGACCCGCGTTATCCAGGATTCCTCAGAACAGCAGGCGCCAAAAAAACTTAAGTATATATACACTGCTCAAAAAAATAAAGGGAACACTAAAATAACACATCCTAGATCTGAATGAATGAAATATTCTTATTAAATACTTTTTTCTTTACATAGTTGAATGTGCTGACAACAAAATCACACAAAATGTATCAATGGAAATCAAATGTATCAACCCATGCAGCTCTGGATTTGGAGTCACACTCAAAATTAAAGTGGAAAACCACACTACAGGCTGATCCAACTTTGATGTAATGTCCTTAAAACAAGTCAAAATGAGGCTCAGTAGTGTGTGTGGCCTCCACGTGCCTGTATGACCTCCCTACAACGCTATTTACACTACATAAAATAGATTTATAAAGGCAAAGAGAGCAATGAATTGACCTACTTGACCTCAAAGACGGGCAGCCTACTTTAGGATAGAGAATGTAGGGTTGTGTACTGAACCTGTACCCATAATAAAACAAAGTGCTCTATGATCAAATGCATCTAAAGGCTTTAATGAAGGGGCAGCTGCATCCATATATATTATTTCAACATAATCCAGAACCAGTAGGAACAAAGATTGAATGATCTGCTTTGTACTATTAACAAGAGGCCTGACCTATTTCTATAGAAGAAGCCCATTTTAAATTCGGCATCTTAATTAACAAACTCATATGTACACTCTAGAAAACAACATATACTTAGTTTTACACGTATTCAACAATAATTTAAGGTCACTAAAGGTTTTCTACAAAATAAAGAAAGAGCCCGATTAGCAGGGCGGGCGATAGCGTACACAACTGTACCAAAGGCGTGACTCAAAACTATGAAAAAGTCCCGCGTGTAAACTTAGAATCAATCATATGCTTGGTCGAGGGGTTCATAAATTATCGGAATAGTGAATTGAATTGAACTCCTATAAAAAGATTGTTAGTGATAAAAAGGGTTTTCATCTACGGAATGCCCCACTTACTAAAAGCAATCTCTTGTCATAGACCACCTTGCCCTTTGGTTTCTGACTTATGTTACAAGCCCCGCGTGTCTTAAACCTTAGATATAATGGCTGCTGTAGAAGGTTTTGATCCCAGGTTGCAACTACCATTTACAGCCTTAATCGCAGGCCCATCCAATAGCGGTAAAACTTGTTTTGTAAAAAGTATTTTAGAGAATTCTGAACATGTATTATCTCAGAAACCTGACAATATTGTGTTGTGTTATTCATGTTATCAACCTTTGTATGATGAGCAGTTGAAGAAAATAAAAATCAAGTTTGTTGAAGGAATACCCGCATCCCTGTCTGTTTTTATGAAGAGGTAAAAGTTCATAATCAATCTGCTGGTTTTGGACGACATGCTATTTGCCAGTAGTTAACATCCTGAAATTGCCCGAGCTTTTACACAATATAGTCATCATCGAAACCTGTCCGTGCTTAACTTGGTACAAAATGTGTTTCACCAAGGTAAAAATAGCCGTACCATTAGTTTGAACACAAATTACATGGTTTTCAAAAACCCTAGAGACAAACTACAAATAAACACTCTAGCTCAGCAGATGTATCCTAGAAGGAAATCCTACTTTATGGAGAGCTATGAGGACGCTACCAAAGCGCCATTTTCTTATTTACTCATGGATTTAAAATCAAATACTCCAGAACACCTGAGGCTCCGAACAGGCTTTTTTCCGTGGGAGTGGCCGACGGTTTAAAAATAAATCTACTGCTCTTGAGAACCCTAGTTGGGGCTACCCCTAAAGAACGGAAGGCCATCTTGGGTCACTGTTCTTCAGATCTCATATTATCCCTATGTGAGATTGCTTTGAATCTTCTCAAAGGACGCATTCCACTCACCCTGACCCAATTGAAAAAATTAAAGAGACAAAAGACTGCGATCAAACTCTTTGCCAATAAAAGGGCCAGTCTTCAAAAGAAAATACATAACATACAACAGTCTGGGGGTTTTCTTCTACCTTTACTAAGTATAGGACACATAAAAGGACACATACTTGAACACTTTTCATATTTTCTAACAAAACAATCTACGACGCTATCTTTACTTCTTAAGTCATCATTATAAAGAGACATAACATCTTCAAAAGAAACTCCACGGACTCTTTGGTAGAGGTAGAAAACACAGTGTTGACCACATGTAGTGGAAAGGTTATCTTGTACTTGTTTCATGCTGTAGTAGATCTTTGATCCATTTTTGGTCGAAAACTGTTTAATAGATGGGAGGAAATGTGAAAATGCGGGGGAAAAGCCGTAGGAATAAAACAAAGCTGAGATTTTTCTTCCTCCTTCGTCTTCTAATGTCACAGCTAGCCAATGTTCACCGGCATGTGTTTAGGATGGGTATTGACAATAAAATGGCTGGTCGCTCCTGCCGTTTCTCAATAGGTAGTTCATCACAAGCCCATACTCCACAAAATTGTTTTCCAATCAAATGGCTCATGAGACCGTTTTGGTCTTGGGTATTCATGTCTTTGCTCAACGATCCTTAATTAATAATAATCCACAAAGACTTGTCTTCAGCCATTCACTTCCAAGATTGAATTAGAGCATGCATAAACAATCATACTAACTGTACAGGCTAAAGGTGCACGGAAACGCATTTCCAGCCTGAGATTACCTTGGGACACCACAGACAGATTTCCTGAGATATCATCATCAGGTGATAAATTGAAAGCATACAATGTGTAACCCTCTGCAAAATAATTTCTGTCAATAGGTAAAGAGAGATCTTTTAGCCAGGAATAGATTGTAAAATTCTCGCACAGATATGTTGTTATTAAATTGCGGTTGGAAAGCCTTAGCAGGGACCTGACGTCCGTCCTGACGGAGAGCTACATACTCTGCATTGAAATGTTGAAAATTGCACGCCCAATTTTTCAGTTTTTGATTTGTTAAAAAAGTTTGAAATATCCAATAAATGTCGTTCCACTTCATGATTGTGTCCCACTTGTTGTTGATTCTTCACAAAAAAATACAGTTTTATATCTTTATGTTTGAAGCCTGAAATGTGGCAAAAGGTCGCAAAGTTCAAGGGGGCCGAATACTTTCGCAAGGCACTGTATATATATATATATGTATATGTGCAGACGCATTACTGGGGAGAGTCAGGAAGAATACATTGTGCTCCATGATGCACTCCTGTGTACACTGAAATGATGGTGTTTTATCATGCATGGGGGTTTAAGTTAACCCCCTATGCCTCCACCACATCGTGTTCTAATACCCAACTGTTGAACTTTTGGGGACAATTTTTCCAACGGACCAACACTCATTTTTTACCCTTTTCTCTCTTTTTTCATCCAGAATCTCTTCCACATGAAAGACTTTGTCTTTACCCAACTGTACCTTCTGGAGTTCCTTCTCATAAAAGGAACCCTCTATAAGCTGCCCATCATAATCTTTTAACTTGTAGACAAGGGGTATACGTGGTAGACATTCGGTAACTGTGAACAACTTATCGCTGTAACCGTGCTCATATTTTTTGTCGAAAACACCCCTCAACTTGGATATACATACCAAGTCCCCCACTATGAATTTAAAATCAATTGTTTTCATACAGCGAAGGGGGAACAAACCATGCATATTTTTAAAGACTTGAAAAGAGTTTTCAGAAGAGACCTCGGAGGGCTTCATCCGTATACTCTTATGGTAGCTGTAGTTGTAACCCTTCACTAAATCTTGAACAATATCCACATATCTATGGCTGTTGTGAGTCGTAAAGTATTTCCACATCCTCTCCTTCAAAGTTCTGTTAAAGGGTTCAACAACTGAAGCTTTCAAATCCGAACCTGTAGCAAAATGTACGATATTGTGCTTCTTCATGAGTTTCTGAAAAGTATTATTATAACATTCTTTACCACCGTCAGTCTGCACTTTCTTGGGTGCTCCTCCTTCCTCCAAGATAGAGTCAAAGGCCCGGGTCACCTCTGCCCCACTCTTATTTTTTTAGACCCTTACAAATGCTATTTTAGAGAAAATAGCTATGACCGTTAGCATGTAGCGATATCCATCATTTTTGTCTGCAAGGGCCTGCATGTCACATAGATCTGCCTGAAACTGGGAGAAGGGATGAGTAGAAAAAACTCTATTTCGTGGAAATTGTTTTTGCACAGGTTTATGCAGAGTGTAAGCATCCTGCTCTGCCAGCCAGACATTCACTTGAGCATCGCCTAACCTGCTACCTGTTTCTTCGGCTATAGCTCTCTGGAACCTCTCCTTCCCCCATAAGACCCTGGGTTAGAGGGGGTAGAATAAATGTTTTTCAACATCTGCTCCACCATCCTTCTTGCCTCTCTGATGTACAATAACATTAATGACCCCCTTTCAAATAATGAGAACATTTCATTTTAATTTTGCATTTTTATTTTTGCAAACATTAAGTATTATGCATCCGTACACTTCAGGATACGTAGCAGGATTTTAGTACCCGTTTTCTCAATGACCCATGCATGCAACACCTTGTATACTTGGTTTACATTTACAGACTAGTATCGCTGAATTTTTAAGACATACACAAACAACCGTTATATAAGTATATAAACAACAAATATGATACACGTTACAATTAAACGGTGTTTCAAACAAATAAACTAAAATCTTAGACAAGGATGTTTCTAGTTCTTCAGAATCATCCACAAGACGGGATACCAGTTGTGTCCATTGTAGAGTCTCGCCAGTATGTCTTAAATGTCTCATGATTTGCTAATTTTTTTGCACACGCTCTGCATTAACCCCTGTATTGTGTGTTGTGTAGAGCGATACATTGTTCACTTTATTTTCAATAATTTGCTGCATAACATTTGTAAATTCTCTCAACATAAATATTTTATTTATTCTCTCTAACATCGTATGCGTATAGTTACCCATTGCTTTACAGCTAATAAAATATATATATATATATATATATTGTTACTCGTTCTCTTGGGGTTTATTGAGCCAGAAAGTCACCACATCAGCCCCCAAATCTTCCTTGTATTTGTTGTTGTCCACCAGTGTGTGCTGGATTTCTTTGAGTTTCTCATGGATATAGATCACCTCCTTCAGTTCATGTAGGAAAGCCTTGGTAACACCGTAAACACCAGGAATAGATGGCACAAGACCCATAGACTCCCGGGCTCTGACCATGGATGGTCTGAAGCGGCTGGACCACAGTCTTTTCACCAGCTCCTCAAAGTGGTTGAAATAGTACCAGGGTGGGTCATATAAACGCGGATGTCGTCGTTGGCTGGGGTGACTGATCTCACAACCGGGGCATTTCTCTTATATACTCTCCAATCACCACGTCTAAAAGTGAGGCTACAGAGGCCTTGATGGTGTCCACAAAAATAGTACTGACCACCCCATCAAACACATCCTCAGGGGGTGTACATGTAGGGGGTGTCGGGGGGCTTGCCTGGGGGGAGTAGAAAGGAGGACTGTGAGGCATAGAGTCCTTAGGGTCTGGTACCCATGACGTATCGGAGTCCTGTTATGGCATATGAATATCCATGATATATGCTGAAATGAAGAACCAGAGGCTTTGTGGTCACCCCTTTTATTGTTGAACCAGTCCTTTGGTATCGGGGCGTGGTTAACGTACTTAGTTTTCTTCAGGGGCTGACCCTTCTGAGGATGAACCTTCTTGTTCCTTTGAAGCATAATCCTTAGGATTTGTATATATTATGCACTTCCTTAGTTGAACAATGCTCTGCCATTTTTGGCTCTGTACAAAAAGAGCATCCACTATCTCTAACATTTTCAATTCCATTATATCCCAACTTTTAAAAGGAATAAGCATACGCAACCTAAAATCCCCAGTCAGTTGCCATTGCGGATTTTCTCGTTGCTGATATAGAACTCCACGCACCCACATGGAAGTCCATTCTTTCTTTGTATTTTCACCCTATGAAATATTATTCCTGAGGAGTCAGGGCACCTTCCCAAAGGGTCTCGTAGCCTGTGAACAAGCTATACCCCTTTGTCTGGTCTGGTCTGGTCTGGTCTGTATATTCTTCTCCATCGGCTACGGTATAGAGTTTCACTCTACTGGCCGGGTAATGAAACAGAACCCCATAGCTGTCTATTAGACATCAACACTTGATCTTTCAGCGAAGTTGCGTGCGGTATTTGGGTTCTATACATATTTAGAAACCGCTTTTTTGGTATATCGTATATTGATGCTTTATACTCTGCCCTTTCTCTATGTTTTAATTGAGGTCCTGCATCAGTTGTTACGGTCATCACGTGTGTGTCACTGATCACAAAATCCATGTTTAATTTCTTGTTTAGTGTTCTGGGGTTTATCGAGGTCGCTTGTAGTGTTCAGTTCTTATTTATAATGCGGCTGCCCTTAGTATCCCCGGACATTCCTGTTTCATAGACAACAGCCCTAAGGTCATTACAACAGGGGGGGGACCATACTCTTTGAAATGTTCAAACACATTTCCCAGTTCAACGAGGTCCCTACACATCAATCATCATGACAGCTTCAAAGGAACAGATGCACTATCTGGTTAAATAAACACTCACTCTAAAGCGTGAGAACTTCCTAACAGGATGTACATATATGGGCACTCCCTAGAGAGCGTGAGATCTTCCTGACAGGATGTCCTGCAGGATGTCCATATATGGGCATACACACCTGACCCATAAAATAGGGTCATAAATCACACGTTTGACATGTGCTGTCTACTGTATTCTCTCTAGGGCAGGTCGTAGGGAACATGGAAACAACAAACAGTGGGGATCTAGATATCCACAAGCCCAGTAATCTGCTGTCTCAGCCACAAGGGCTAACCCCGTCGTGGGCTGCATTCAAGCCCTCAAGGAAACGCTGCTAGCTTGATAGGCAGCTAACAGTAGCAGCTAGGCTAGTTGCTATGCCAAGCAGCTCAACAGACCCTTGGTAGGCGGGATCCATGGACAGATAGCAGCGGTCCCAGCAACTGATGCCAACCGCTTTGTGTGTATCAATTCCCCATCACATATATCACCAGTAGTACATTTATCGTTAATTATTGTAATTTCTAATCTAGAATGCATGTTACTTTGGTTACTGTAATTTGTGTTAATGTATTCAGTATTATTGAACACATTGCTAGCGGAGTGCACAACCTATGCTACACTTGTGAGAAACAAGTTTTGTTTTATTTCATTCCATTTATGAGTTTTGTCAACTTAGTCATTGTCTTTTGTTTGGAGTGCTCCTGTCAATACTATGTAAGGACGCACATGCAGAGAAGTAGGCCTATGGGCTACCTGGCCTGCGAGCAAAGACATATTAATGTGCTCATTTCTGATAGTATTTCTGTTTGGCTTAACACACCACCACTAGTGACCCCTGGAGCTAATGTTTTCTTCACCTCAAACAGCAAGCAAACAAGGTCTGTTTTTACATCCATTGAGAATTACAATAGTTCCTCAATTTATTGGAAAAGTCATTCCAGCTCTCTCCCTTTCGATAACCACTCAGCGTGAAAGGGAAAAATGTCATACTCTGACCCAGTGGAAACATCATAAAATAGGCCTACCCTTATTACTTCTTATCAGTTCTGAACTTGGAGTGAAATAGGTTCTGGTAGTCATTTTGGGTGCTGGTACTGTTTATATTTAGGTGCAAGAGTGCCACAATACTTTTGAGCTAATATTCTATAAGAGGAACAGGAGCTCAGGCAGTAGAACATTTGAAGTGCCGGTACTCTGGTGAGCTCCTGCCCAAGTCAAGCACTGCTTCTTGTCCCTTGCGCAAATAGCCTACAGCTGTGTCTGTCCGGAGCTCACTAGTGCAGGAAACTCTGAGGGCCATGAATATGTTATACAATGTTGCAAGTTCGCTAGTGCAAGCTTCAGACCGGACCCAAGTTAATAGTTGATTCAAGTTCATTGCAGACAGTTGGCAATGGAAATAGAATTTACTTTTTAGGTTAGTATAATTTTCATTTAGATTTGGAAATAATTTTGATTAGCCACATGACAATGATTTTGAGATATGAAGACGTTATTATAAATTAAACTAAACTGTTTCACGAAAATTTGCATATGAAAACCACAACTGGGGTGGCAGGTCGGCTAGCAGTTACTGAGTGTTGGGCCAGTAACTGAAAGGTTGCTGGATCGAATCCCCGAGCTGAAAAGGTAAAAATCTGTCGTTCTGCCCCTGAACAAGGCAGTCAACCCACTGTTCCCCGGTAGGCCGTCATTGTAAATGAGAATTTGTTCTTAACTGACATGCCTAGTTAAATAAAGGTTCAAATGAAAAATATATTTAAAAAAATGGCACGCAGATCGGTGGAAATTGTACGATAAATTGGCATTCCACATAAGGTTGCCGACTCGTCTAGTAGCCTATTACTAGCCAATTCAGGAAAGTAATGGCAGAATCTGCGAAAGCGGGAGGAGAATAGCTGGGTCAAGTTAAGGTCTTGTCTTCTGGTTATCTAGATCTCTGGCGCCCTCTTGAGGCATTGTCTTATTTTATCAAACAGTAAGCATTGAGCTTGCATCAGACAAACTCAATGCGTATAGTTAGTCTTATTAAAACACGTAGGGTGTGTCTACATATGGAGAAATACAAAAATTGATCGGTCCATCAGAACAGACGACTTTCAGAACGGTAAACAAAGATTTTTTTAAATCGGAGACAGTCCTAGCCTGCATGTATATCCCTGTGTATTGGTGCGTGTCCCTGCTTGCTCTCACCTGTGTGTTTGGGTGTGTCCCTGCTTGCTCGCAGCTGTGTGTGTGTCCATGCTTGCGCTCACCTGTGTGTTGGTGCATGTCCCTGCTTGCGCTCACCTGTGTGCTAGTGCGTGTCCCTGTGTGTTGGTGAGTGTCACTGTGTATTGGTGCGTGTCCCTGCTTGCTCGCACCTGTGTGTTAGTGCGTGTCCCTGTGTGTTGGTGCGTGTCCCTGCTTGCTTTCACTTGTGTTTGTGCTTGTCCCTGTGTGTTGGTGAGTGTCACTGTGTACTGGTGCGTGTCTCTGTGTTTGTGAGTGTCTCTGTGTATTGGTGCGTGTCCCTGTGTGTTGGTGAGTGTCACTGTGTATTGGTGCGTGTCCCTGTGTATTGGTGCGTGTCCCTGCTTGCTTTCACTTGTGTTTGTGCTTGTCCCTGTGTATTGGTGAGTGTCACTGTGTATTGGTGCGTGTCCCTGTGTGTTGGTGAGTGTCACTGTGTATTGGTGAGTGTCCCTGTGTGTTGGTGAGTATCCTTGTGTGTTAGTGCGTGTCCCTGTGTGTTGGTGAGTGTCCCTGCTTGCTTTCACTTGTGTTTGTGCGTGTCCTTGTGTGCTGGTGAGTGTCCCTGTGTGTTGGTGCGTGTCCCTGTGTATTGGTGCGTGTCCCTGTGTATTGGTGCGTGTCCCTGCTTGCTTTCACTTGTGTTTGTGCGTGTCCCTGTGTATTGGTGAGTGTCACTGTGTATTAGTGCTTGTCCCTGTGTGTTGGTGAGTGTCCCTGTGTGTTGGTGAGTGTCCCTGCTTGCTCACACCTGTGTGTTAGTGCGTGTCCCTGTGTGTTGGTGCTTGTCCCTGCTTGCTTTCACTTGTGTTTGTGCTTGTACCTGTGTGTTGGTGAGTGTCACTGTGTATTGGTGCGTGTCCCTGTGTGTTGGTGAGTGTCACTGTGTATTGGTGCGTGTCCCTGTGTGTTGGTGAGTGTCACTGTGTATTGGTGCGTGTCCCTGTGTATTGGTGCGTGTCCCTGTGTATTGGTGCGTGTCCCATTGTATTGGTGCGTGTCCCTGTGTATTGGTGCGTGTCCCTGCTTGCTTTCACTTGTGTGTTGGTGAGTGTCCCTGCTTGCTTTCACTTGTGTTTGTGCTTGTCCCTGTGTGTTGGTGAGTGTCACTGTGTATTGGTGCGTGTCCCTGTGTGTTGGTGAGTGTCACTGTGTATTGGTGAGTGTCCCTGCTTGCTTGCACCTGTGTGTTAGTGCGTGTCCCTGTGTGTTGGTGCGTGTCCCTGCTTGCTTTCACTTGTGTTTGTGCTTGTACCTGTGTGTTGGTGAGTGTCACTGTGTATTGGTGCGTGTCCCTGTGTGTTGGTGAGTGTCACTGTGTATTGGTGCGTGTCCCTGTGTGTTGGTGAGTGTCCCTGTGTGCTGGTTGGTGTCCTTGCTTGCTTTCACTTGTGTTTGTGCTTGTCCCTGTGTGTTGGTGAGTGTCCCTGTGTGTTGGTGAGTGTCACTCTGTATTGGTGAGTGTCCCTGCTTGATTACACCTGTGTGTTAGTGCGTGTCCCTGTGTATTGCTGCGTGTCCCTGTGTGTTGGTGAGTGTCCCTGCTTGCTTTCACTTGTGTTTGTGCTTGTCCCTGTGTGTTGGTGAGTGTCACTGTGTGTTGGTGCGTGTCCCTGTGTGTTGGTGAGTGTCACTGTGTATTGGTGAGTGTCCCTGCTTGCTCGCACCTGTGTGTTAGTGGGTGTCCCTGTGTATTGGTGCTTGTCCCTGCTTGCTTTCACTTGTGTTTGTGCTTGTACCTGTGTGTTGGTGAGTGTCACTGTGTATTGGTGCGTGTCCCTGTGTGTTGGTGCGTGTCCCTGTGTATTGGTGCGTGTCCCTGTGTATTGGTGCGTGTCCCTGCTTGCTTTCACTTGTGTTTGTGCGTATCACTGTGTATTGGTGAGTGTCCCTGTGTGTTAGTGCGTGTCCCTGTGTGTTAGTGCGTGTCCCTGTGTGTTGGTGCGTGTCCCTGTGTGTTAGTGCGTGTCCCTGTGTGTTGGTGCGTGTCCCTGTGTGTTAGTGCGTGTCCCTGTGTTTTGGTGAGTGTCCCTGCTTGCTTTCACTTGTGTTTGTGCTTGTCCCTGTGTGTTGGTGAGTGTCCCTGCTTGCTTTCACTTGTGTTTGTGCTTGTCCCTGTGTGTTGGTGAGTGTCCCTGCTTGCTTTCACTTGTGTTTGTGCTTGTCCCTGTGTGTTGGTGAGTGTCCCTGCTTGCTTTCACTTGTGTTTGTGCTTGTCCCTGTGTGTTGGTGAGTGTCCCTGCTTGCTTTCACTTGTATTGGTGCGTGTCCCTGTGTGTTGGTGAGTGTCCCTGCTTGCTTTCACTTGTGTTTGTGCTTGTCCCTGTGTGTTGGTGAGTGTCCCTGTGTGTTAGTGCGTGTCCCTGTGTGTTGGTGAGTGTCCCTGTGTGCTAGTGCTTGTCCCTGTGTGTTGGTGAGTGTCACTGTGTATTGGTGCGTGTCCCTGCTTGCTTTCACTTGTGTTTGTGCTTGTCCCTGTGTGTTGGTGAGTGTCCCTGCTTGCTTTCACTTGTGTTTGTGCTTGTCCCTGTGTGTTGGTGAGTGTCCCTGTGTGTTAGTGCGTGTCCCTGTGTGTTGGTGAGTGTCCCTGTGTGCTAGTGCGTGTCCCTGTGTGATGGTGAGTGTCACTGTGTATTGGTGCGTGTCCCTGCTTGCTCGCACCTGTGTGTTAGTGCGTGTCCCTGTGTATTGGTGCTTGTACCTGCTTGCTTTCACTTGTGTTTGTGCTTGTCCCTGTGTGTTGGTGAGTGTCCCTGCTTGCTTTCACCTATGTGCTGGTTGGCGTCCCTGCTTGCTCTCTCTTATGTGTTGGTGAGTGTCCCTGCTTGCTTTCACATATGTGTTGGTGAGTGTCCCTGCTTGCTTTAAACTGTGTTTGTGCGTGTCCCTGTGTGTTTGTGTGTGTCCCTGTGTGTTTGTGCGTGTCACTGTGTATTGGTGCGTGTCCCTGTGTGTTGGTGCGTGTCCCTGTGTGTTGGTGTGTGTCCCTGTGTGTTGGTGCGTGTCCCTGTGTGTTGGTGCGTGTCCCTGTGTGTTGGTGAGTGTCACTGTGTATCGGTGCGTGTCCCTGCTTGCTTTCACCTGTGTGTTGGTGCGTGTCCCTGTGTGTTAATGCGTGTCCCTGTGTGTTGATGCGTGTCCCTGTGTGTTGATGCTTATCCCTGTGTGTTAGTGCATGTCCCTGTGTGTTGATGCGTATCCCTGTGTGTTGATGCGTATCCCTGTGTGTTAGTGCGTGTCCCTGTGTGTTAGTGCGTGTCCCTGTGTGTTAGTGCGTGTCCCTGTGTGTTAGTGCGTGTCCCTGTGTGTTAGTGCGTGTCCCTGTGTGTTAGTGC
This sequence comes from Oncorhynchus mykiss, assembly GCF_057628025.1. Lineage (NCBI taxonomy): Eukaryota > Metazoa > Chordata > Actinopteri > Salmoniformes > Salmonidae > Oncorhynchus > Oncorhynchus mykiss. The sequence goes on from NC_143047.1 coordinate 30,402,886, forward strand.
GTGTCCCTGTGTGATGTTGCATGACCCTGTGTGATGTTGCATGTCCCTGTGTGATGTTGCATGACCCTGTGTGATGTTGCATGTCCCTGTGTGTTTTAGCACTGTGATCTTTGTTGACTTAATTTGTCTGTCATTTGTTTGAGTTAAGTTTTGTTGGGTAAATTGGTGGGAAATGTGTTAATTCGTGAGATAATTATTCAAAATTTCATTCAATTCAAATTTGTTTGGTTTTGCTTCGATGCACCACTAGGTTTAATTAAAACACAAAGTAGTCTTCACACAATTCATCATAATTTAGAGCTCTCCTTTGTTTCTGTTCTTGTAGAAACAAAGACATACAGTCTATTATTTAGGGTCTTGGAGGCTTTGGTTTAAAGCTTGGAGAACTATAAATACGTTGTATTGGAATGACACTGTCCTATATACTGTGAGTAGAACGACCCTGTGAGTATGTGTGTGTGTTCATGTACACATGCACGTGCGTGTGTTTGTGTATGTACGTGTTTTATGTTAATCACAAGAGCATGTGAAAGCAGCGTTCACACAATCACTGCTTCTGCTTGGATTAGATCGTTCATTTTTAAGTTAAAGCTTGTTTATTTCCTTTATGCACATTGCCTGTAATGAATTTGATGGAGCCTTTGATTAAAAACCAAACTTGTAGCCCACTCTTACAGCTCTATTAATTTAATACACACATTAAATAACATTACATAGCTGCAGGATTGTTACAGACTCAATTGGAGATGCAGTCAGACTCCAATGTGTTGTGTTCTGGTGGTGTGTGTGTGTGTGTGTGCAATAAGATCTCATGTTTTTAACAATTTCATTACAGATTCTAATGTTTGTCCACGTCTTTCCAAATAAAATTGTTGAGTTGGACCACATAGTAAATCTTTGGCTTGATCAGAGCTCGACATGGCCAAGGTTTCACGCACACGCACCCACACATAAACACACACCAGCCTGGTCAAGCGAAACACACATACACAGAGAGTTGGAAGCTGTGCCCCATATCTGTGTCTCTGCACCTCATGGACACTAAGCCGTCTGTTATAAATGGCACTCTGTTCCAATGTGTGTGTGTGTTCTGAGGTCGGAGTGTTATTTACTGGTCACGCAGCCATTTAGAGTGACTGTCACTTCTGCCACTTTATTTATTTCCTCTGTCCAACACTGCAAGAGCAAGGAAATAAGAGGGAGGTGGAACAAGGGATGTAGGGAGGGGGGCAGGGCAGGTTCTGAGCCAAAGTGATACCATCTGTTGCAGTTTCATCTTCCGCTATGCATTCCTCTTACTTTTATCTCCTCTCTCTCTCTACACATCTCCTTCAGTTGTGGATGCTAACATTACAGCAAGATATCAGTTTCACTTCGAAATTTGATGTAATAGATTACATCTATTTTTAACACATTAATTCCGCGTGGTTACAGGGTCATTTCCGTGCGGTTAAAGAGCTAAAACAGAACTCAAAGGTTTAAGTTTAGGTATTAATTCTGAGTGGTTAAGGTTAGGGTTATGTTTTGGGGAAGGCATATATTTTTTTATTTAACCTTTAACTAGGCAAGTCAGTTAAGAACATATTCTTATTTACAGTGATGGCCTACCCCGGCCAAACCCAGACGATGCAGGGCCATTTGTGCACCACCCTATGGGACTCCCAGTCACGGCAGGATGTGATATAGCCTGCCTTAAAGATGAACTATGCAGAAATTGCTCCACCATTTTCAGTTTATGTGACAAAATAAGCAAGTATAGTTTAGAGAATCATTGTACCATCTAAACCGCTGTGAAATGTCTTTTCCATAACCAAAAATACCGTATTTTCATCTGTTTAAATTAAAAGACTCCCAGACTCCCAAAACTTAAGAACATGATGCATAGAAATAAAGCACATAGAACCGATCTTAGACTTGCTCACAATGAGAATGACAGATTGAAAACTCACATTTCTATGTGAATTTGGTCGGGTCGCCCAAAAAGTTGCATATTGCAGCTGTCACACCCTCATCTGTTTCACCTGTCTTACGCTTGTCTCCACCCCCCACCAGGTGTCTCCCATTTTCCCCATTATCCCCTGTGTATTTATGTCTGCATTTTCTGTTGCCAGTTCGTCTTGTTTTGTCAGGTCTAACCAGTGTGTTTCCTGTTGCTCCTGTTTTAGTTTTCTAGTCTTCCTGGTTCTGACCTTTCTGCATGTCCTGAACCTGCCTGCAGTCCTGTACCTGCCTGACTGTGACCTGGTTTACGAACCTCTGCCTGCCCTCGACTTGCCTTTATCCTGCCCCTTTGTTATAATAAATATTTGCTTCCTGTGTCTGCATCTGGATCTTATCTTGACTCGTGATAGCAGCTTTAAAACAAAATAATAAAAAACAACACCATCAAGTATCAAGTATTCTCCCGACTTGCTAGAGCATTGTGAACTGCCATGGTGCAGCGGTCAGAGCAGCATGCTTTGGTCTGAGCAGCGATCTTCACCACAGAGCATCATGAATTTGCTCCTATGCTGGGCAATAGTTTTTTATTTTTGGGGTGAGTGCAGAGGAAGCATATATCGACGTTCTCAGGACCTTTCAAACGTCTGAAATCAAAGTCTATTTGTAGTGATCAGTCTGAATATTTATTTAACATTTAGCAGACACTTTCAGTCCAAAGCAACTTACAACAGTTAATGCATACATTTTCATATTGGTGTTGGTGGCCTCAGCGGAAATAGAAAACAAACGACCCCAGTGTTGCTAGTGCAATGCTCTACCAACTGAACCACAAAGGACCAAGCTGCTAACATGTATAACTCCCACTCTGGCTGCTGGGTGGTTTGTCCAAGTCAGTGTATCTTTGTGAATGTAGTTACAGTGGTTGTAAAACCCAACAGTTTGGCACTGAGCCGTATATATCCCCCGAAACAGCTCACACACGCTCACACACGGCTCCATTATCACGACACATATTTACCTCCGAACTGGAATACCTCAACTGAAGCTAGCTAGCTAACTAGCTACCAGCTATCAATCAGCTAACCACTGCTAGCGGTCATCAGCTAACCTTTAGCTCGGAAAGCTCTCACCAGTTCGTACAACGCGCTTCAAACCAGAGCATACCGGACCTATTTTTCTCTCCATATCCCTGAATTGCTACCACAAACTCTGAACCTTTTCATCTGGATCATCACAGCTAGCTAACCGCAACCCGGGTTGACTACACCTGGCTAACGTTTACATGCCATCTCCCGGCTCACTCCTGGGCTACAATATCCGGACCCTTTCTACTGCCGGTATGGGGCACGGAACCCTACCGATCCTCTATGACTGGAATACCGACATAATCTGCCCGAGGATTCCAACAGGCCCCTCAGGCGCGACACCAGCTGAAGGCCCATTCTGCTAACCTGCTAGGCCTGCTAGCTACCTAGAGCTACTTGGAACCCTATTAACTCCACAACTGGTCTATCGATGTCACAGCACGAAGAAGCAAAAACAGACTTAACCTCATCGCGACGTCCCCCAAAGGCTAACTTGCTAGTCTACTAACTGCTAGCTTGCCTGCCCCGGTCTGCTAACTGCTAGCCCCTGCTAACTGCTTGCTTGCTAACCCGGTCTGCTAACTGCTAGCTTGTTTAGCCCCGGCCTACTAACTGTTAGCATGTTAGCATCGGCCTGCTAACTGTCTGAATCGCCGTGTCCCCCAGTCAGCCCAACCACTCACTGGACCAATATGTTCACTTGGCTACGCATGCTTCTCTCTAATATCAATATGCCTCGTCCATTACTGTCCTGGTTAGTGATTACTGCCTTATTTCACTGTAGAGCCTCTAGCCCTGCTCAATATGCCTTAACCAACCATGTTGTCCCACCTCCTACATATGTGATGACATCACCTGGTTTAAATCTCTCTAGAGACTATATCTCTCTCATCATTACTCAATGCCTAGGTTTACCTCCAATGTACTCACATCCTACCTTACCTTTGTCTGTACACTATGCCTTGAATCTATGCTATCGTGCCGAGAAACCTGATCCTTTTACACTCTGTTCCGAATGTGCTAGACGGACAGTTCTTATAGCATTTAGCCGTACCATTATCCTACTTCTCCTCTGTTCCTCTGGTGATGTAGAGGTTAATCCAGGTCCTGCAGTGCTTAGCTCCACTCCCACTCCCCAGGTGCTCTCATTTGTTGACTTCTGTAACCGTAAAAGCCTTGGTTTCATGCATGTTAACATTAGAAGCCTACTCCCTAAGTTTGTCTTACTCACAACTTTAGCACACTCTGCTAACCCAGATGTCTTAGCCGTGTCTGAATCCTGGGATAGGAAAACCACCAAAACCCCTGAAATCTCCATCGCTAACTATAACATTTTCCGCCAAGATAGAACTGCCAAAGGGGGCATTGTTGCAATCTACTGCAAAGATGGCCTGCAGAGTTCTGTATTACTATCTAAGTCTGTACCCAAACAATTCAAGCTTCTACTTCTAAAAATTCACCTTTCCAGAAACAAGTCCCTCACTGTTGCCGCTTGCTATAGACCTCCCTCTGCCCCCAGCTGTGCCCTCGATACCATATGTGAATTAATTGCCCCCCATCTATCTTCTGAACTCGTGCTGCTAGGTGACCTAAACTGGGACATGCTTAACACCCCGGCCATCCTACAATCCAAGCTTGATGCCCTCAATCTCACACAAATTATGAACCTACCAGGTACAACTCCAAATCCGTAAACACGGGCACCCTCATAGATGTCATCCTAACTAACTCGCCCTCCAAATACACCTCTGCTGTTTTCAATCAAGATCTCAGCGATCACTGCCTCATTGCCTGCATCCGTAACATACCCTTGTAAAACTGACCATCCTACCGATCCTCAAAATCAGTGATGTCATCTATAAAATTGGCTCCAGCATTCTACTCAACAAACTGGATGCAGTCTATCACAGTGCCATCCGTTTTGTCACCAAAGCCCCATAGACTACCCACCACTGCGACCTGTACGCTCTCGTTGGTTGGCCCTCGCTTCATACTCGTTGCCAAACCCACTGGCTACAGGTTGTCTACAAGTCTCTGCTAGGTAAAGCCCCACCTTATCTCAGCTCACTGTTCAACATAGCAGCACGCACTCCAGCAGGTATATCTCACTGCTCACCCCCAAAGCCAATTCATACTTTGGTCGTCTTTCCTTCCAGTTCTCTGCTGCCAATGACTGGAATGAACTGCAAAAATCACTGAAGCTGGAGAATCATATCTCCCTCACTAGCTTTAAGCACCAGCTGTCAGAGCAGCTCACAGATCACTGCACCTGTACATAGCCCATCTGTAAACAGCCCATCTATCTACCTACCTCATCCCCATACTGTATTTATTTATTTATCTTGCTCCTTTACACCCCAGTGTCTCTACTTGCCCATTCATCTTCTGCACATCTACCATTCCAGTGTTGCTATATTGTAATTACTTCGCCACCATGGCCTATTTATTGCCTTAACTCCCTTATCTTACCTCATTGGCACTCACTGTATATAGACTTTTTGTTTACTTTTGTTCTACTATATTATTGACTATGTTTTGTTTATTCCATGTGTATCTCTGTGTTGTTGTATGTGTCAAATTGCTATACTTTATCTTGGCCAGGTTGCAGTTGCAAATGAGAACTTGTTCTCAACTTGCTTACCTGGTTAAATAAAGGTGAAATAAAAAATAAATGACAAATATTAAATTAATAACACACTCCATATATCTATATACAGTAGAAACTATAATCGGTCTCAGCATACTTTTGGTATTTATCCTTCCATGAGTGTGTGTGTGTGTGTGTGTGTGTGTGTGTGTCTGTGTGTGTGTGTGTGTGTGTGCAGCAGGTAAATCATTACAGAACACCATTCATCATAGCCATCCTGTAGTGTCATTAGTTTCTATAACAACAGACATGACATTATGGCATGCACACTTTACAGCTTCATCTCACACTCCACACTTCATTAAATTTAGCTATGGAACTTACTACCACAGAGAACTTTCTTTCTCCCTCTCCTTTTCCCCCTCCCCTCCCCTCCCCACTCTCTCTCTCCAGCCAGCTGGCTAGTGGGTCAGAACAGAAGAACAGAAGTTTTGGTTGAGGAATACATAGATAGACTATGTGTGACTTAGTGGTTTTGAACCCATGTCATCTGGACACCTTAATACCCCATTAACACATTCACTCACTCAGCTAAAGCCTTGAGACAAACACCAGTCTTTAGGTCAACGAAAGCGCAAACAAGGCAATGCTACTCCCTCATTCTGTTGAGTTTACCATGCAGTCCTCATTAAATTTATGGTGGATATGCAACAGTATGTGACTGTTGGACACAAAAGTCACCTGCATTACTTTTAAATACAAGTTAGCAACATAATTTGTGGATGACCTATGCTCTTGGTGGGATGACCTATGCTCTTTGTGGGATGACCTATGCTCTTGGTGGGATGACCTATGCTCTTGGTGGGATGACATATGCTCTTTGTGGGATGACCTATGCCAAATGAGACATAAACCAAACGATTTAACTGGAAAAAGCATTTTAGGCTAGTGATTTATCTGCTGTGTCATAGACAAGTCTGTACCATTGTAGCAGGGTGAGGAAGGTTCAGTGGTGGTCTGCTAGCTACACAACTTTAGTGATGCTTTTCTGCCCCAGCATGCTTTGTGGCACTCTTATCTCCCAGAATGCATTGTGCTGCTCTTATCTTCCTGCTCCAGCCTGCTCAGGGTCTGTCAACAGGAAGTTCTGTGCGGATGCTGTATGTGTGTGTAGCTGTGTGTGTGTGTGTGTTTGTGTGTGCGTGGACGTGTGTGCTTGTGTGTGTTTGTGTGTGTGCTGACACAGCTGCCATTTTATATTTTATTTTTAGGCTCTGTGTTTATTTTCATGCTAATGAGCCCAGCCTTCCACAGCGGGAGACCGGAATGTGTTGCATCAGGTGTGTGTGTGTGTGTGTGTGTACAGCCTCACATTTAAATAAACAAAATGACCAGCCAGATCACATTATTGTTTGCCTTCCATCAGTATGTCAGTAAAGAGACAAAGTGGAATCGCAATTCAACAGCTCAGACACGAGACGTATGAGGCAGGGTCTACAGACAATCATGGATTACAAAAAGAAAACAAAAAGAAGACCAGCCCCGTCGCACCCGATGTCACAGGAAGGCAACAAATATGACCAAGGACAATAACCAATCAAGCCTGTTCACCCCGCTTCCATCCAGAAGGCGAGGTCAGTACAGGTGCATCAAAGCTAGGACAGAGATATAGAAGCTGTTTTTCAATCTGAAGGCCATCAGATTGGTAAACAGCCGTCACTAGCACAGAGAGGCGGCTGCCTACCCACAGACTTGATATCATTGGCCACTTTAATATATGGAACACTAGTCACTTTAATAATACCACTTTAAGAATGTTTACATATCTCGCATTACTCATCTCACGTGTATATACTGTATACTGTATCCTTCACTATCTATTCTTTACTATCTATTGCATCTTAGCCACTCTGTCACTGCTCATCCATATATTTTATATTTATATATTCTTATCCCATTCCTTTACCAGATTGTGAGTATTAGGTTTTGTTGTGGAATGGTTAGATATTAGGTTTTGTTGTGGAATTGTTAGATATTAGGTTTTGTTGTGGAATTGTTAGATATTACCTGTTAGATACTGCTGAGGTGTCGGATCTAGAAGCAGAAGCATTTCACTACACTCGCAATAACATCTGCTAACCATGTGTATGTGACCAATAAAACTTGATTTGACAGCAGCAGCAGACTTAGAGCAGAGAGAGGCAGCATGTCAATTGGCTCTGGATAAGAACGTCTGCTAAATGACTAAAATGTAAATGTTTCTATAGATTACTGAACCTGCTAATGCTTTTACTGTCAAAGCTGCATCAGGTTTGAAAATACAGCTGTGCACAGTGAAATGCACACTATCAACTAGTCAATTATAATCAAACACACACACACACACACATATACACACACACACACACACACACAACACCCTACAACATGTGAGGCACACACAGGCTAGACACTGAAGCTTGTTGAATACAGGCTTACTGATGGCAACTCTGTTAATTCCAGGACTAGAGAAGAGACTTATATCTGGTGTAGTTCTGATGTTAGAATGAGTTTTAAAGGAAAGCTCTCTAGTGGAAAATATACACTGTAACAATAGTATAGATGGTTCTCATTACTAGAAGAAGGATACTCTGAGACTCTCCTCTCCTCTCCTCTCCTCTCCTCTCCTCTCCTCTCCTCTCCTCTCCTCTCCTCTCCTCTCCTCTCCTCTCCTCTCCTCTCCTCTCCTCTCCTCTCCTCTCTCCACTGTGTGTGTATGTTTGGTCACAGCTGAAATCCTCTATTGATTCCTTGCTAGAACTATTGAATAATTGTTTAGTTGATCAATCTATGTTCTTACCTTCGATATTTCCTTGTTAGAGGATAAGGCCAGGCTTAGTGTATTAGTTGTGTACATGCAGAGATGGTCGGGTTGGAACACCAAATGCTAGGGAGAGACCTGAAACCATTGCCAGGACCTCAGGATGGCACACTGTGTGTGTGTGTGTGTGTGTGTGTGCACCCAGCAGATGGCCCCTGAGCAGCTCCCCACCGTCAGACACACACACACACACACACACACACACACACACACACACACACACACACACACACACACACACACACACACACACACACACACACACACACACACACACACACACAAACTACTCAGGAGATATTGGCTGTCTCTTAGGATGCGTCCAAACTGGCAGCCTGTTCCCTATAGGCCCTGATCAAAAGCAGTGAACTTTATGGGGAATAGGGTGCCATTTGGGACGATTGTGTGTAGCGGTGACAGCTAGTTAGAGTACCGTATCTGTCAACACAACCCCATCATTGTTTACTTACAGTCATTGTAGGTCTCTGGGGTTGTTTTGGCATTTCTGGAATTGCAAACTTTGACTTCAACACAGCACTGCAGTTTTGTTTTAAAGTTCAATTTTGAAGGACTCACTTGTCCTGCGTCCAACCATGCAGGTATCTTTGGCCAACTAGTCCCAGTTTTCCATTAAACAGTGTTGTATATGGTGTAACAATGTGTTATGTGGTGTAACAGTGCAGTATGTGGTGTAACAGTGTGTTATAGGGTGTAACAGTGCAGTATATGATGTAACAGTGTAGTATGTGGTGTAAGAGTGTAGTATGTGGTGTAACAGTGTGTTTTGTGGTGTAACAGTGCAGTGTGTGGTGTAACAGTGCAGTATGTGGAGTAACAGTGCAGTATGTGGTATAACAGTGTAGTATCTGGTGTAACAGTGTTGTATGTGGTGCAACAGTGTAGTATCTGGTGTAACAGTGTAGTATCTGGTGTAACAGTGTAGTATCTGGTGTAACAGTGTAGTATCTGGTGTAACAGTGTAGTATCTGGTGTAACAGTGTAGTATCTGGTGTAACAGTGTTGTATGTGGTGCAACAGTGTAGTATCTGGTGTAACAGTGCAGTATGTGGTGCAACAGTGCAGTATGTGGTGTAACAGTGTAGTATCTGGCGTAACAGTGCAGTATGTGGTGTAACAGTGCAGTATGTGGTGTAACAGTGTAGTATCTGGTGTAACAGTGTTGTATAGGGTGTAACAGTGTGTTATGTGGTTTAACAGTGCAGTATGTGGTGTAACAGTGTAGTATGTGGTGTAACAGTGCAGCATATGGTGTAACAGTGCAGTATGTGGTGTAATAGTGCAGTATGTGGTGTAATAGAGCAATATGTGGTGTAACAGTGTAGTATCTGGTGTAACAGTGTTGTATGGGGTGTAACAGTGTGTTATGTGGAGCAATAGTGCAGTATGTGGTGCAACAGTGCAGTATGTGGTGTAACAGTGTGTTATGTGGTGTAATAGTACAGTATGTGGTGTAACGGCGCAGTATGTGATGTAACAGTGTAGTATGTGGTGTAACAGTGTAGTATCTGGTGTAACAGTGTTGTATAGGGTGTACCAGTGTGTTATGTGGTGTAACAGTGCAGTATGTAGTGTAATAGTGTAGTATCTGGTGTAACAGTGTTGTATAGGGTGTAACAGTGTGTTATGTGGTGTAACAGTGCAGTATGTGGTGTAACAGTGCAGTATGTGGTGTAACAGCGTAGTATGTGGTGTAACAGTGCAGCATGTGGTGTAACAGTGCAGCATGTGGTGTAATAGTGCAGTATGAGGTGTAATAGTGCAGTATGTAGTGTAGCATGTGGTGTAACAGTGCAGTATGTGGTGTAACAGTATAGTATGTGGTGTAACAATGCAGTATGTGGTGTAACAGTGTAGTATGTGGTGTAACAGTGTAGTATGTTGTGTAACAGTGCAGTATGTGGTGTAACAGTGTAGCATCTGGTGTAACAGTGTAGCATCTGGTGTAACAGTGTATTATGTGGTGTAACAGTGCAGTATGTGGTGTAACAGTGTAGTATCTGGTGTAACAGTGTTCTATAGGGTGCAACAGTGTGTTATGTGGTGTAATAGTGCAGTATGTGGTGTAACAGTGTAGTATATGGTGTAACAGTGTAGTATGTGGTGTAACAGTGCAGTATGTGGTGTAACAGTGCAGTATGTGGTGTAACAGTGCGGTATGTGGTGTAACGGTGCAGTATCTGGTGTAACAGTGTTGTATATGGTATATGTCAGGTTCAGCACCACAGACAGCTCCATATAGCTATAGGCTTAGCAGGGAAGGACTGGGGATTTCTAACACACCCGCCATCAATGCCCCATATTAGCCAGATAATTATAATTATGTGCAAAACCCACCAATTAAGACAGGCCCACTGACTAAAGATGGACCAGCCCATCTGGAATTTGCCCAATCTACTCTGGTAGGAGGAGGGAGTGCTATTGGAGGCTGAGTAAGCAGAAGACTAAGTAATGGTTTTATCTAGACTGACTATAGAGTCTAGGAGTAGGGTAGTAGGAGGAGGGAGTAATATGGGAGGCTGAGTAAAGTGGAGGTTGTGTAAACGGGGAGGCTGAGTAAAGGGGAGGCTGAGTAAAGGGGAGGCTGAGTAAACGGGGGGGATGAGTAAAGGGGAGGCTGAGTAAACGGGGGGGCTGAGTAAAGGGGACGTTCAGTAAAGGGGGACGCTGTGTAAAGGGGGACGCTGTGTAAAGGGGACGTTCAGTAAAGGGGAGGCTGAGTAAAGGGGAGGCTGAGTAAAGGTGGACGCTGTGTAAAGGGGGAGCTCAGTAAAGGGGAGGCTGAGTAAAGGGGGACACTGTATAAAGGGGGAGCTCAGTAAAGGGGAGGCTGAGTAAAGGGGAGGCTGAGTAAAGGGGTCGTTCAGTAAAGGGGGACGCTGTGTAAAGGGGGACGCTGTGTAAAGGGGATGTTCAGTAAAGGGGAGGCTGAGTAAAGGGGACGTTCAGTAAAGGGGAGGCTGAGTAAAGGGGAGGCTGAGTAAAGGGGAGGCTGAGTAAAGGGGAGGCTGAGTAAAGGGGACGTTCAGTAAAGGGGAGGCTGAGTAAAGGGGAGGCTGAGTAAAGGGGACGTTCAGTAAAGGGGAGGCTGAGTAAAGGGAAGGCTGAGTAAAGGGGACGTTCAGTAAAGGGGGACGCTGTGAAAAGGGGACGTTCAGTAAAGGGGAGGCTGAGTAAAGGGGAGGCTGAGTAAAGGTGGACGCTGTGTAAAGAGGGAGCTCAGTAAAGGGGAGGCTGAGTAAAGGGGAGGCTGAGTAAAGGTGGATGCTGTGTAAAGGGGGAGCTCAGTAAAGGGGAGGCTGAGTAAAGGGGAGGCTGACTAAATGGGGCTGAGTAAAGGGGAGGCTGAGTTAAGGTGGACGCTTAGTAAAGGGAGGCTGAGTAAAGGGGGAGGCTGAGTAAAGGTGGACGCTGAGTAAAGGTGAGGCTGAGTCAAGGGGGGGCTGAGTAAAGGGGAGGTTGAGTAAAGGGGAGGCTGAGTAAAGGGGAGGCTGAGTAAAGGGGAGGCTGAGTAAAGGGGGGGCTGAGTAAAGGGGAGGTTGAGTAAAGGGGAGGCTGAGTTAAGGTGGACGCTGTGTATAGGGGGACGCTGTGTAAAGGGGGAGGCTGAGTAAAGGGGAGGCTGAGTTAAGGTGGACGCTGTGTAAAGCGGGACGCTCAGTAAAGGGGAGGCTGAGTAAAGGGGAGGCTGAGTAAAGGTGGACGCTGTGTAAAGGGGGAGCTCAGTAAAGGGGAGGCTGAGTAAAGGGGAGGCTGAGTAAAGGTGGACGCTGTGTAAAGGGGGAGCTCAGTAAAGGGGAGGCTGAGTAAAGGGGAGGCTGAGTAAAGGTGGACGCTGTGTAAAGGGGGAGCTCAGTAAAGGGGAGGCTGAGTAAAGGGGAGGCTGACTAAATGGGGCTGAGTAAAGGGGAGGCTGAGTTAAGGTGGACGCTCAGTAAAGGGAGGCTGAGTAAAGGGGGAGGCTGAGTAAAGGTGGACGCTGAGTAAAGGTGAGGCTGAGTAAAGGGGGGGCTGAGTAAAGGGGAGGTTGAGTAAAGGGGAGGCTGAGTAAAGGGGAGGCTGAGTAAAGGGGAGGCTGAGTAAAGGGGGGGCTGAGTAAAGGGGAGGTTGAGTAAAGGGGAGGCTGAGTTAAGGTGAACGCTGTGTATAGGGGGACGCTGTGTAAAGGGGGAGGCTGAGTAAAGGGGAGGCAAGGTAAAGGTGGACGCTGTGTAAAGGGGAGGTTGAGTAAAGGGGAGGCTGAGTAAAGGGGAGGCTGAGTAAAGGGGAGGCTGTGTAAAGGGGCAGGCTGAGTAAAGGGGAGGCTGAGTAAAGGGGGACGCTCAGTAAAGGTGGACGCTGTGTAAAGGGGCAGGCTGAGTAAAGGGGAGGCTGAGTAAAGGGGGACGCTGTGTAAAGGGGGACGCTCAGTAAAGGGGAGGCTGAGTGAAGGTGGACGCTGTGTGAAGGGGGACGCCCAGTAAAGGGGGGGGGGCTGAGTAAAGGGGAAGCTGAGTAAAGGGGGACGCTGTGTAAAGGGGGACGCTCAGTAAAGGGGAGGCTGAGTAGAGGGGAGGCTGAGTAAAGGTGGACACTGTGTAAAGGGGGACGCTGAGTAAAGGGGGAGGCTGAGTAAAGGTGGACGCTGTGTAAAGGGGAGGCTGAGTAAAGGGGAGGCTGAGTAAAGGGTAGGCTGAGTAAAGGGGGAGGCTGTGTAAAGGGGGACGCTGTGTAAAGGGGGACGCTCAGTAAAGGGGAGGCTGAGTAAAGGGGAGGCTGAGTAAAGGTAGACACTGTGTAAAGGGGGACGCTCAGTAAAGGGGAGGCTGTGTAAAGGGGGAGGCTCAGTAAAGGGGAGGCTGAGTAAAGGGGAGGCTGAGTAAAGGGGAGGCTGTGTAAAGGGGGACGCTGTGTAAAGGGGGACGCTCAGTAAAGGGGAGGCTGAGTAAAGGGGTAGGCTGTGTAAAGGTGGACGCTGAGTGAAGGTGGACGCTGTGTAAAGGGGAGGCTGAGTAAAGGGAGGCTGAATAAAGGTGGATGCTGAGTAAAGGGGGAGAGGCTGAGTGAAAGGGGATGCTGAGTAAAGGGGAGGCTGAGTAAAGGGGAGGCTGAGTAAAGGTGGATGCTGAGTAAAGGTGAGGCTTAGTAAAGGGAAGGCTGAGTAAGGGTTTTTATCTGCAATGCAGTAGCAGCAAGGGGGACTCGGGACAGGACTGGCTTTGATTAACCCCACTCACATTTATCTTCTCCCCCTAAAGCCCGGAAGCCTCCCTCCCTCCCAGATCCAGGCCTCCCTCCCTTTCCCCCTTTGCTCTCCATGTCCCTCCTTCTCCTCCATCCCCATTCCGCCTATCTTCTTATCTCTCCTCATGGCCACTGTATTAATCTCTCTCCCCCTCTCCCAGGTGCTAATATGATCAGAATGATAATGCTGTCTCTCTGCTTTGGGTGTTATACAGTCAGTACCAGAGCATGCCTCTGTTCATATGTTCACCAGAGACACAGTAGACTAGACTATAGTAGAGTAGACTAGACTATAGTAGAGTAGACTAGACTAGACTAGAGTCAAGTAGAGTAGACTAGAGTAAAGTAAAGTAAAGTAAAGTAGACTAGAGAGTAGAGTAGAGTAGAGTAGGCTAGAGTAGACTAGAGTAGAGTAGAGTAGAGTTGACTATAGTAGAGTAGAGTTGACTATAGTAGAGTAAAGTAGACTAGACTAGAGTAACGTAGAGTAAAGTAGAGGAGTGTACAAGAGTAGAATAGAGTAGACTACAGTGCCTTGCGAAAGTATTCGGCCCCCTTGAACTTTGCGACCTTTTGCCACATTTCAGGCTTCAAACATAAAGATATAAAACTGTATTTTTTTGTGAAGAATCAACAACAAGTGGGACACAATCATGAAGTGGAACGACATTTATTGGATATTTCAAACTTTTTTAACAAATCAAAAACTGAAAACTTGGGCGTGCAAAATTATTCAGCCCCCTTAAGTTAAAACTTTGTAGCGCCACCTTTTGCTGCGATTACAGCTGTAAGTCGCTTGGGGTATGTCTCTATCAGTTTTGCACATCGAGAGACTGAAATTCTTTCCCATTCCTCCTTGCAAAACAGCTCGAGCTCAGTGAGGTTGGATGGAGAGCATTTGTGAACAGCAGTTTTCAGTTCTTTCCACAGATTCTCGATTGGATTCAGGTCTGGACTTTGACTTGGCCATTCTAACACCTGGATATGTTTATTTTTTGAACCATTCCATTGTAGATTTTGCTTTATGTTTTGGATCGTTGTCTTGTTGGAAGACAAATCTCCGTCCCAGTCTCAGGTCTTTTGCAGACTCCATCAGGTTTTCTTCCAGAATGGTCCTGTATTTGGCTCCATCCATCTTCCCATCAATTTTAACCATCTTCCCTGTCCCTGCTGAAGAAAAGCAGGCCCAAACCATGATGCTGCCACCACCATGTTTGACAGTGGGGATGGTGTGTTCAGCTGTGTTGCTTTTACGCCAAACATAACGTTTTGCATTGTTGCCAAAAAGTTCAATTTTGGTTTCATCTGACCAGAGCACCTTCTTCCACATCTTTGGTGTGTCTCCAAGGTGGCTTGTGGCAAACTTTAAACAACACTTTTTATGGATATCTTTAAGAAATGGCTTTCTTCTTGCCACTCTTCCATAAAGGCCAGATTTGTGCAATATACGACTGATTGTTGTCCTATGGACAGAGTCTCCCACCTCAGCTGTAGATCTCTGCAGTTCATCCAGAGTGATCATGGGCCTCTTGGCTGCATCTCTGATCAGTCTTCTCCTTGTATGAGCTGAAAGTTTAGAGGGACGGCCAGGTCTTGGTAGATTTGCAGTGGTCTGATACTCCTTCCATTTCAATATTATCGCTTGCACAGTGCTCCTTGGGATGTTTAAAGCTTGGGAAATCTTTTTGTATCCAAATCCGGCTTTAAACTTCTTCACAACAGTATCTCGGACCTGCCTGGTGTGTTCCTTGTTCTTCATGATGCTCTCTGCGCTTTTAACGGACCTCTGAGACTATCACAGTGCAGGTGCATTTATACGGAGACTTGATTACACACAGGTGGATTGTATTTATCATCATTAGTCATTTAGGTCAACATTGGATCATTCAGAGATCCTCACTGAATAATGGGGCTGAATAATTTTGCACGCCCAATTTTTCTGTTTTTGATTTGTTAAAAAAGTTTGAAATATCCAATAAATGTCGTTCCACTTCATGATTGTGTCCCACTTGTTGGGAGGCTGAGTAAAGGTGGACGCTGTGTAAAGGGGGAGCTCAGTAAAGGGGAGGCTGAGTAAAGGGGAGGCTGAGTAAAGGTGGACGCTGTGTAAAGGGGGAGCTCAGTAAAGGGGAGGCTGAGTAAAGGGGAGGCTGAGTAAAGGTGGACGCTGTGTAAAGGGGGAGCTCAGTAAAGGGGAGGCTGAGTAAAGGGGAGGCTGACTAAATGGGGCTGAGTAAAGGGGAGGCTGAGTTAAGGTGGACGCTCAGTAAAGGGAGGCTGAGTAAAGGGGGAGGCTGAGTAAAGGTGGACGCTGAGTAAAGGTGAGGCTGAGTAAAGGGGGGGCTGAGTAAAGGGGAGGTTGAGTAAAGGGGAGGCTGAGTAAAGGGGAGGCTGAGTAAAGGGGAGGCTGAGTAAAGGGGGGGCTGAGTAAAGGGGAGGTTGAGTAAAGGGGAGGCTGAGTTAAGGTGAACGCTGTGTATAGGGGGACGCTGTGTAAAGGGGGAGGCTGAGTAAAGGGGAGGCAAGGTAAAGGTGGACGCTGTGTAAAGGGGAGGTTGAGTAAAGGGGAGGCTGAGTAAAGGGGAGGCTGAGTAAAGGGGAGGCTGTGTAAAGGGGCAGGCTGAGTAAAGGGGAGGCTGGGTAAAGGGGGACGCTCAGTAAAGGTGGACGCTGTGTAAAGGGGCAGGCTGAGTAAAGGGGAGGCTGAGTAAAGGGGGACGCTGTGTAAAGGGGGACGCTCAGTAAAGGGGAGGCTGAGTGAAGGTGGACGCTGTGTGAAGGGGGACGCCCAGTAAAGGGGGGGGGGCTGAGTAAAGGGGAAGCTGAGTAAAGGGGGACGCTGTGTAAAGGGGGACGCTCAGTAAAGGGGAGGCTGAGTAGAGGGGAGGCTGAGTAAAGGTGGACACTGTGTAAAGGGGGACGCTGAGTAAAGGGGGAGGCTGAGTAAAGGTGGACGCTGTGTAAAGGGGAGGCTGAGTAAAGGGGAGGCTGAGTAAAGGGTAGGCTGAGTAAAGGGGGAGGCTGTGTAAAGGGGGACGCTGTGTAAAGGGGGACGCTCAGTAAAGGGGAGGCTGAGTAAAGGGGAGGCTGAGTAAAGGTAGACACTGTGTAAAGGGGGACGCTCAGTAAAGGGGAGGCTGTGTAAAGGGGGAGGCTCAGTAAAGGGGAGGCTGAGTAAAGGGGAGGCTGAGTAAAGGGGAGGCTGTGTAAAGGGGGACGCTGTGTAAAGGGGGACGCTCAGTAAAGGGGAGGCTGAGTAAAGGGGTAGGCTGTGTAAAGGTGGACGCTGAGTGAAGGTGGACGCTGTGTAAAGGGGAGGCTGAGTAAAGGGAGGCTGAATAAAGGTGGATGCTGAGTAAAGGGGGAGAGGCTGAGTGAAAGGGGATGCTGAGTAAAGGGGGAGGCTGAGTAAAGGTGGATGCTGAGTAAAGGGGAGGCTTAGTAAAGGGGAGGCTGAGTAAAGGGGGACGCTGTGTAAAGGGGGACGCTGTGTAAAGGGGGAGGCTGAGTAAAGGGGAGGCTGAGTAAAGGGGAGGCTGAGTAAAGGTGAGGCTGAGTAAAGGTGGATGCTGAGTAAAGGGGGAGAGGCTGAGTGAAAGGGGATGCTGAGTAAAGGGGAGGCTGAGTAAAGGGGGAGGCTGAGTAAAGGTGGATGCTGAGTAAAGGTGAGGCTTAGTAAAGGGAAGGCTGAGTAAGGGTTTTTATCTGCAATGCAGTAGCAGCAAGGGGGACTCGGGACAGGACTGGCTTTGATTAACCCCACTCACATTTATCTTCTCCCCCTAAAGCCCGGAAGCCTCCCTCCCTCCCAGATCCAGGCCTCCCTCCCTTTCCCCCTTTGCTCTCCATGTCCCTCCTTCTCCTCCATCCCCATTCCGCCTATCTTCTTATCTCTCCTCATGGCCACTGTATTAATCTCTCTCCCCCTCTCCCAGGTGCTAATATGATCAGAATGATAATGCTGTCTCTCTGCTTTGGGTGTTATACAGTCAGTACCAGAGCATGCCTCTGTTCATATGTTCACCAGAGACACAGTAGACTAGACTATAGTAGAGTAGACTAGACTATAGTAGAGTAGACTAGACTAGACTAGAGTCAAGTAGAGTAGACTAGAGTAAAGTAAAGTAAAGTAAAGTAGACTAGAGAGTAGAGTAGAGTAGAGTAGGCTAGAGTAGACTAGAGTAGAGTAGAGTAGAGTTGACTATAGTAGAGTAGAGTTGACTATAGTAGAGTAAAGTAGACTAGACTAGAGTAACGTAGAGTAAAGTAGAGGAGTGTACAAGAGTAGAATAGAGTAGACTACAGTGCCTTGCGAAAGTATTCGGCCCCCTTGAACTTTGCGACCTTTTGCCACATTTCAGGCTTCAAACATAAAGATATAAAACTGTATTTTTTTGTGAAGAATCAACAACAAGTGGGACACAATCATGAAGTGGAACGACATTTATTGGATATTTCAAACTTTTTTAACAAATCAAAAACTGAAAACTTGGGCGTGCAAAATTATTCAGCCCCCTTAAGTTAAAACTTTGTAGCGCCACCTTTTGCTGCGATTACAGCTGTAAGTCGCTTGGGGTATGTCTCTATCAGTTTTGCACATCGAGAGACTGAAATTCTTTCCCATTCCTCCTTGCAAAACAGCTCGAGCTCAGTGAGGTTGGATGGAGAGCATTTGTGAACAGCAGTTTTCAGTTCTTTCCACAGATTCTCGATTGGATTCAGGTCTGGACTTTGACTTGGCCATTCTAACACCTGGATATGTTTATTTTTTGAACCATTCCATTGTAGATTTTGCTTTATGTTTTGGATCGTTGTCTTGTTGGAAGACAAATCTCCGTCCCAGTCTCAGGTCTTTTGCAGACTCCATCAGGTTTTCTTCCAGAATGGTCCTGTATTTGGCTCCATCCATCTTCCCATCAATTTTAACCATCTTCCCTGTCCCTGCTGAAGAAAAGCAGGCCCAAACCATGATGCTGCCACCACCATGTTTGACAGTGGGGATGGTGTGTTCAGCTGTGTTGCTTTTACGCCAAACATAACGTTTTGCATTGTTGCCAAAAAGTTCAATTTTGGTTTCATCTGACCAGAGCACCTTCTTCCACATCTTTGGTGTGTCTCCAAGGTGGCTTGTGGCAAACTTTAAACAACACTTTTTATGGATATCTTTAAGAAATGGCTTTCTTCTTGCCACTCTTCCATAAAGGCCAGATTTGTGCAATATACGACTGATTGTTGTCCTATGGACAGAGTCTCCCACCTCAGCTGTAGATCTCTGCAGTTCATCCAGAGTGATCATGGGCCTCTTGGCTGCATCTCTGATCAGTCTTCTCCTTGTATGAGCTGAAAGTTTAGAGGGACGGCCAGGTCTTGGTAGATTTGCAGTGGTCTGATACTCCTTCCATTTCAATATTATCGCTTGCACAGTGCTCCTTGGGATGTTTAAAGCTTGGGAAATCTTTTTGTATCCAAATCCGGCTTTAAACTTCTTCACAACAGTATCTCGGACCTGCCTGGTGTGTTCCTTGTTCTTCATGATGCTCTCTGCGCTTTTAACGGACCTCTGAGACTATCACAGTGCAGGTGCATTTATACGGAGACTTGATTACACACAGGTGGATTGTATTTATCATCATTAGTCATTTAGGTCAACATTGGATCATTCAGAGATCCTCACTGAATAATGGGGCTGAATAATTTTGCACGCCCAATTTTTCTGTTTTTGATTTGTTAAAAAAGTTTGAAATATCCAATAAATGTCGTTCCACTTCATGATTGTGTCCCACTTGTTGGGAGGCTGAGTAAAGGTGGACGCTGTGTAAAGGGGGAGCTCAGTAAAGGGGAGGCTGAGTAAAGGGGAGGCTGAGTAAAGGTGGACGCTGTGTAAAGGGGGAGCTCAGTAAAGGGGAGGCTGAGTAAAGGGGAGGCTGAGTAAAGGTGGACGCTGTGTAAAGGGGGAGCTCAGTAAAGGGGAGGCTGAGTAAAGGGGAGGCTGACTAAATGGGGCTGAGTAAAGGGGAGGCTGAGTTAAGGTGGACGCTCAGTAAAGGGAGGCTGAGTAAAGGGGGAGGCTGAGTAAAGGTGGACGCTGAGTAAAGGTGAGGCTGAGTAAAGGGGGGGCTGAGTAAAGGGGAGGTTGAGTAAAGGGGAGGCTGAGTAAAGGGGAGGCTGAGTAAAGGGGAGGCTGAGTAAAGGGGGGGCTGAGTAAAGGGGAGGTTGAGTAAAGGGGAGGCTGAGTTAAGGTGAACGCTGTGTATAGGGGGACGCTGTGTAAAGGGGGAGGCTGAGTAAAGGGGAGGCAAGGTAAAGGTGGACGCTGTGTAAAGGGGAGGTTGAGTAAAGGGGAGGCTGAGTAAAGGGGAGGCTGAGTAAAGGGGAGGCTGTGTAAAGGGGCAGGCTGAGTAAAGGGGAGGCTGAGTAAAGGGGGACGCTCAGTAAAGGTGGACGCTGTGTAAAGGGGCAGGCTGAGTAAAGGGGAGGCTGAGTAAAGGGGGACGCTGTGTAAAGGGGGACGCTCAGTAAAGGGGAGGCTGAGTGAAGGTGGACGCTGTGTGAAGGGGGACGCCCAGTAAAGGGGGGGGGGCTGAGTAAAGGGGAAGCTGAGTAAAGGGGGACGCTGTGTAAAGGGGGACGCTCAGTAAAGGGGAGGCTGAGTAGAGGGGAGGCTGAGTAAAGGTGGACACTGTGTAAAGGGGGACGCTGAGTAAAGGGGGAGGCTGAGTAAAGGTGGACGCTGTGTAAAGGGGAGGCTGAGTAAAGGGGAGGCTGAGTAAAGGGTAGGCTGAGTAAAGGGGGAGGCTGTGTAAAGGGGGACGCTGTGTAAAGGGGGACGCTCAGTAAAGGGGAGGCTGAGTAAAGGGGAGGCTGAGTAAAGGTAGACACTGTGTAAAGGGGGACGCTCAGTAAAGGGGAGGCTGTGTAAAGGGGGAGGCTCAGTAAAGGGGAGGCTGAGTAAAGGGGAGGCTGAGTAAAGGGGAGGCTGTGTAAAGGGGGACGCTGTGTAAAGGGGGACGCTCAGTAAAGGGGAGGCTGAGTAAAGGGGTAGGCTGTGTAAAGGTGGACGCTGAGTGAAGGTGGACGCTGTGTAAAGGGGAGGCTGAGTAAAGGGAGGCTGAATAAAGGTGGATGCTGAGTAAAGGGGGAGAGGCTGAGTGAAAGGGGATGCTGAGTAAAGGGGGAGGCTGAGTAAAGGTGGATGCTGAGTAAAGGGGAGGCTTAGTAAAGGGGAGGCTGAGTAAAGGGGGACGCTGTGTAAAGGGGGACGCTGTGTAAAGGGGGAGGCTGAGTAAAGGGGAGGCTGAGTAAAGGGGAGGCTGAGTAAAGGTGAGGCTGAGTAAAGGTGGATGCTGAGTAAAGGGGGAGAGGCTGAGTGAAAGGGGATGCTGAGTAAAGGGGAGGCTGAGTAAAGGGGGAGGCTGAGTAAAGGTGGATGCTGAGTAAAGGTGAGGCTTAGTAAAGGGAAGGCTGAGTAAGGGTTTTTACCTGCAATGCAGTAGCAGCAAGGGGGACTCGGGACAGGACTGGCTTTGATTAACCCCACTCACATTTATCTTCTCCCCCTAAAGCCCGGAAGCCTCCCTCCCTCCCAGATCCAGGCCTCCCTCCCTTTCCCCCTTTGCTCTCCATGTCCCTCCTTCTCCTCCATCCCCATTCCGCCTATCTTCTTATCTCTCCTCATGGCCACTGTATTAATCTCTCTCCCCCTCTCCCAGGTGCTAATATGATCAGAATGATAATGCTGTCTCTCTGCTTTGGGTGTTATACAGTCAGTACCAGAGCATGCCTCTGTTCATATGTTCACCAGAGACACAGTAGACTAGACTATAGTAGAGTAGACTAGACTATAGTAGAGTAGACTAGACTAGACTAGAGTCAAGTAGAGTAGACTAGAGTAAAGTAAAGTAAAGTAAAGTAGACTAGAGAGTAGAGTAGAGTAGAGTAGGCTAGAGTAGACTAGAGTAGAGTAGAGTAGAGTTGACTATAGTAGAGTAGAGTTGACTATAGTAGAGTAAAGTAGACTAGACTAGAGTAACGTAGAGTAAAGTAGAGGAGTGTACAAGAGTAGAATAGAGTAGACTACAGTGCCTTGCGAAAGTATTCGGCCCCCTTGAACTTTGCGACCTTTTGCCACATTTCAGGCTTCAAACATAAAGATATAAAACTGTATTTTTTTGTGAAGAATCAACAACAAGTGGGACACAATCATGAAGTGGAACGACATTTATTGGATATTTCAAACTTTTTTAACAAATCAAAAACTGAAAACTTGGGCGTGCAAAATTATTCAGCCCCCTTAAGTTAAAACTTTGTAGCGCCACCTTTTGCTGCGATTACAGCTGTAAGTCGCTTGGGGTATGTCTCTATCAGTTTTGCACATCGAGAGACTGAAATTCTTTCCCATTCCTCCTTGCAAAACAGCTCGAGCTCAGTGAGGTTGGATGGAGAGCATTTGTGAACAGCAGTTTTCAGTTCTTTCCACAGATTCTCGATTGGATTCAGGTCTGGACTTTGACTTGGCCATTCTAACACCTGGATATGTTTATTTTTTGAACCATTCCATTGTAGATTTTGCTTTATGTTTTGGATCGTTGTCTTGTTGGAAGACAAATCTCCGTCCCAGTCTCAGGTCTTTTGCAGACTCCATCAGGTTTTCTTCCAGAATGGTCCTGTATTTGGCTCCATCCATCTTCCCATCAATTTTAACCATCTTCCCTGTCCCTGCTGAAGAAAAGCAGGCCCAAACCATGATGCTGCCACCACCATGTTTGACAGTGGGGATGGTGTGTTCAGCTGTGTTGCTTTTACGCCAAACATAACGTTTTGCATTGTTGCCAAAAAGTTCAATTTTGGTTTCATCTGACCAGAGCACCTTCTTCCACATCTTTGGTGTGTCTCCAAGGTGGCTTGTGGCAAACTTTAAACAACACTTTTTATGGATATCTTTAAGAAATGGCTTTCTTCTTGCCACTCTTCCATAAAGGCCAGATTTGTGCAATATACGACTGATTGTTGTCCTATGGACAGAGTCTCCCACCTCAGCTGTAGATCTCTGCAGTTCATCCAGAGTGATCATGGGCCTCTTGGCTGCATCTCTGATCAGTCTTCTCCTTGTATGAGCTGAAAGTTTAGAGGGACGGCCAGGTCTTGGTAGATTTGCAGTGGTCTGATACTCCTTCCATTTCAATATTATCGCTTGCACAGTGCTCCTTGGGATGTTTAAAGCTTGGGAAATCTTTTTGTATCCAAATCCGGCTTTAAACTTCTTCACAACAGTATCTCGGACCTGCCTGGTGTGTTCCTTGTTCTTCATGATGCTCTCTGCGCTTTTAACGGACCTCTGAGACTATCACAGTGCAGGTGCATTTATACGGAGACTTGATTACACACAGGTGGATTGTATTTATCATCATTAGTCATTTAGGTCAACATTGGATCATTCAGAGATCCTCACTGAATAATGGGGCTGAATAATTTTGCACGCCCAATTTTTCTGTTTTTGATTTGTTAAAAAAGTTTGAAATATCCAATAAATGTCGTTCCACTTCATGATTGTGTCCCACTTGTTGTTGATTCTTCACAAAAAAATACAGTTTTATATCTTTATGTTTGAAGCCTGAAATGTGGCAAAAGGTCGCAAAGTTCAAGGGGGCCGAATACTTTCGCAAGGCACTGTATGTCAACCTGAGATTGTGAATGTCGACAACCGCCGAAACATTAATTTCTGAATGGTTCTCTAGAGTATCCATTCTAACCACGAAAGACTTTGCTCTTCAGGGAAGTAGAGAGAGAGACACTGGTGAACTGACTCTCCAACAGAAGGACTAACGATTCCAACAGAGATCATGACGACACACTGGGTGTAGATATATATTGACTGCAATTATTCATAAATGAGTGAGCATTCATGTGCAATATGGTCTCATTCCAAACTTCGTAAATTGCTGGTTATCTGCACGAACCCAGCCTTTACTATGAATCATCCATACGCCAATTGTCTTAATCATTTATTTACTAACTAACTAAATAATCACAGAAATGTATAAACAAATAAATAGCAGATATGGTTACAAGGAAATGATAGGGGAGGTTCCCTAGTTGGCTAAGCCGATATGATGGCTTGGTGGACAAAGGGATGTGGGTGTGGACTGAGAAGGGCGCAAAAGACAAAAGAGTGACTACACAGTTGATAATTATATTAATTGAAATGCTAATCCTTTGCACATGAACGCTCCCTCATTCGGGAATAATTGCAATCAATATATATTTACGCTCAGTGTGTCGTCGTGATCTCTGCTGGAATCGTCCTTCTTTCTGTTGGAGAGTTCATCCGCGAGTCACTGTCTCTGCTTCCTTGAAGTCTTTCGTGGTTAGATGGATACTTCAGAGTACCATTCTGAAATATTCTTATAGAATAGATGTTTCGGCAGTTGTCGGTCTTCGCATTCCAGGTAGACATAATTTCTAGCTGCAGACTAGTAATTAGTATTGAAGATTTGCTGTTATTCTGTTGGGATCGATAGTCTCAGAGTTTTACCATTTCCACCCGTGTAGCCAATGCTCCACGTGGTTTGCTTAGGAATTCAATAACCATTACAACCTTAGATTATACTGAGGTTTTTGTGGTCTACTCAAACCTTTGCCCCCTCGGTGATCGAGGTACGCATGGTCTAAAGAGGATTTCTTCAGGTGGGGGTTTTATTCATAACAGTAGAAAAGGGCTGTCCCATGAGCCAGATCATGCCTGTGCTCATGGGGGCGGGCCAATGACTTAGTTAAACTTTAAAGGGAATACAATTCTCTCACATTAACAGTTTAAAATCACATTACATAATTTCACATATAGTTTCATCTTTACTCATTCATTGCATACAATAATTAGATGCAAACCTCATAATGGAGGCTCCTGTATAAACAGAGTTATGGTATTGTAGCTGTATTGTCTTTCATGAGGTCACAAACATGAAACAAAACTGACCGGGTCATAGCTGGATTCTCCACCGACCGTTTATACATTCTCCAAAACATGGATATTGTTCAGTTCTCAAGTCCTGTGATGTAGAAGAAGTTTCTTTGTTTTCTCTTTTCTGCATGGCAAGGAGGAGAGAGTATCCTCCAGGAATTTACGACCTGAGATAACAGAACCTGCGTGTAGTAGGGAGAGAGGGGGAAGCCACTCGTGATACCCAAAGATTGCCACGTCATGACACTAGGTATGGTATTGCATTGGTAGCTAGGTATGGTATTGCAGGGGTAGCTAAGTATGGTATTGCATTGGTAGCTAGGTATGGTATTGCAGGGATAGCGACTTGCATCATCATCTAAAAGCTAGTCTGGATGCAAAAGGGCTTTGAGTTCATCTTGTGGCTTTGGCTGGGATTCAATCCTATATATCTTATTGACCATATGTCCATTTAGATGGAGTGGACTGGGTTTCTGCTGGATTGTGTGTGTGTGTGTGTGTGTGTGTGTGTCTGTGTGTCTGTGTGTGTGTGTGCAGGAGGATTCCTCAGTATTAAGATGCAAGCTGCACTGCAGACTCTGACATTTCCCCATTGATACCTGCAAATGTCAGACATACACATTCACTACGCACTGACCTAAAACGGGATATACACACACACGCACGCACGCACGCACGCACGCACGCACGCACGCACGCACGCACGCACGCACGCACGCACGCACGCACGCACGCACGCACACACACACACACACACACACACACACACACACACACACACACACACACACACACACACACACACACACACACACACACACACACACACACACACACACACACACACACACACACACACACACACACACAGTGTCTCTCTCTCTCTCTCTCTGTCTCTCTCTGTGTCTCTCTCTCTCACTTACTCACTCATTATTGTTGTGACATGGATTTGACAACTAGGTCTGTTATGGTACGATGCAGTGTCACATTACAGAGACATAGCCCGCCCCCCTCCCCCCAAACACAGACACTCTTCCTCCCAGACAGATGTAGAGTGATAGTGTTGTAGCGTTGAGAGGCCTTGGACAGTGGTCCTGTTATCTGGCTCTGTCCCTCAGGACAGGTCAGCAAACATAGGGCTCATGGGGCAAGATGGCAGAGAAAGATGGGGGATGGGTGGGGGAGAGAGAGAAATACAGAGAGGCGTTTGAATCCAGCTCATCCTCCCACCACCATCCGCCACAAGAGTGTGATAGCCCGCTGAGATAAAGCCTGAGTATTAACATAAGTCTTCAGAGGTCTCAGGCAAGATTTATCATGATGGAAGTGCAGTTCACTGAACTACCTCCACTACATTAGCTGGATGTCACAGCTAGGGCTTTCTCTTAGAGAGTCCCAGGGATAATATATGTATAACTGCATGCCAAATGGCACCCTATTCACTTCATACTGCACTACTTTTGACCAGAGCCCTATGGGCCCTATGGGCCCTGGTCAAACTAATGCACTACACAGGAAATAGGGTGCCATTTGGGATGCAGGCTATGTCTCAGGAGTACTGTATGTCAGAGTCCTACAGGAAGAGATACTGTGTAGAAGGAGAAACACACTGCTTGTTTTATAGCGTCTGATGACTGAAACTGTTCACAGAGGGCAGAGATGGTTGAAATGACCTCATTATAATAACAAGATTTGGTTGTAATCTGGTTGTAAATGGACTTAATTGCAACCAGTTTGGACTTTTATTTCATCCTCTGGGTGGCTACCTCAAGTTAATTGATTTGTGTTTGTGTTGTTTTGCCTTCCTTTCCCTTCATGATTGAATTTATCGGTCTAGTCATGGCTTGTGGAAGGAGAGGTTAGTGTTGTTGTGTTTATCAGTCTAGTCATGGATTCTGAAAGGAGAGGTTAGTGTTGTTGTGTTTATCAGTCTAGTCATGGCTTCTGAAAGGAGAGGTTAGTGTTGTTGTGTTTATCAGTCTAGTCATGGCTTCTGGAAGGAGAGGTTAGTGTTGTTGTGTTTATCAGTCTAGTCATGGCTTCTGGAAGGAGAGGTTAGTGTTGTTGTGTTTATCAGTCTAGTCATGGCTTCTGGAAGGAGAGGTTAGTGTTGTTGTGTTTATCAGTCTAGTCATGGCTTCTGGAAGGAGAGGTTAGTGTTGTTGTGTTTATCAGTCTAGTCATGGCTTCTGGAAGGAGAGGTTCGTGTTGTTGTGTTTATCAGTCTAGTCATGGCTTGTGGAAGGAGAGGTTAGTGTTGTTGTGTTTATCAGTCTAGTCATGGCTTCTGGAAGGAGAGGTTAGTGTTGATGTGTTTATCAGTCTAGTCATGGCTTCTGGAAGGAGAGGTTAGTGTAGTTGTGTTTATCAGTCTAGTCATGGCTTCTGGAAGGAGAGGTTAGTGTTGTTGTGTTTATCAGTCTAGTCATGGCTTCTGGAAGGAGAGGTTAGTGTTGTTGTGTTTATCAGTCTAGTCATGGCTTCTGGAAGGAGAGGTTAGTGTTGATGTGTTTATCAGTCTAGTCATGGCTTCTGGAAGGAGAGGTTAGTGTTGTTGTGTTTATCAGTCTAGTCATGGCTTCTGAAAGGAGAGGTTAGTGTTGTTGTGTTTATCAGTCTAGTCATGGCTTCTGGAAGGAGAGGTTAGTGTTGTTGTGTTTATCAGTCTAGTCATGGCTTCTGGAAGGAGAGGTTAGTGTTGTGTTTATCAGTCTAGTCATGGCTTCTGGAAGGAGAGGTTAGTGTTGTTGTGTTTATCAGTCTAGTCATGGCTTCTGGAAGGAGAGGTTAGTGTTGTTGTGTTTATCAGTCTAGTCATGGCTTCTGGAAGGAGAGGTTAGTGTTGTTGTGTTTATCAGTCTAGTCATGGCTTGTGGAAGGAGAGGCTAGTGTTGTTGTGTTTATCAGTCTAGTCATGGCTTCTGGAAGGAGAGGTTAGTGTTGTTGTGTTTATCAGTCTAGTCATGGCTTCTGGAAGGAGAGGTTAGTGTTGTTGTGTTTATCAGTCTAGTCATGGCTTCTGGAAGGAGAGGTTAGTGTTGATGTGTTTATCAGTCTAGTCATGGCTTCTGGAAGGAGAGGTTAGTGTTGTTGTGTTTATCAGTCTAGTCATGGCTTCTGGAAGGAGAGGTTAGTGTTGATGTGTTTATCAGTCTAGTCATGGCTTCTGGAAGGAGAGGTTCGTGTTGATGTGTTTATCAGTCTAGTCATGGCTTCTGGAAGGAGAGGTTAGTGTTGTTGTGTTTATCAGTCTAGTCATGGCTTCTGGAAGGAGAGGTTAGTGTTGTTGTGTTTATCAGTCTAGTCATGGCTTCTGGAAGGAGAGGTTAGTGTTGATGTGTCTATCAGTCTAGTCATGGCTTCTGGAAGGAGAGGTTAGTGTTGTTGTATTGATGTTTGTTTGAGGTCAAATATGGTTCATAATGTTTGTTTATTTAACCTCTATGTAACGATAAAGATTCCTTTGTGATTACTAATGTTTGTTTATGTAACCTCTATGTAACGATAAAGATTCCTTTGTGATTAGTAATGTTTGTTTATTTAATCTCTATGTAACGATAAAGATTCCTTTGTGATTAGTAATGTTTGTTTATGTAACCTCTATGTAACGATAAAGATTCCTTTGTGATTAGTAATGTTTGTTTATTTAATCTCTATGTAACGATAAAGATTCCTTTGTGATTAGTAATGTTTGTTTATTTAACCTCTATGTAACGATAAAGATTCCTTTGTGATTAGTAATGTTTGTTTATGTAACCTCTATGTAACGATAAAGATTCCTTTGTGATTAGTAATGTTTGTTTATGTAACCTCTATGTAACGATAAAGATTCCTTTGTGATTAGTAATGTTTGTTTATGTAACCTCTATGTAACGATAAAGATTCCTTTGTGATTAGTAATGTTTGTTTATGTAACCACTATGTATTGATAAAGATTCCTTTGTGATTAGTAATCTAACATGTTGATCTTCTGTCTTGTGTCTCCAGTTAGTTTACTGATTCATAACTAATTTAATTATATTTGTTTATTTGTCTATACGCATGTTACGCAAGAATGGGCCAATGCCTAACTCTCATGTTTCTAACTAGTGGAAATATATTGGCTCTTATTGGAAGAAAAATAACATTGAGTTGGCTGTGATGTTGATGTCACATTTTTGAGGTTTTGGCACTGTTATTTTATAATTTTATTCCTGATCTGACCAGTAGGTGGTGAGCAGTAGCCATGTACAGAACCCCAACCCTTCTCCCTTTTCCCCCTCTACCGGTGGGGGGGGGGGGGGGGGGGGGGGAGCGCGCGAGAGAGAGAGAGATGGGGTGGTGGATGGAGAGAGAGAGAGAGATCGAGAGAGAGAGAGATGGGGTGGTGGATGGAGTGAGAGAGAGAGTGATAGAGAGATGGGGTGGTGGATGGAGAGAGAGATATATAGATGTGGTGGTGGATGGAGAGAGAGAGATATAGGGGGTTGGATGGAGAGAGAGAGAGAGAGAGAGATATGGGGGGTGGATGGAGAGAGAAACAGAGAGAGATAGATATGGGGGGTGGATGGGGAGAGAGAGAGAGAGATATGGGGGGTGGATGGAGAGAGAAACAGAGAGAGAGAGAGAGATATGGGGGGGGTGGATGGAGAGAGAGAGAGAGAGAGAGAGAGAGAGAGAGAGAGAGAGAGACTGACTGACTGTAGTAATGCTAGTGTTAGTGGGTGTGATTATAGTGATGGTAAGTGGGTGGGGCTGAGGTATTGTGACTCTCTGTGCAGCCTATGGAGTGTGTCACACCCTTTTATATTGAGCTCTGACTCACAAGGATTTACCAGGGTTGAATCAGAGACATGCTTCCAAGGCGTTGCCCCTGTGAATACTATAGCAGAGATAGTCTGATTTTATTTAAACATTTATTACTGAACAGCAATTACATTTGAAAATAAACCACCATGTGTTTTGCAAATGGTTGGTCACAAATGTCTCTATTTTAAAATCCAATATCATTATGTCCAATAATATATTAATCTGTCAATGAGTAGAATTTCTAAACTGCATCTCATGATCTTAATAATGTTTAACACATCATAATAATTCATAATTAAATAATTTGCATTTCAAATTAGTGATCATGTATGATGAAATGTCCAGTAAGCACCATAATTGGATGATGTGTGTTTGTATGTATGTATGTATGTATGTATGTCTGTATGTATGTATGTATGTATGTATGTATGTATGTATGTATGTATGTATGTCTGCTGTCTGTGCTGTGTGTGTGTGTGTGTGTGCTGTGTGTGTGTGTGCTGTATGCGTGTGCTGTATGTGTGTGTGAGGAAGAGAAAAGAAGAGGGGATGAGGGGAGAGGATGGGAGGAGAGGAAAGGAAAGGATAGATGGAGAAGATGGGAGGAGAGGAGAGGATATATGGAGAAGATGATAGATGGAGAGGAGGGCTAGATGATGGGAGGAGAGGAGAGATGGGGAGGAGGGTTAGATGATGGGAGGAGAGGATAGATGGAGAGGAGGGTTAGATGATGGGAGGAGAGGATAGATGGAGAGGAGGGTTAGATGAAGGGAGGAGAGGATAGATGGAGAGGAGGGGTAGATGATGGGAGGAGAGGATAGACGGAGAGGAGAGGATAGATGGAGAGGAGGGTTAGAGTTAGATGATGGGAGGAGAGGATAGGTGGAGTGAAGGGTTAGATGATGGGAGGAGAGGATAGATGGAGAGGAGGGTTAGATGATGGGAGGAGAGGATAGATGGAGTGAAGGGTTAGATGATGGTAGGAGAGGATAGATGGAGAGGAGGGGTAGATGATGGGAGGAGAGGATAGATGGAGAGGAGGGTTAGAGTTAGATGATGGGAGGAGAGGATAGATGGAGAGGAGGGTTAGAGTTTAGATGATGGGAGGAGAGGATAGATGGGGAGGAGGGTTAGATGATGGGAGGGGAGGATAGATGGAGAGGAGGGTTAGATGATGGGAGGAGAGGATAGATGGAGAGGAGGGTTAGATGATAGGAGGAGAGGATAGATGGAGAGGAGGGGTAGATGATGGGAGGAGAGGATAGGTGGAGTGAAGGGTTAGATGATGGGAGGAGAGGATAGATGGAGAGGAGGGTTAGATGATGGGAGGAGAGGATAGATGGAGAGGAGGGGTAGATGATGGGAGGAGAGGCTAGACGGAGAGGAGGGTTAGATGATGGGAGGAGAGGATAGATGGAGAGGAGGGTAAGATGATGGGAGCTAGTAGAATGGTGTTGGTCTGACTGAAGGTCTCACTACGATTATGTACCAGAGTGAGAGTGACCTGTCTCTATCTCTCTCTCTCTCTGTCTGTGTGTGTGTATGTGTGTGTGTGTGTGTGTGTGTGTGTGTGTGTGTGTGTGTGTGTGTGTGTGTGTGTGTGTGTGTGTGTGAGGAGGGTATATAGCAAAGCCCCTTCCCCTCAAAATAATTTGCACACACTCACATTATCCAATGATGGCGCTCACTGACAATGTAATCACACACACACACACACACCAAGCCTCTTCCCATCCTCATTCCCAGCTCACCCTCTCTCTCTCTCTCTCTCTCTCCTGTCACCACATGTGAGCCGTGGCTATGAGCTCATTACTGTCAGCCAAGTGCAGTGAGCAGGGAGAGAGACACTGCTGCTCCCTCATCTCCTCTCTGGTCCATCTGAGGGGCTCTAACAGCCCAGCAGGAGATACCAAATCTGGGCAGGAGCCTTACCACCTCCCCCTTTCTGTCTGCTGGATCCCCTGGGCCAGGCACTGCGTGCTTAGGGCGTGTATGTTTGCACGTGTGTGTGTGCGAGAGGAACCAAGTCGGTCACACAGACAGCAGGAAAACGAGCCTAGACAGCATCCATCTACCATCTACCACATCAGAAGGAGAGGAGAGCGGGAGGAAGGAAGAATAGACTGATTGCTGGTGCTGCAGACGGAGGCATGGAGGCGAGGTGTGTGTCAGCCATGTGTGTGTAGAGCTGAGGCGTCAGTCACGGGTTCTGGCGGACGGACAGTCGGAGGGAAGGAGGACTGGAATGTGGATGTTGCCTGCCTGTCAGAGGGAAACGATGCTGTGAGCTGGGGCTTAGCAGGCAGATCTCTCTCTGTGTCTCTTTCTCTCCTCCCTGCACACAGAGGAAAGAAACATTAGCTGCTAGCTCCATCTCTCCGCTGCTCTGCTCAGCCGACGCTCTATCTCTCTCTCCCTCTCCTCTCGCATCCCTTCATCTCTCTGCTCCAACCACAGTCTCCCTGGAAATTATCTCACACTGGATGTTGCAGTCAGACACTGCTCTGCTCGCTGAATAGCATCGACTTGCACTAGGAATTTACTAATCAGGTATTTATGCATTATGTATGTGTTTATAGTGTGTGTGGGCATGTGTGTATGTATATATGTATATACAATGGTATGTATGTGAATGTGCCTGTTTGAATTGAGAGTGTATCCTTCTTGTTGCTTCCTCCCCTCCCCCTCCCTCTCGCGGCTTGCAGGCTCACATTCATGTGGACTTTTATGGTTCTATGATGGAATCATCACCCGCTATTCTAGAATTGCACATATCTGTGGAGGATGCAGTCAGATGGCATGTTGATTTCATCACGATTCTCAATCTAGTTATTCTTTTAGACAAATACTGATGCAAATATCTGCAGGTAGCGCACATCTGTTTTTCCCTCTCTCCAGTTTGCAATTTCACACGCTATCTTTTCAGCATCAATGAGAAGACATGTGAGCTGCTCTGTGTGTTTCACACTAGGAATATCAGATGAAATATTGTGTGTGTCAGGCTGGGCAAAAGGCACGGAGATGTTCTGATTCATTAAGAAAAATAGGCTTCTGAGAGAGAGAGAGAGCGAGGGAGAAGAGAGAGAGAGGGAGAAGAGAGAGAGAGGGAGAAGAGAGAGGGCGAGGGAGAAGAGAGAGAGGGAGAAGAGAGAGAGAGGGAGAAGAGAGAGAGAGAGAGAGCGAGGGAGAAGAGAGAGAGAGAGGGATGGAGAAGAAAGATAGAGAGGGAGAAGAGAGAGGGATGGAGAAGAAAGATAGAGAGGGAGAAGAGAGAGAGAGAGAGAGAGAGCAAGGGAGAAGAGAGAGAGAGGCAGAAGAGAGAGAGAGAGAGAGAGAGAGAGAGAGAGAGAGAGGGATGGATGGAGAAGAAAGAGGGAGAGGGAGAAGAGAGATAGAGGGAGAAGAGAGAGAGCGAGGGAGAAGAGAGAGAGAGAGAGAGAGGGAGAAGAGAGAGAGAGAGAGAGAGAGAGAGAGAGAGAGCGAGAGAGAGAGAGAGAGAGAGAGAGGGAGAAGAGAGAGAGAGGGAGAAGAGAGAGAGAGGGAGTGAGAAGAAAGAGAGAGGGAGAAGAGAGAGAGAGGGAGAAGAGAGAGAGAGAGAGAAGAGAGAGAGAGGGAGAAGAGAGAGAGCTTGGAGGGTCTGGTGGGTTGAACGTTATGGCAACGTTTTGGTTGGATATCTCAACGTGGTTTGGTTATGTGAACGTTACATGAACATTATAGCAGTGTTCCTCAGTGCATTCTGTCTGGAGGTAATCCAGTGTAATCTAGGTTAGCAGCTGGTAGATAGTACAGCATATAAATGTAATTACTAGAGACAGTATAGACTACACTGTCAGAGACAGTCTATAGGTTAGATTACTAGAGAAAATGTATAGGTTAGATTAGTAGAGGTAGTATATAGGTTACATTACTGTAGACATTATATAGGCTAGATTACTGGAGATAGTTTATAGGTTAGATTAGTAGAGATGGTATATAGATTAGATTACTACAGACAGTATATACATTAGACTACTAGAGACAGTATACAAGTTAGATTAGCAGAGACATTATATAAATTAGATTAGTAGAGACAGTATACAGGTTAGATTACTACAGACAGTATATAAATTAGATTAGTAGACAGTATACAGGTTAGATTAGTAAAGACAATGTACAGGTAGATTAGTAGAGACAGTATATAGGTTAAATTAGTAGAGACAGTATATAGGTTCAACTAGTAGAGACAGTATATAGGTTAAACTAGTAGAGACAGTATATAGGTTAAATTAGTAGAGACAGTATATAGGTTAAACTAGTAGAGACAGTATATAGGTTAAACTAGTAGAGACAGTATATAGGTTAAACTAGTAGAGACAGTATATAGGTTAAATTAGTAGAGACAGTATATAGGTTAGATTACTAGTGACAGTATATAGGTTAGACTAGTAGTGACAGTATATAGGTTAAATTAGTAGAGACAGTATATAGGTTAAATTAGTAGAGACAGTATATAAGTTAAATTAGTAGAGACATACTGTGTTATACAGTATGGCCAATATACCACAGCTAAGGGCTGTTGTTATGTACGACGCAACGTGGAGTGCCTGGATACAGCCCTTAGCCATGGTATATTGGTCATACAGTATATCACAAACCCCTGAGGAGCGTTATTGCTATTATAAACTGGTTACAAACATGTCTTCTACCGCTGCTGTCTTCTACCGTACTTCCCATTCTCTTTGCTGATGATACCAATTAAATTTTATCACACAAAAATGTTGATTCACTAATTAATGAAACCAACTCAGGCATGGACACATTTTCTGAATGGTACCAGATAAACAAATTATCTCTGCATTCTAAAAAATCCAACTTTTTTGTTATCATTAGTAAGAACAAGAAATATTGTAAAATAAATGGCCAGAATCTTAATTGTTGGGAATGAAATGGAGCAAGTCACATCCAGTAGATTCCTCTGAGCTCTAATTGATGAAAGTTATCCTGGAAAGATCATATTACACTTGTCTGCAGCAAAGTGATGAAATCTGTTGGTATCATCAGAAAGATTAGTGGTCAGGCTTGCTTCCTAACTGTAAACTAGCAACCTCCTCTAATTACCTGGAACCATCTGCACCTTTGTTTAAGAAAATAGACATATCTTGTCTATTTATGACATTAATGCACGCCAATTATGCACTTTCATCTACAAATACTTCCCAGACAGTTTTTGTCTGGATTCTTCCAGGTTCATTCTGAAATGCATCTGTATAACACAAGACACTGTGATAACCTTCACCCGCTCCACTGCCACACCTCACATAGTCAATTCTCTATCAGATACAGAGATGCCATACTCTGGAATTCTCACATTGCCAAAACATCATCATCCCTCAATAACTCCAAGCGAAGACTGGAGGTCAGCCTGATGAACCAAACTACTCAGTAATCTCCTCCACAAAGCATAACACTCACACTCAAGTGCACACACACATTTTGGGGAGTATTTTTTTCATCTTTACAGATCAATTAATTTATACATTTTTAATTAGTAGGTTTTGTTATCTGTTTTAATTTTGGTACTTATGTGTTGTATATATTATTTTGGTACTTATGTGTTGTATGTATTATTTTGGTACTTATGTGTTGTATATATTATTTTGGTACTTATGTGTTGTATGTATTATTTTGGTACTTATGTGTTGTATATATTATTTTGGTACTTATGTGTTGTATATATTATTTTGGTACTTATGTGTTGTATATATTATTTTGGTACTTATGTGTTGTATGTATTATTTTGGTACTTATGTGTTGTATATATTATTTTGGTACTTATGTGTTGTATATATTATTTTGGTACTTATGTGTTGTATATACTATTTTGGTACTTATGTGTTGTATATATTATTTTGGTACTTATGTGTTGTATATATTATTTTGGTACTTATGTGTTGTATGTATTATTTTGGTACTTATGTGTTGTATATATTATTTTGGTACTTATGTGTTGTATATATTATTTTGGTAATTATGTGTTGTATGTATTATTTTGGTACTTATGTGTTGTATATATTATTTTGGTACTTATGTGTTGTATGTATTATTTTGGTACTTATGTGTTGTATATATTATTTTGGTACTTATGTGTTGTATATATTATTTTGGTACTTATGTGTTGTATATATTATTTTGGTACTTATGTGTTGTATATATGATTTTGGTACTTATGTGTTGTATATATTATTTTGGTACTTATGTATTGTATATATTATTTTGGTACTTATGTGTTGTATGTATTATTTTGGTACTTATGTGTTGTATAGTGTTTGTTGTGATGTGGTTTCATAAAAACACTTTCATGAAAAAACCTTTTTCCAACCACACTGTTTAAAAAGAATCTGTACATCACTTGTTTTCTTTGGTGCAATTAAATAAATCATTAGAGCAGTAAAAACAAATGCCTTGTCATATATGGTCTGATATACCACAGCTGTCAGCCAATCAGCATTCAGTGCTCGAAAAACCCAGTTTGTGATAGTAGATATTTAACACTAGATATGTAGTCTGTAGATGAGGTGATCTCCCCATTACTATTGAAAGCGTATTAAAACTCATTCAGGATTGGTGGGTCCCCTGTGGGACGGTTGAGCTAACGTAAGCTAATGCGATTAGCATGAGGTTGTAAGTAACAACAATATTTCCCAAGACATAGACGTATCTGATATTGGCAGAAAGCTTAAATTCTTGTTAGTCTAACCGCGCTGTCCAATTTACAGTAGTTATTACAGTGAAAGAATACCATGCTATTGTTTGAGGAGAGTGCACAGTTTTGAACATGAAAAGTTATTAATAAACAAATTAGGCACATTTGGGCAGTCTTGATACAACATTTGAACTTTGCACATGCACTGCTGCCATCTAGTGGCCAATATCTAAATTGCACCTGGGCTGGAATAATACATTATGGCCTCTTGCATTTCAAAGATGATTGTTTGTGTTATCTTTTACCAGATCTAATGTGTTATATTCTCCTACATTCCTTTCACATTTCCACAAACTTCAAAGTGTTTCCTTTCAAATGTTACCAAGAAAATGCATATCCTTGCTTCAGGGCCTGAGCTTCAGGCAGTTAGATTTGTGTATGTCATTTTAGGTGAAAATTGAAAAAAGCGGCAGATCCTTAAGAGGTTTTAAGCATCTAGGGGTAAAAAACGCTGTATCAATCCAGTCAAGGATAGAGCTGTAGTTACAGCACATGAATTAGACTGGTAGATATACAGAATAGAGATTAGACTGCAAGATATACAGAATAGAGATTAGACTACTAGATATACAGCATATAGATTAGACTGCTAGATATACAGCATATAGATTAGACTGCAAGATATACAGCATATAGATTAGACTGCTAGATATACAGCATATAGATTAGACTGCAAGATATACAGCACAGCGATTAGACTGCTAGATATACAGCATATAGATTAGACTGCTAGATATACAGCATATAGATTAGACTGCAAGATATACAGCACAGCGATTAGACTGCTAGATATACAGCATATAGATTAGACTGCAAGATATACAGCACAGCGATTAGACTGCTAGATATACAGCATATAGATTAGACTGCAAGATATACAGCACAGTGATTAGACTGCTAGATATACAGCATATAGATTAGACTGCTAGATATACAGCATATAGATTAGACTGCTAGATATACAGCATGTAGATTAGACTGGTAGATATACAGCATAGAGATTAGACTGGGTGGGTGTGCTGTGCTAATGATTACTGTGATAGTGGATGGGTGTGGGGCTATTATCACTGTTCTAGTGATGCGTACGCATACACACAGGCGTGCACACACACACACACACAGACAATCCCGCTGACATTATCCCCCCCTACACTCACACACTTATACACTTGACACCAGACGTCAAGGGGCATGATATTACACTGATCATCATGTTTCTCCATCAATTGAATTCATGTGGTGACGGATAGAGAGCAGTCGGGCTGTGACTCAGGTGTGTGAAAGAGAGGGAGAGCGAAAGGGAGAGACACCAAGAGAGAGAGACCGAGAGAGAGCGGGAGGGGGAGATAGAGAGGGGGGGAGAGAGAGAGAGAGAGAGAGAGAGAGAGAGAGAGAGAGAGACATGAACCTGCAGAGTCCCCTAAGCAAGCTGGTCCTGGGGCTCTGTTCACAAACAGAAACACACCCCACAGAGCCCCAGGACAGCAACACAATTATACCCAACCAAATCATGAGAAAGCAAAAATATAACTACTTGACACATTGGAAAGAATTAACAAAAAACAGAGCAAACTAGAATGCTATTTGGCCCTAAACAGAGAGTACACAGTGGCAGAATACCTGACCACTGTGACTGACCCAAACTTAAGGAAAGCTTTGACTATGTACAGACTCAGTGAGCATAGCCTTGCTATTGCAAAAGGCCGCCTTAGGCAGACATGGTTCTCAAGAGAAGACAAGCTGGACCTCGTAAAATTACAATTGACTCAGAATACGGCAGCACGGCTGGTCCTTAAATGTACACGGAGAGCTAACATGAATATTATGCATGTACATCTCTCATGGCTCAAAGTGGAGAAGTAATTTACTTCATCATTACTTCTTTTTGTAAGAAGTGTTGCTGAATGAAAGGAAGTGTCTGTTTAAACTACTAGCACACAGCTCAGACACCCATGCATACCACACAAGACATACCACCAGAGGTATCTTCACCGTCCCCAAGTCCAGAACAGACTATGGGAGGCACACAGTACTACATAGAGCCATGGCTATATGGATCTTTATTCCACATGAGGTAACACCTTAAAATGCACCTTATGGAACAGTGAGGACCGTGTAGAGACACACAGGCACAGACACACATACACATCATAAGACATGCACTCTACACAAACGTACACATGGATGTTGTATTGTAAATTGTATATAACTGCCTTAATGTTGATGGACTCCTGCCTTGGCAGAAGCTAATGGGTATCCTTAATAAATACAAATACAAACATAGGATTCACCAGTGAATTAGCTGTGACTCGGGTGTTTTAGATCAGCTCTGATAAGCAGTCAAATATATATTTAGACTTTCTGGTTTATTTAGGAAGCTAATCTTGACTATGGGTTGTTGTTTGTCAAGATAATTATACCATTCCAATTTCAAGTCTATATTTCTTGAAAAGATGGAGTTATTTCAGAATATTAAAGACAGCTGGCTGCCTCACTGATCCAGCTTTCTGGAACAGCCCTCATGTGACATCTGTCCCATCTGCTGATTGGCTAGGAAGCCATGTTAGTAATCAATCTGTGATTAGCTGTTTTGGTGAAAAATGTCTGCCATCTCTCTCTCTCATGCCCACAGATCATTGCCCATCTAATTTGATTATATAAAAATCTCTCCTGGGTCCCATAAAGATATTTGCATATGAAGTTTTCCTGAGGGAGAGAGAGGGAGAATGTTTCATTTGTCAAACCCTAACTTGCCGATTCGGATGTAGCATTTCATAAAGGGAAACTCAGCTGTTTAATATGAACGTTGAGTCGCTGTATCACTCCCAGATTCCCAGATACATAGTGCTCTGTGGTCGAAGGCTCTCTTTATGATCAAAGCTGAAACAGCCACAAGAGTCAGAACAGACTACAGTTACAATATCCACTAAGTCAAAGTAGTCACAGTCAGAGCAGACTACAGTTACAATATCCACTAAGTCAAAGTAGTCACAGTCAGAGCAGACTAGAGTTACAATATCCACTAAGTCAAAGTAGTCACAGTCAGAACAGACTACAGTTACAATATCCACCAAGTCAAAGTAGTCACAGTCAGAGCAGACTACAGTTACAATATCCACTAAGTCAAAGTAGTCACAGTCAGAACAGACTTTTCAGTTACAATATCCACTAAGTCGAAGTAGTCACAGTCAGAGCAGACTACAGTTACAATATCCACTAAGTAAATGTAGTCACAGTCAGAGCAGACTACAGTTACAATATCCACTAAGTCAAAGTAGTCACAGTCAGAGCAGACTACAGTTACAATATCCACTAAGTCAAAGTAGTCACAGTCAGAACAGACTACAGTTACAATATCCACTAAGTCAAAGTAGTCACAGTCAGAACAGACTACAGTTACAATATCCACTAAGTCAAAGTAGTCACAGTCAGAGCAGACTACAGTTACAAAATCCACTAAGTCAACGTAGTCACAGTCAGAGCAGACTACAGTTACAATATCCACTAAGTCAAAGTAGTCACAGTCAGAACAGACTACAGTTACAATATCCACTAAGTCAAAGTAGTCACAGTCAGAGCAGACTACAGTTACAATATCCACTAAGTCAAAGTAGTCACAGTCAGAGCAGACTACAGTTACAATATCCACTAAGTCAACGTAGTCACAGTCAGAGCAGACTACAGTTACAATATCCACCAAGTCAAAGTAGTCACAGTCAGAGCAGACTACAGTTACAATATCCACTAAGTCAAAGTAGTCACAGTCAGAACAGACTACAGTTACAATATCCACTAAGTCGAAGTAGTCACAGTCAGAGCAGACTACAGTTACAATATCCACTAAGTAAACGTAGTCACAGTCAGAGCAGACTACAGTTACAATATCCACTAAGTCAAAGTAGTCACAGTCAGAGCAGACTACAGTTACAATATCCACTAAGTCAAAGTAGTCACAGTCAGAACAGACTACAGTTACAATATCCACTAAGTCAAAGTAGTCACAGTCAGAACAGACTACAGTTACAACATCCACTAAGTCAAAGTAGTCACAGTCAGAGCAGACTACAGTTACAAAATCCACTAAGTCAACGTAGTCACAGTCAGAGCAGACTACAGTTACAATATCCACTAAGTCAAATTAGTCACAGTCAGAACAGACTACAGTTACAATATCCACTAAGTCAAAGTAGTCACAGTCAGAGCAGACTACAGTTACAATATCCACTAAGTCAAAGTAGTCACAGTCAGAGCAGACTACAGTTACAATATCCACTAAGTCAACGTAGTCACAGTCAGAACAGACTACAGTTACAATATCCACTAAGTCAAAGTAGTCACAGTCAGAGCAGACTACAGTTACAATATCCACTAAGTCAAAGTAGTCACAGTCAGAGCAGACTACAGTTACAATATCCACTAAGTCAACGTAGTCACAGTCAGAACAGACTACAGTTACAATATCCACTAAGTCAAAGTAGTCACAGTCAGAACAGACTACAGTTACAATATCCACTAAGTCAAAGTAGTCACAGTCAGAGCAGACTACAGTTACAAAATCCACTAAGTCAATGTAGTCACAGTCAGAGCAGACTACAGTTACAATATCCACTAAGTAAACGTAGTCACAGTCAGAGCAGACTACAGTTACAATATTCACTAAGTCAAAGTAGTCACAGTCAGAGCAGACTACAGTTACAATATCCACTAAGTCAAATTAGTCACAGTCAGAACAGACTACAGTTACAATATCCACTAAGTCAAAGTAGTCATAATAGTGAGGTTACAGTAACTAAAGAGAGTTTAGAAAAAAATACATCTTGTTTACGCGGTGTCTAACAGTACAATATTTACAGTGGTGTCACAAGTCAAAGAACAGTCGGAATAGTACAACAAAGTACATTCACCCGAGACAAAGTACAATGGTCAGAGTGGTCACAATGGTCAGAGTGGTCACTATGGTCAGAGTGGTCACACTGAGGCTTTGATTATATAGATGGTGCTAAGTTATATGGTGTTACAGTAGAGCGTTTAAAAAAAGAGTGTGTTAAAATAGACTTGTTAAAGCAGACAGCGTTATAATTAAGGAATAAGGCACGAGGAGGTGTGGTATATACCACGGCTAAGCACTGTTCTTATGCACAATGCAATGCAGAGTGCCTGGATACAGCCCTTAGCCATGGTATATTGGCCATATACCACAAACCCCCGAGGTGCCTTATTGCTATTATAATCAGGTTACCAACGTAATTAGCAGTAAAAATAAATGGTATATGGTCTGATATACCACTTCTGTCAGCCAATCAGCATCCAGGGCTCGAACCACCCAGTTTATAATGGAGTGTTGATAGCTACGTGTCTAATCTTTGGTTTTGGCGTCAGTTCATAAACTCACACTGAGGTCTTGATTATCTCTGTCTGGCTTCCTGGAGCTCACTTTCAGACCTGCTGATTGGGTAGCTATAGATCAGGGGTGTGGCAAGCTGTGGTAGTGTGGCCTGGGGATTGGCTACGTACAGTAAAGATCAGATTTTCTTCTCTTCTCCTACCCTTTGCGCTCTCATAAAGACCCATATAAAGACTAATTCTATTAGAACAGTCCAATAAACAGATCGAATAGAATAGAAAACAATAGAATAGAATATTATGGAATAGAATATAGTACATATGTGATTGTATTCTATGTTATTTTTGGTTACAAATAATATGTACATAACAAGAAAGATAAGTGTAGAGTATTTTATCCCAGACCCAGAGGATAGCACATGAACGTAGTAATGAAAACGATTATTTCCAAAGTGGTCCTCCTGGGACAGTGAGTGCTTTGAGGTCCAGGAGTGATAGGCTTAATCTGGGTCTGGAAAAGGAGCCCTGGACTGCAGGTCTGTCTGGCCAGAGTCCAGGCAGAACATCCCAGGGATGAGTGGTGACCAGGGTTCCGTCCCAAATTGCCCCCTGTTCATTACATAGTGCACTACTTTCGATCCTAGCCCTGGTTAAAAGTAGTGCACCATGTAGGGAATAGGGGGGTATGTGGGATGGAGCCCTGGAGAACAGGAGAACCCTGACCTCTCAGAGAAGACAATTGCATTACAGTCACATTACATTGGAGAAGGAGCAGTGTCAATCAGTCACAGCCCAGCACTGTGTGTGTATCCAAAATGGCACCCTATACCCTATATAGTGTACCATAGGGCTCTAATTAAAAGTATTGCACACTACAGTATATAGGGAATAGGTGCCATTTGGGACCCATCCTGTAACAGATCTTAGTACACATCTGTAATGACAGTTGTTTCCCTTTATATTATATTAGGGACGACACTTTCTGAGGTTCTGGTTGCAGGCTGCAACTTTGTAATACCAACTCTTATATTGACTATACAACTAGAAATATTTCATATCACCAACATTTTACTAAATGGAAAATGTTTGTTTTTTGCAAGGGTTCATGTGTGCAATATGTGGGCTGTATTTGTAGCCTACATAGACTTTACATGGAGGTTGTATGTTCATTCTACAGAAACGTAATCCTTACACCAGGCTTTTTAGCTCCTTACGTTACTAAATACACTGAAAAGAATGGAAACGAAACTTTCAACAATTACAGTTCATTTAAGTAAATCAGTCAATATAAATTAATTATTAGGCACTAATCTATGTAGTTCATATGACTAGGAATACAGATATGCATCTGTTGGTCACTGATACGTTAAAAAAAGTTGGGGCTTGGATCAGAAAACCATTCAGTATCATGTCCTTCACATAGAGTTGATCAGGCTGTTGATTGTGACCTATGGAATATTGTCCCACTCCTCTTCAATGGCTATGCGAAGTTGCTGGATTTTGGCAGAAACTGGAACACGCTGTCGTACACGTCGATTCAGAGCATCCCAAACATGCTCAATTGGTGGTGACATGTCTGGTGAGTATGCAGGCCATGGAAGAACTGGGACATTTCAGCTTCCAGGAATTGTGTACAGATCCTTGCGACATGGGGCCGTGCATTATCATGCTGAAACATGAGGTGATTGCGGCGGCAGTGGGCTTCAGGATCTCGTCACAGTATCTCTGTGCATTCGAATTGCTATCCATAAAATGCAGTTGTGCCAGTGGCCATCGAAGGTGAGAATTTTTCCACTGAAGTCAGTTACGAAGCCAAACTGCAGTGAGGTCAAGACCCTGCTGAGGACGACGAGCACGCAGATGAGCAGTTTGTGCAGAAATTCTTCGATTGTGCAAACCCACAGTTTCATCAGCTGTCTGGGTGGCTGGTCACAGATAATCTCGCAGGAGAAGAAGCCGGATGTGGAGGTCCTGGTCTGGCGTGGTTACACGTTGTCGGTTGGACATACTGCCAAATTCTATAAAACGTTGTTGTAGGCAGCTTATGGTAGAGAAATTAACATTCAATTATCCGGCAACAGCTCTGGTGGACATTCCTGCAGTCAGTATGCCAATTGCACGCTCCCTCAAAACTTGAGACATCTGTGGCATTGCATTGTGTGACAAATTTTAGAGTGTCCTTTTATTGTCCCCAACACAAGCTCCACCTGTGTAATGTATAATCAGCTACTTGATATGCCACACTTGTCAGGTGGTAGAAGAGAAACGCTCACTAGATTTCTGTGTGTATGGAACATTTCTGGGATATTTTATTTCAGCACATGAAACATGGGACCAACACTTTACATGTTGTGTTTATATTTTTGTTCAGTACACATTGAAAAGCACTTTGAGAAAGTAACATCTGAAATAATCTCCTAGCTATCACCATATAAAGTAGCATGCCTGTTGAATGCAAAATGGTCTGTTGTTGAAGCCAAGTGACCCAGCCCATGTTGTTAGACCTGCTGGCTCACAGTCACAGCCCAGCAGTAAAGGCTAATGCTGATGCTATGTTTCACAGACCATTTCACGTGAGCATTGTGTGTGTGTGTGTGTGTGTGTGTGTGTGTGTGTGTGTGTGTGTGTGTGTGTGTGTGTGTGTGTGTGTGTGTGTGTGTGTGTGTGTGTGTGTGTGTGAGAGAGAGAGAGAGAGAATGTCTCTGTGGTCATAAGGCTATGAATGCATAAGTGGTTAAACCCCTGAACTAATGTGGAGCAGCTGCCGACTTAAGATCCACAACAGTCCCCTCTCACTGGCTGCCTCTCCTGGCCAGTGACAGTCAATCACAACCAACATCTCACAGCTAGCCAATCACATCCAGCAATTCAAATCTGCTTGTTCACAGCTAGCCAATCACATCCAGCAATTCATAGCTACTCGCTCACAGCTAGCCGCTCACAAGCCAATCGCTTCCAACCAATCGAATAAAGCCACTCCTAGCTAGCTGCTCACAGCTAGCCAATCAGATCCAGACCCCCCTCGCCAGCCATTCACCGGTAGCTAATCATGGGGGGCCTGATTCGGGATTGAGATAAGCGTGCACAATTTGGACCTTCGTGTAAGGCATGCGTTGATGTTGGACAATGGGAGACTTAAGTGAAAACTCAAGATAAGTGGGGTTCATCCCTGTGTTGCTCAGTCAGGGCACCTAATCCCACAGTTCTGGTGTAAATCTGAATTGGCACACTATTCCCTTATTCCCTTAGTATTGCAATACTGTTAGCTAAAGCCCTCAGCCCTGTTATTTCAATGATTGAGGTGCTCTACTTCTGCCTTAGAGCACTATGGCAATAATAAGACCTTTACTTCAATGATCAACTCTCATAATGTAAATCATAATAATGATAATATGTACAGTATTTCCCCCATACCTTTCTATA
Source organism: Oncorhynchus mykiss (assembly GCF_057628025.1). Taxonomy (NCBI): domain Eukaryota; kingdom Metazoa; phylum Chordata; class Actinopteri; order Salmoniformes; family Salmonidae; genus Oncorhynchus; species Oncorhynchus mykiss. The sequence continues at coordinate 30,447,856 of NC_143047.1, forward strand.
ATAGTGATCTTTGTGAGCCAGAATAGAAAGCACCAGCCTCTGGGGGCATGGTGTGTAATGGGTCAGAAACAGAACATATCTCAGTCTGCCCCAGTAGAGGTACCAGGACTGATCTGGGTCAGGGAGTAATGACGTTACTATATCGAACACGTCAAACCATGCATACTCAGTACTATCTAGACCCTGTCACTGGGTTCAGACCCACTCATTTCACTGAGTCTCTAATTTGAGATGAATAAAATATAGCTAGTTATTTTATCCTGATTAACACAGTGTCAGAGTGTGGTTAGAGTGTAATTGTGTATTTAGTATGTGGGGACATTGTGTGTTGGAGCATTATGATGTGTATGTGTGTGTGTGGTGTGTGTGGTGTGTGTGTGTGAGGTGGTGTATCAGAGCATTTTAACTACTGAAGTAATTATAGCCTGCCTCCTGCTGTAAAAAGGATGCTTATAAATGTGGCCATTGGCTCTATTGACAGTGAGAAATCCATACACACACACATACACACACAGCCTACACATTCACGCAAACACACACGCAAGATATGCATTCACGCACATACACACGTATGCAGACATATACACACAACTACACACAACACACACACACACTTCACCATAAAAGCACTAGCAGAAGATTCTAATGGTGGACAGTCCACTTAAATTGATTTTTATTGTGATGCATGGACCTCTTACTTTATTTTACCCAAATTAAATCAAGCACACTCATTGGTTGTGGATTGTGTGAATCCCATCCTACTACAGTCTTTGACAGTGAGCCTGTGACGATTTTCCCAGTGTGAATCTGTAGATATTATGGATTTTTATGTGTGGCTCACTGGGTTTCACCTCAATGATATCAGATTAATCCTTCTACATGATAAGAGCATTGCTGTTTTCTTGTTTTTCGCAATCCTAATATCTCTGTGTGCTATATTATCTGATGATAAAGTATCTGTGTCCTAGCACACCTGTGTGCTAGTATCTCTGTGTGCTAGTATCTATGTGTGCTAGTATATCTGCGTGCTAGTATATCTGTGTGCTAGTATATCTGTGTGCTAGTATCTCTGTGTGCTAGTATCTCTGTGTGCTAGTATCTCTGTGTGCTAGTATCTCTGTGTGCTAGTATCTCTGTGTGCTAGTATATCTGTGTACTAGTATATCTGTGTGCTAGTATCTCTGTATGCTAGTATATCTGTGTGCTAGTATTTCTGTGTGCTAGTATATCTGTGTACTAGTTTATCTGTGTGATAGTACATCTGTGTGTGCCTGAGTGTCTGTGTGCTAGAGTATCACTGTGCTAAATTATGTCTGTGCGATAGTACATCTGTTCTATAGTTCCAATGTGTTATAGTATCTGTGCTAGAGTATCTCTGTTATAGTATCTATATGCTCCAGTATCTTTCTTCTATGCCTTTACTAACAGTTCCTATTGTTTCTCTCTTTTTGCAGAGCAATGCGTCTGGTCCTGTGGAGAGCCAGTGGATTTCACAGTGATTCCCGTCCACCACTCGGATATACAGAGTTGAAGTTTTTACACAAGCTCTTCTAAGCAGGCCTGTCAGAGTTGTGTGTCTGCCTGGGGGTTGACACTCCCTCCTCCCCACTCCTCCACCAACACCACCGCTGGCTCCTCCACCGCTGGCTCCTCAGTCTGAGCAGAGCTGCTCCACTGCATCTTTAATAGACGTCTCTCAAAGCATTGCCTTCCATGGTTTCTGCCCTGCTCCAGACTCTACCATCTTACATCGTGAAGATTTGCAAAGGAATGTTTACAAAGAAATTGGCGAATCCCACAAAGAAGAAAGAGAGTAGCGACAATAAAGAGCCCAAATTGACCACCACTGATTTGCGTGACCAAGGTAACCTGACGCCGACACTCTCCACCACTCTGAAAACCACAGTGAAAAAAATCAGCAAATGCTCCTCGGCGCGTAACATCTCTCTTGAATTAGACGACGTAAAAAACGACTGCTCCTCTCTCTCACCGACTTTCAGTTACCGTGTAGCGATAGCGAACGGACTCCCGAAAAATGCTCTTCTGCTGAACAATAATGAGAGTATCTTCCAGGAGATCCTCTCCATCAATAGCGAATACTCTGACTCCCTGAGCGAGGTCAAACCTGTGCGTAGATTCGATGAGCAGAAATCTCACACCATGCCAGTGAGACGGAACAGGAAGAGCCTCATTAGTCTGGCGCCCTCCGATGGCAGCTCAGAGGGTGAGAGGGTGGAGCGCTCAAGTCTGCACACTCTCCGACTTGGAGCGCTACGCAAGCTGAGGAAATGGAAAAAGAGTCAGGAGTGCGTGTCTTCGGACTCCGAGGTGAGCAACTGGAGGAAGACCCTGGGTATCCGGAGCAAGTCCCTGGACCGGGCTGGGAGGCAGCAGAAGTCGACTTCTGCCTTAGAAGCCGGCTCCAGCTCTACAGGCTGCATTAACCAAACCCAGGATGTGATGGAGATGATCTTTAAGGAGCTGCAGGGCATCAGCCAGATCGAGACAGAGCTTTCAGAACTCAGGGGACACGTCAATGCCCTGAAGAACTCCATCGACGAGATCTCCTCCAGTGTGGAGGTGGTGCAGACCGAGATCGAACAATTGCGTACTGGCTTTGTCCAGTCCCGGAGAGAGACGCGAGACATCCACGACTACATCAAGCAGGTCAGCCACCAGGCCAACAAGGCCAGTCTGAGGTTCATAAACGTCCCTGAGGAGAAGCTGGAGAAAACTGAGAGTCTCATCTATCACATTCTAATGGACAAAATGGGATTTGCTGAAGCACATAAAACACTTAAAATAGAGCTAGCCCATCGGTTAGGGCAACAAAGAGAATGTTCCAATGCAAAACCTAGGCCTATTATTGTAATATTCTCAACCCCCTCAGATAGAGATTTCGTTTTGAAAAAATGCTACAAACTGAAGGGGACTGGTATATCTGTATCCACTGATAGCTTAACGACTCATGATGTGAAGGAAAAGAAAGATAAAGGAGAAATGTCCTCTTCTCAAACCTACGAGAGCATGGACATTAAGGTCTCAGCCAAGGACAAAGCTGAGAGTGATGATTGGGACTCTATGGACAGTGACAAGGAGCTAGACGAACTAAACAAGAACAAATATGCAATGGTGGTGTCTAAGCCTGTTCACAAACATAAAGCAGATAAAAAGAGGCACGGTCACCATGAGCACGGTAGCCGGTCTGCGGATGAGGCAGGCTACTCTGCCTCAGTTCACTACGCTGATGACTCCTATGATGAGTCTGACAAAGCCTCCAAGCCCTACTATGGGGACCTCACCCCCGGCTGGCTATCTCAGAGCGACTACTCCACACCCAAGCTCAGCCGCTCCGAGTCTGACTGCTCCAAGCTCTGCCAGTCCTACTCTGAAGAATTCTCAGAGAGCCAGTACTTCAGCCGGCCCAATGGAAGCTCTCTACTATCCTCCTCAGACCAGGAGCTGTGGCAGAGGAAGCAGGAGGACATGGCGTCATCGTGGTACGCCAGCCAGACCCTCAGCCAGGAGAACCCTCCGTACACCGAACCCAACGAGGCCGAGACCACAGAGACCATCGACAGTGGGGTGAGCAATGGGCTGGTCTGCATGTCTGGGGATAGGAGCCATTACAGCGGCTCACAGCTGTCTCTGCAGGGAGACCTCTCCCCATGGAAAGACTGGCCTCACTTGGAGCAGGGAGCAGACTCCGGGCTGGACGCTTCCACAGAGCAGAACCTGGTGTCTGAGGTCAGCAGCCCCTTTGACCCAGCTGCCATCCCTGGCTTCCCTGAGAACATCACCAAGTGTCAGGAGGTGGACCTGGCATTTGAAGGGGAGGAGACTTTCATGTTGGATATGGTGGAAAGCACCCTGTTGGACACCGCCCCCCTGGAGATCACCAAACAGGAGAGTGCCCGGCTGGGTAGTGCTCCCCCCACTACTCTTTATACAGCCCCTATCGTAGCGAAAGAACCTGTTGTAACACCACCTGTCCATAAGCCTAAAGCTAAAGAGACTGCTAAAACACTTCCTAAAGAAACTTCTAAAGCCGCTCCTAAAGCTAAAACACCTCCTAAAGAGTTAGCTAAAACTGTTCCTAAAGAGGTTGCTAAAGCTATTCATAAAGAGGTTGCTAAAACTATTCCTATAGAGGTAGCTAAAATTATTCCTACAGAGGTTGCCAAAACACCTAAAGAGGTTGTTAAAACTATTCCTAAAGACGTTGCTAAAGTTATTCCTAAAGAGGTTGCCAAAACACCTAAAGAGGTTGCTAAAACTATTCCTAAAGAGGTTGCTAAACCTATTCCTAAAGAGGTTGCTAAAACTATTCCTAAAGAAGTTTCTAACACTCTTTATAAAGTGACTTCTAAACCGGCAAAAGAGGTTGCTAAATCAATTGCTGAAGAGGCTGCTAAAACTATTAAACTAAGAGAAACAGCCAAAATGATTCCTAAAGAGAATGTTAAAACACCTCCTAAAGAAATTGTTAAAGCTATTCATACAGAGGCTCCTAAAACACCTCTGAAAGACACTCCCAAAACAAGTCCAAAAGACACTCCCAAAACAAGTCCAAAAGACACTCCCAAAACAAGTCCAAAAGAGGCTGTGAAAATACTTCCCAAAGACACTCCTAAAACAAGTCCAAAAGAGGCTGTGAAAACACCTCCCAAAGACACTTATAAAACTCGTCCAAAAGAGACACCTAAAATGGTTCCTAGAGGGGCATCTAACACGCTTCCTAAAATGGCAGCTAAAGAAGCCCCTGAACTATCCACCCAAACATTCCCTGAGCTTGATGTCAAACACAACTTCCAACCGAGCCAGACAAAGTCATCCACCATGTACCGTAGCCAGAGCGAGATCCGGTCCGAGAATGTTGTAGAGGAGGTGCCCAAGTCCTGGAGCAGCCGTCTCAGTATCGACCTCACCGACAAAGCTCCGTCCTTTAGCTTTGGGTTCGGCTCCACCCTGAAGAAGGCAAAATCAGCCCTGGAGGTGGTGTGGAAGTCAGGCCCTCCACCTAGTGCCGCTCCCCCGGAACCACCCCCAGACTCAGGCTCCTTCATGGGCCGCTTCCGCACACTGTCCACCTCCACGGCCAACGACTCCAGCACCACCATTGACTCAGACGTCTACACAGATTCCTTAGTCTACAAGGCTGAAGATGAAGATGAGGCTGCCCCTGGTGACCAGCTGGAGGACAACGAGACCGCCTATGTCGGGGTGATGGAGCAGGTCCTGGCCAACCTGGAGAACCGGTCCAATGCCAACGACACAGAAGAGACAGAGGAGTTTGAGGAGCCCATACTGGATTATGATCCTGATGCCTCTCAGGATTATGTCTCTGAAGACTATGAGGCTACCACCCAGGATTACGAGGACTCTGAAGAAGTTGAGGCCATCCAGGAGGCTGCAGTCGTTCTGGAGTATGACTGTAGTCTGGACGAGCAGTACGACGAGGAGCACAGTGAGGATTACGTTGATGATGTCATGACGGGGGACACGGCAGAGGACACAGCAGAGTATGAGGCCATGGTGGAGTATGTCGAGGTGGAGGAGCCTGACGAGGAAGAAGAAGAGGAGGAGGAGGAGGAAGAGGAGTTAATGGAGGACATGGAAGAGGGGGATGAGATGGAGGAGACCTCCGAAGCGTCTGCGTCTGAGAGGACGGAAAACCTAGAGGATGAGAACAAAAACATTCCGGAGAAGGAGGAGATGCCTGCAGAGGCTCCACCCAAAAAGCGCATCCGTCCTACGTTTAAGGAGGCTGCGCTGAGGGCCTACAGGAAGCAGATGGATGAGCTTCAGCAGCAGATCCTGGCTGGAGGTAGCTACACCTTCTCTTTACTACATTTTACTTCACTTTACTACACTACACTTTACTTCACTTTACTACACATTAAACCTGATCTGGTTCGCACTGTATAACCAACTGCTATGGTAGTTGTCATGCCAAGTTTGACCATTGGATCTGGCAAGACAGCACAAACAGATCTGGGACCAGGCTGCTACACTTTGTCTTCTCTCTTTACTCATCTTTGGCATTGTACCAGTGTAGTGCAGAAAGGGTTACACTATATTACTATTACTATTTTACTCAGTTCAGGTCATAAGGTTCAAATTATGGTATGTATGTAATAATAAGTCATTACATTATCCACTGTGGATATCAGTCATACAGTTAACAGTACAGTAACATGTAAAGTATGCACTATAAAATATATATGTTTGTGTACTATCTGACTTTGATCCATGACATTTGAACAGACATTTATCTGAGGTGTGGAATGATTGGTGTCAGTTGAACATGTCTTTGGTAGAGAATCCTTGAGGATCAGACTGAGGCCTGTAGTGGAATGTGCATGAGCTCCTGGAAACCCCCAGCATCTGTTCCACCGGTGTTGGGATTTCAGGGACTTTTAGGTTGACTTTGACTGTTTGACGCTAATATGAAGGGACAACTGTTTTCTTTGAAGGTGGGCAAGGTTAGTGTCAGGGTTAGAGGTATGTATAACATAATCCACGTGGTGCAGCACTTTATAGCTGACTTAAACTGATTAATTTTTATTTTAGAATGCAAGGGTATTTTTTCAGTTGGAGAGTTGTCTGATTTTTGTGAGTATGTCTCTTCCTCATGAACATTTTATGGCTCTAAAACATTTTATGGCTCAACACCCATGTTCCAGGGCACAATGAAAATCAGATTAGCTCAGACTCAAACAACATGGATTCCATCCATTACCATCGACCATCAGGGATATTCGAACAATGAAAGCAAAAGAACGCACTATTTCTGACAGCTTAGAAATATGAACTAAAAACTAAACCTCAAATTCAAGTGGTGTGTGTTTACCATGCCTGGAGCACATTAGCCTTTCCATTTAGTGAACTAGGTCTATTCTTGTGAATTCCGTCAATGCTTTTAGTGGAACATTGACCCACTTTTAAGAATTGATAATAATGTCAAAATATGATTAGTCTTATTGCTCTGCTATTACATTTCCCCTTTGGGATGTGCTAAATGAATCAACCGGTATACCTTAGACTATGGCTGGAATCTCATGAAACCTGCTGAAATTATATTATTCATTTGCTTAAAAATGCTCATTTTGTGTAACAGTTTTCTTAAGGTGAAGGAGAGGCGGACCAAAATGCAGCGTGGTTTCTATTCATGGTTCTTTAATAGAGACTACACATGAACAAACTAACAAAACAAGAAACGTGAAAACCCAAAACAGCCCTATCTGGTGCAAACACAGAGACAGGAACAATCACCCACAAACACAGTGAAACCCAGGCTACCTAAGTATGATTCTCAATCAGAGACAACTAATGACACCTGCCTCTGATTGAGAACGATACTAGGTCGAAACATAGAAATACCCAAATCATAGAAAAACAAACAGACTGCCCACCTCAACTCACGCCCTGACCATACTAAATAAATACAAAACAAAGGAAATACAGGTCAGAACGTGACAGTACCCCCCCCCCCCCCCCCCCCCCCCCCAAAGATGCGGACTCCGACCGCAAAACCTTAACCTATAGGGGAGGGTCTGGGTGGGCGTCTGTCCGCGGTGGCGGCTCTGGCGCGGGTCGCGGACCCCACTTCACCATCGTCTTAGTCCGCCTTATTGTCCGCCTCCGTGGCCTCCTAACCACGGCGACCCTACTAAATGACCCCACTAGACAGAGGGGCAGCTCGGGACATAGGGGCGGCAGCTCGGGACCGAGGGGCGGAAGCTCGGGACCGAGGGGCGGAAGCTCGGGACCGAGGGGCGGAAGCTCGGGACAGAGGGGCGGAAGCTCGGGACAGAGGGGCTCTGGCGCTGAGGGGCTGAGGGGCTCTGGCGCTGAGGGGCTGAGGGGCTCTGGCGCTGAGGGGCTGAGGGGCTCTGGCGCTGAGGGGCTCTGGCGGCCCCTGGCTGACTGGCGGCACTGGCGGCCCCTGGCTGACTGGCGGCACCTTGCAGACTGGCGGCACTGGCGGCTCCTTGCAGACTGGCGGCACTTTGCAGACTGGCGGCACTGGCGGCGCTGGAGAGGAAGGCTCTGGCAGCGCTGGACTGAGTAGCTCTGGCGCCTCTGGAATGAGGGGCTCTAGCGCCTCTGGACTGAGGGGCTCTAGCGCCTCTGGACTGAGGGGCGGGAGCTCTGGCAGCGCCGAACAGGCGGGAGACTCCGGCTGCGCTGGAGAGGAGGAAGGCTCTAGCAGCGCTGGACAGGCGGGAGACTCCGGCAGCGCTGGAGAGGAGGAAGGCACCGGCAGCACTGGACAGGCGGGAGCACCTGTAGGGATGAGACGGAGAGACAGCCTGGTGCAGGGGGCTGCCACCGGAGGGCTGGTGCGTGGAGGTGGTACCGGATAGACCGGACCGTGCAGGCGCACTGGGGCTCTTGAGCACCGAGCCTGCCCAACCTTACCCGGTTGAATGCTCCCGGTCGCCCTGCCAGTGCGGCGAGGTGGAACAGCCAGCACTGGGCTATGCAGGCGAACCGGGGACACCGTGCGCAAGGCTGGTGCCATGTAAGCCGGCCCAAGGAGACGCACTGGGGACCAGATGCGTAGAGCTCAGATGCGTGCTCACTCTAGCCCGGCCGATACGCAGAGCTGGTATGTACCGCACTGGGCTATGCACCCGCACTGGGGACACCGTTCGCTCCACCGCATAACACGGTGCCTGCCCGGTCTCTCTCGCCCCCCGGTAAGCACAGGAAGTTGGCGCAGGTCTCCTACTTGGCTTCGCCACACTTCCTGTGCCTCCCCCCAATACATTTTTGGGGCTGACTCTCGGGCTTCCATCCACGCCGCCATGCTGCCTCCTCATAACAGCGCCTCTCTGCCTTCGTCGCCTCCAGCTCTTCTTTGGGGCGGCGATATTCTCCAGGCTGTGCCCAGGGTCCTTTTCCGTCCAATTCGTCCTCCCATGTCCATTCCTCCTCACGCTGCTCCTGCTGCTGCTTCTCCTGCTGTACCTTGGGGCGGCGACACTCCCCTGGTTTTGCCCAGGGTCCTCTCCCGTCGAGGATTTCTTCCCAAGTCCAGAAGTCTTTATTTCGCTGCTCCTGCTGCTGCCCGTTACCACGCCGCTTGGTCCTGTTGTGGTGGGTGATTCTGTAACGGTTTTCTTGAGGTGAAGGAGAGGCGGACCAAAATGCAGCATTGTTTCTATTCATGGTTCTTTAATAAAGACTACACATGAACAAACTAACAAAACAAGAAACGTGAAAACCCAAAACAGCCCTATCTGGTGCAGAGACAGGAACAATCACCCACAAACACACAGTGAAACCCAGGCTACCTAAGTATGATTCCTAATCAGAGACAACTAATGACACCTGCCTCTGATTGAGAACGATACTTGGCCGAAACATAGAAATACCCAAATCATAGAAAAAACAAACATAGACTGCCCACCCCAACTCACGCCCTGACCATACTAAATAATGACAAGACAAAGGAAATAAAGGTCAGAACGTGACATTTTGATTAAAGTGAATATTAGATTTGTTTTGTTACACCTCAAAAAGCATGATTTAATGAATCTGATTAGACTTACTGGAATAACGCTTTTTTCTGCAGCTCAGGTTTGCAGACAAAACTGCAAGCTTAATAAGACAAACATATGGCCAAAGAAAAATGATTTCTCGGTCTGTATAAGTGTTTTTTAATGATTTAGTGAAGCAAACAATGAACTGTTTTAAGTGGAATGAAGAAAGGTTTTTAAATCAGAGCTATGGCGAGACCAGGGGAATAGCCTGTATCTTGTTTAAAGTGAACAACTCTTGACCTACATGTGGTAGCAGCTATAGTGCATGGTTACACTCACAGCACAGCACAGCACAGCACAGCACAGCCCACCCACACACACACACACACACACACATACATACACACACAAACACAGTTCAGATATGGCTACAGCTACAGCTAATGCTGCTGCTGTTGTTATTACTTTGTCATTTTTGTCATTACTAGTTATTTTGCTATTGTTTATTCTATTTCTATTTCTAAATCTATTTCTATTGGTAATTCAAATTTATTTGACAATTGCTAGAGCCTAATCTATTTTTATTTCTACAGCTACGACTATACTGTACATGCATGAATACAGCTACAGCGACTTACAGCTACAGCTATTGCTACTAACACTGCTATTGTTGGTGTTAGTGTTACAGCTGCCACTACTGTATTGAGATGATAATTGGGCTCCCAAGGGCATTCTCAAACCAGGTCAGCCTTGCTTAAAATATTTATATGAGTTTTGTATGGTAGTGTACTGTAGCCTCTTTCTACTACTACTGCTGCCACTGTTGGCTACGGATGGTTTCTCCTGGGAGAGGCAGAGAAAGGCAGACCCTGGTCCTGGCACACTGTGCCACATTCTATAAGCGTCTATATATAAAAGATGCAAATAAAGTGCCATTAAAAAGGAAAGCAGGAGAGGGAGTTGTGTTGTTATGTTAATTGTTGTGATGGGGTCCTACTAACTCTGGGCCTAGATTGCTGTTCAAATACCAATACTCTCAGTTGACTGGCTCTGTGGCTCTGCCCTGGCTCCAGATCTGTAGTAGTCAGAAACAAACTGGCCATAGGACACTCAGGCAAATGCCAGATGGGCTGATCCATCCATAGCCAAGTGGGCCGGTCTAAATTGGGTTTTTATGATTATAATTATTTGGCTAATAATGGGGGCCTCACAGTAAACATTTGCTGGTATGTTTGGATTTCTGGTCCCAGTCTGTCCCTGGCAGCAGACGTTCCAGTGGTTTAGGCTGTGGGAGGGATTATCAACAGAGATTCTGAGCTAACATGGACCGTCTTCCTCCCTCCTTGAGAATGGCTGTAGTTCTGAGTCTCTCTCACTCCCTTCCTTGAAAAATGGCTGTATAGCTTTGACTCTGTCTTTCTCTCTCACTGGAAATGGCTGAGGCATTGAGTCCGTCTCCCTGCCTCTGTCTGCCACAGCCACAACACAAGAGGAATCATCCCAAATGCAATTGGACTCCTTTAGTGATTGTGTTACATGATGCAGAGAGTTTGAGTGCTGCAGCCTATGGGAAACCACTGATTTTGGGCAGGCCCCACTTGAATTTTTAGTAGCTACAGATTTATGGACATATCCACTACTTCTGCCATGTACGACCACTCCACAGATCCTGCAAGCATTCAGACAGACAGGGCGTACTAGTTCATAACTAGCAGTGGCGTAACACAGTTTCTCTGGACCCCCTGCAAGATCGGAGTTGCCCGCATCTGGCAATTTATTGACTGTCCAGTATCCAGATGACCTGTCCCCAGAGCTTCCTATACAGTGAATCACTTTTCATAACGTGTTGAGGCCGGCAATTAAGGATAATGAGAGGCTCAATTAAAGATGTTGCAGAACTGCTGTATTTGAAGCACCACTCCCCCTGCAGTTTACCTGATGTTTCTATGGCAATCACACTGTTTTTACTATCCCTGTAACTGTTACTACTGCGGAGAGATTGTTTTCTAAGCTAAAACTCACAAAGACCTACTAAGAAGCATTAGGCTGTCGGTCTGAAGTGTGCTTTTGAACACCTGAGTAAGCTCCACTCATTATACTGGCACCGTCGTAGCCTTGACCACAACATTTGTTCACCGATATCCCCCTATACTTGCAGTCAGTTAAATGCTTTCTTCTCAATTCAATTCAATTCAATTCAAGGGCTTTATTGGCATGGGAAACATGTGTTAACATTGCCAAAGCAAGTGAGGTAGACAACATACAAAGTTAATATATAAAGTGAAAAACAACAAAAATTAACAGTAAACATTACACATACAGAGGTTTCAAAACAGTAAAGACATTACAAATGTCATATTATATATATATATATATACACAGTGTTTTAACAATGTACAAATGGTTAAAGGACACAAGATAAAATAAATAAGCATAAATATGGGTTGTATTTATAATGGTGTGTGTTCTTCACTGGTTGCCCTTTTCTCGTGGCAACAGGTCACAAATCTTGCTGCTGTGATGGCACACTGTGGAATTTCACCCAGTAGATATGGGAGTTTTTCAAATTTGGATTTGTTTTCGAATTCTTTGTGGATCTGTGTAATCTGAGGGAAATATGTCTCTCTAATATGGTCATACATTGGGCAGGAGGTTAGGAAGTGCAGCTCAGTTTCCACCTCATTTTGTGGGCAGTGAGCACATAGCCTGTCTTCTCTTGAGAGCCATGTCTGCCTACGGCGGCCTTTCTCAATAGCAAGGCTATGCTCACTGAGTCTGTACATAGTCAAAGCTTTCCTTAATTTTGGGTCAGTCACAGTGGTCAGGTATTCTGCCACTGTGTACTCTCTGTTTAGGGCCAAATAGCATTCTAGTTTGCTCTGTTTTTTTGTTAATTCTTTCCAATGTGTCAAGTAATTATCTTTTTGTTTTCTCATGATTTGGTTGGGTCTAATTGTGCTGTTGTCCTGGGGCTCTGTAGGGTGTGTTTGTGTTTGTGAACAGAGCCCCAGGACCAGCTTGCTTAGGGGACTCTTCTCCAGGTTCATCTCTCTGTAGGTGATGGCTTTGTTATGGAAGGTTTGTGAATCACTTCCTTTTAGGTGGTTGTAGAATTTAACGGCTCTTTTCTGGATTTTGATAATTAGTGGGTATCGGCCTAATTCTGCTCTGCATGCATTATTTGGTGTTCTACGTTGTACACGGAGGATATTTTTGCAGAATTCTGCGTGCAGAGTCTCAATTTGGTGTTTGTCCCATTTTGTGAAGTCTTGGTTGGTGAGCGGACCCCAGACCTCACAACCATAAAGGGCAATGGGCTCTATGACTGATTCAAGTATTTTTAGCCAAATCCTAATTGGTATGTTGAAATTTATGTTTCTTTTGATGGCATAGAATGCCCTTCTTGCCTTGTCTCTCAGATCGTTCACAGCTTTGTGGAAGTTACCTGTGGCGCTGATGTTTAGGCCAAGGTATGTATAGTTTTTTGTGTGCTCTAGGGCAACAGTGTCTAGATGGAATTTGTATTTGTGGTCCTGGTGACTGGACCTTTTTTGGAACACCATTATTTTGGTCTTACTGAGATTTACTGTCAGGGCCCAGGTCTGAGAGAATCTGTGCATAAGATCTAGGTGCTGCTGTAGGCCCTCCTTGGTTGGTGACAGAAGCACCAGATCATCGGCAAACAGCAGACATTTGACTTCGGATTCTAGCAGGGGGAGGCCGGGTGCTGCCGACTTTTCTAGTGCCCGCGCCAATTCGTTGATATATATGTTGAAGAGGGTGGGGCTTAAGCTGCATCCCTGTCTAACCCCACGACCCTGTGTGAAGAAATGTGTGTGTTTTTTGCCAATTTTAACCGCACACTTGTTGTTTGTGTACATGGATTTTATAATGTCGTATGTTTTTCCCCCAACACCACTTTCCATCAGTTTGTATAGCAGACCCTCATGCCAGATTGAGTCGAAGGCTTTTTTGAAATCAACAAAGCATGAGAAGACTTTGCCTTTGTTTTGGTTTGTTTGGTTGTCAATTAGGGTGTGCAGGGTGAATACATGGTCTGTTGTACGGTAATTTGGTAAAAAGCCAATTTGACATTTGCTCAGTACATTGTTTTCATTGAGGAAATGTACGAGTCTGCTGTTAATAATAATGCAGAGGATTTTCCCAAGGTTACTGTTGACACATATTCCACGGTAGTTATTGGGGTCAAATTTGTCTCCACTTTTGTGGATTGGGGTGATCAGTCCTTGGTTCCAAATATTGGGGAAGATGCCAGAGCTAAGTATGATGTTAAAGAGTTTTAGTATAGCCAATTGGAATTTGTTGTCTGTATATTTGATCATTTCATTGAGGATACCATCAACACCACAGGCCTTTTTGGGTTGGAGGGTTTTTATTTTGTCCTGTAACTCATTCAATGTAATTGGAGAATCCAGTGGGTTCTGGTAGTCTTTAATAGATGATTCTAAGATCTGTATTTGATCATGTATATGTTTTTGCTCTTTATTCTTTGTTATAGAGCCAAAAAGATTGGAGAAGTGGTTTACCCATACATCTCCATTTTGGATAGATAATTCTTCGTGTTGTTGTTTGTTTAGTGTTTTCCAATTTTCCCAGAAGTGGTTAGAGTCTATGGATTCTTCAATTGCATTGAGCTGATTTCTGACATGCTGTTCCTTCTTTTTCCGTAGTGTATTTCTGTATTGTTTTAGTGATTCACCATAGTGAAGGCATAGACTCAGGTTTTCCGGGTCTCTATGTTTTTGGTTGGACAGGTTTCTCAATTTCTTTCTTAGATTTTTGCATTCTTCATCAAACCATTTGTCATTATTGTTAATTTTCTTCGGTTTTCTATTTGAGATTTTTAGATTTGATAGGGAAGCTGAGAGGTCAAATATACTGTTAAGATTTTCTACTGCCAAGTTTACACCTTCACTATTACAGCGGAACGTTTTACCCAGGAAATTGTCTAAAAGGGATTGAATTTGTTGTTGCCTAATTGTTTTTTGGTAGGTTTCCAAACTGCATTCCTTCCGTCTATAGCATTTCTTAATGTTACTCAGTTCCTTTGGCTTTGATGCCTCATTATTGATTATTGCTCTGTTTAAGTAGACTGTGATTTTGCTGTGGTCTGATAGGGGTGTCTCTTTTCTTTCTCTTATTTTCTCTTCCTCTCTCTCACTTCCCTCCTCTCTCTTTCTCTCCCCTCGCTCCCTTATCTCTCTTCCTCTACTCCTCTAGTTCCCTCCTCTCACCCCTCTCTCTGTTACTTTTTCTAATTATTTGTGTGTTGGTATTGAGTCCCAGCCTCACAGACCCTGGTGGGAAGGGTCAGTAGGCTTACCTGGTTATATTGTCAGCCTGCAGAAGACTATTCCGAAGTGTTGAATTGCACACTTCTCGTCATGGACTCTCTCCAGCCAATTTTTAAACCAATCCAATGCCTTTAAATCTGTGACTGGAATTGTGTGGGTGTGGGATACAGAATTTGGCCAAAACCTAAGGCTCCTAATGGGAAGCGCTTCAGTACCTGATTATATTACTAGCCTGAAGACGGCTAGCTTCTGGTTATATTGTTAGCCTGAAGACGGCTAGCTTCTGGTTATATTGTTAGCCTGAAGACGGCTAGCTTCTGGTTATATTGTTAGCCTGGAGACGGCTAGCTTCTGGTTATATTGTTAGCCTGAAGACGGCTAGCTTCTAGTTATATTGTTAGCCTGAAGACGGCTAGCTTCTGGTTATATTGTTAGCCTGAAGACGGCT
Source organism: Oncorhynchus mykiss (assembly GCF_057628025.1). Taxonomy (NCBI): domain Eukaryota; kingdom Metazoa; phylum Chordata; class Actinopteri; order Salmoniformes; family Salmonidae; genus Oncorhynchus; species Oncorhynchus mykiss. The sequence goes on from NC_143047.1 coordinate 30,463,110, forward strand.
AGCTTCTGGTTATATTGTTAGCCTGAAGACGGCTAGCTTCTAGTTATATTGTTAGCCTGAAGACGGCTAGCTTCTGGTTATATTGTTAGCCTGGAGACGGCTAGCTGCTGGTAATTATGTATTGTTACCAGGAAAGCTATCTTCTGATTATATTGTTTGCCTGCCGAAGGCTAGCTGCTAGTCATACTGTATTGTTAGCCTTCAGAAGGCTAGCTGCTGGTCATACTGTATTGTTAGCCTGCATCAAGGCTAGCTGCTGGTCATGCTGTATTGTTAGCCTGCAGAAGGCTAGCTGCTGGTCATACTGTATTGTTAGCCTGCATCAAGGCTAGCTGCTGGTCATACTGTACTGTTAGCCTGCATCAAGGCTAGCTGCTGGTCATTCTGTATTGTTAGCCTGCATCAAGGCTAGCCGCTCGTCATAAAGTACTGTTAGACTGCATCAAGGCTAGCTGCTGGTCATACTGTATTGTTAGCCTGCAGAAGGCTAGCTGCTGGTCATACTGTATTATTAGCTTGCAGGGGAGGGTCAGTGCTTGTTGATGGTTAGCTTGCAGGCCTCCTAGTTAAACTGTTAGCTCGCAGCAGGCTAGCTGCTTCACTGACTTCGGATCAATGCCCTCTGTTACCATGCTCTGTGGTATTATAGTCTATTTATTCAACTGTGCAACCAAGACACTATCCACTTTATATTTGTAATACAGTCATACTTAGCATATTCATAATTTATACTGTATGTCCTATTGTATACATATCTGTTTTATTACTATGCATGCTACTTTACTCTAATTACTTGTTATTTTTCAGTGACTTTTGATTGTTATTGATATTGTACTGCAATGTTGAGGCTAGTATGCAAGCATTTCACTGCATCCTTTATGACTGCTGTAAACTGTGTACGTAACAAATACAATTATAGGTGTTTGGAGGGGTCGTGCTTGGTGATGGTTAGCTTGCAGCTTGCCTTCTAGTTAAACTGTTAGCTTGCAGCAGGCTAGTTGCTTCACTGACTTCGGATCAATGCCCTGTGTGACCATAAGTCTTCCTCTGCATCTGACTAGCTGGATTTACTGTTATCTCAATGAGGTTGCTGACAACATAACCAGCTTTCCTCTTAAATATCGATTATGTTTTGTTTCCTTTCCAGTGATTTAAGTGGGTATTTTTTATAACCTTTTAAAACGTCTCAGTGGCACAGCTGGACCTTGCTAGAACTTACCCAGATTTGCCTTAGCTTTTAGTGGCACCTAGATGTCCTGCATCTTAGCTGTACCTATGTTAGCTGTGCTATGTTTCCAGATTTGCTGCTAGACAAATTGTATTTTAACTGTATCTAGATTTGCTGCACCTACTGTATCTTAGCTGTACCTGTATACTTGGCAGACCTGCATTAGTTTTTCCTATGTTACAGTAGCTGTACCTATCATAGTAGCTTCACTGATCTTAACATGGCTAAAGAGGTACATTGAGGCCAGTGTTGGGGCTAGCAGGTTGTTTGAACATGTATTCTATACATGTGCTGAAGAGATCAATGGTAGGCAGACCATGGGGGATAGAACAAGGATGCTGTCATTGGCACCCATTCAAAAAAGATGATTTAACAAAGTGGATATTAGTCAAATTTGTAATGATTTATGTGTTCTAACAGGCCCACAATGTGGTTAATACAATCTGATTTGCATGCCGCATAATATTTCGAAGTTGTCCTTTCAGGTTTAGAAAAACAATATGCTAAATGCCGACTCCCGTTTCGATAAGCTAGCCATATAGAAATTGGTGGTGGTATTTGCAGTCATTTTTATGTGTAATGCAGTTGATTGGTGACAATGACATTATTAACATGTAATGGGGTTGACACACATACAAACATTGTATGCTCATTTTTACCAACATAGTGTGAAATACTCTTAATTAAACAATAGCTTAAATGTATAGGCTAACTTTGATGGGCGGCAATGAGGAGATTGTTTATCTATCCCCCACGAGGGACAAGTGTGTGGCGTTTCCATGGCATTTCCATTGTTATGTTTGAACTCTTTCCTGACCTATAGTTTCCTAGTGTGTTCAAAGTCTGGGGTTTCCTTGTACGGTGATGACAGAGGTCTCTCAGTGGCAGCTAGCGCTGACCTGCCTTCTGTAAACAATGCTAGTTCTCACAGTGACTACATCCCAATTGGCACCTATGGGCCCTGACCAAAAGCAGTGCACTATATAGGAAATAGGGCGACAATGGGATGCAACAATGTATCACTACCTCTCTGTCAATGTTGCTGTAGGACTTAGTCCTAGTATATCACTGAGTGTTGTTTTTTATGCGTGGCAGTATTTGATCTTGATTATGCTGACACTTATCAGTCGCAGATCAATAGTGAAGTCATTACACTGCCCTGTACTGTGTAGCGCTATCTCTTTAAGACTACAACATTATCATCAACGGTTCAACACCTAGGACACTCTCCGGTGTAGCCCTGTTTATTTCAAGTAAGTTTGTAGTTTACTTTAGGGTTATAGAGAGACATAAAAGTTATCATTGGGCTAGCGTACCGCTGTCTACCACCAATCATTTTCTGTCAGTTAAATATGCAGTGCACTGCATTATTAAAAACACTATCATCAACACCATGTCTAACAGAATTTCAGAGTTCACATCTGCTAAATAACTTACAGTATCAGTCCATGTATTAGTGTATTGTATTGTCAATCCTCCAAATAGTACTGTAATCGTCCTGTGTGTAGCTGATGTGGAGGAGTCAGGCGCAGGACAGCAGATATGAGTAATGAACGTACTTTACTCAAGAAAATCAAATATATAAAACACAATAAACTAGTCCACAATAACGGACCGTATACATACAAACAATCACTCACAAAAAAACATGGGGGAACAGAGGGTTAAATAATGAACAAGTAATTGGGGGATTGAAACCAGGTGGGTAAAACAAAGACAAAACAATTGGAAAATTAAAAGTGGATCGGCGATGGCTAGAAGGCCGGTGAGGTCGACCGCCGAAAGCCGCCCGAACAAGGAGAGGGACCGACTTCGGCGGAAGTCATGACAGTACCCCCCTTTGACGCGCGGCTCCAACAGCGAGCCGACACTGACCTCGGGGACGACCCGGAGGACGAGGCGCAGGGCGATCCGGGTGGAGACGGTGGAACTTCCGCATCAACGAAGGGTCCAGGACCGTATACATACCTCCCACTCCACGAGGCACTGAAGGCCCCTCGCCCGAACCCTCGAGTCTAGGATGGCTTCGAACAGTATACGCCGGGGGCCCCCTCGATGTCCAGAGGGGGTGGAGGAACCTCCAGAACCTCAGACTCCTGAAGTGGACCAGCCACCACCGGCCTGAGGAGAGACACATGGAACGAGCGATTAATACGGTAAGCTGAGGGAAGCTGTAACCTGTAGCATACCTCGTTCAGTCTCCTCAGGACTTTGAATGGCCCCACAAACAATGGACCCAGCTTCCGTTAGGGCAGGTGGAGGGGCAGGTTTCGGGTCAAGAGCCAGACCCGGTCCCCTGGTGCGAACTCCGTGGCCTCAATGCGGTGGAGTTTGGCGCTCTGATGCCTAGGTGCCAGAATCAGCTGATACCTCAGTACGCACTGGAAGGGGGAGAGGTTAGTGGAGGAGTGGAGGAGTGGCGGAGTGAGTTTTGGGCCATCTCTGCCCAGGGAATGAACGCCGTCCACTCCCCCGGCCGGTCCTGGCAATATGACCGCAGAAACCTACCCACATCCTGGTTTACACTCTCTACGTGCCCGTTACTCTCGGGGTGAAAACCTGAGGGGAGGCTGACCGAGAACCCAGACGTTCCATGAATGCCCTCCATACTCTGGACGTGAACTGGGGACCCCAATCAGAAACTATGTCCTCAGGCACCGAGTAGTGCCAGAAGACGCGAGTGAACAGGGCCTCCGCAGTCTTTAGGGCCGTAGGAAGACCGGGCAAAGGGAGGAGATGGCAAGACTAGGATCGTGACCAGGATCGTGGTGTTGCCCTGTGAGGTAGGAAGATCCATCAGGAAGTCCACCGACAGGTGCGGCCACGGCCATTGTGGAACGGGTAGGGGTTGTAACTTCCCTCAGGGCAGGTGCCTGGGAGCCTTGCACTGGGCGCACACCGAGCAGGAGGAAACATAAACCCTCACATCCTTGGCCAAGGTGGACCACCAGTACTTCCCACTAAGGCAACGCACCTTCCGCCCGATACCCAGATGACCAGAGGAGGGTGACGTGTGGTCCCAATAGATCAAACGATCATGGACAGCAGACGGAATGTACAGACGCCCAGCTGGACACTGGGGAAGAGTGGGCTCTGTGCGTAACGCCCGCTCGATGTCCGCGTCCAACTCCCACACCATTGGTGCCACCAGGCAAGAGGCCGGAAGTATGGGAGTGTGATCCATGGACCGCTCCTCTGTGTCATACATCCGGGACAGTGCATCTGCCTTAGCATTCTGGGAACCTGGTCTGAAGGACAGAGTGAAAACAAAACAGGTAAAGAACATGGCCCACCTTGCCTGGCGAGGGTTCAGTCGCCTCGTCGCCCGGATGTACTCCAGATTGCGGTGGTCAGTCCAGATGAGAAAAGGGTGTTTAGCCCCCTCAAGCCAATGTCTCCACGCCTTCAGAGCCTTGTCAACAGCTCCCGGTCCCCCACATCATAGTTTTGCTCTGCCGGACTGAGCTTCTTCGAAAATAAAGCACAGGGGCGGAGCTTTGGTATCGTGCCCGAGCACTGAGAGAGCAAGGCTCCTATCCCAGCCTCGGACACGTCCACCTCCACTATGAATGCCAAAGAGGGATCCAGATGAGTCAGCACGGGAGCCGAGGTAAACAGAGCCTTCAGGTGAACAAAGGCCCTGTCCGCCTCAGCCGACCACTGCAGTCGTACCGGTCCCCCCTTCAGCAGTGAGTTAATGGGAGCCGCTACCTGGCCAAAACCCCGGATAAACCTCTGGTAGTAGTTGGCAAACCCTAGAAACCGCTTCACCTCCTTTACCATGGTGGGAGTAGGTCAATTACGCACGGCTGAAATGCGGTCACTCTCCATCTCCACCCCTGAAATGGACATGCAGTACCCTAGGAGGGAGACGGACTGTTGGAAGAACAGACATTTCTCAGGTCATGCTCCAACAGTCTATCAAGCACCCTGCGCACCAGGGACACATGGTCGGCGCTGGTAGCAGAGTATATCAGAATGTTTTTGATATACACCACCTGCCCGTGCAGGTCCCGGAAAATCTCGTCAACAAAGGCCTGGAAGACTGATGGAGCATTCATCAACCCGTACGGCATGATGAGGTACTCATAGTGCCTCGCTTACTACCGGATACACACCAGGTTGTAAGTGCTCCTGAGATCCAGTTTTGTGAAGAAGCGTGCCCCATGTATTGACTCGATTGCACTGGCGATGAGAGGCAGCGGGTAGCTGTACCTCACAGTGATCTGATTGATACCCCGCTAGTCAATACACGGGCACAGACCTCCATCCTTCTTCACAAAAAATAAACTTGAGCAGGCAGGTGAAGTGGAGGGCCAAATGTATCCCTGCCCCAGGGATTTGGAGACATATGTTTCCATAGCCGCTGTCACCTCCAGGAGGTGACAGAGGATACACGTGACTCCTGGGAAGTGCTGCGTCTACCAGGAGATTTATCGCACAATCCCCCCGTCGATGGAGTGGTAATTGAGTCGCCTCCTTCTTACAGAAGGCGAGAGCCAAATCGGCATCTTCTGAGGGGATGGGCACGGTGGAGACCTGGTCTGGACTTTCCACCGTAGTCTCACCGATGGAAACCCCCACACACCTCCCTGAGCATTTTCGTGACCACCCCTTGAGAGCTCTCTGTTGCCACAAAATATTGGAGTCATGACAGGCCAACCAGGGTAGGCCCAGCACCACCGGAAACGCAGTAGAATCAAAAATGAAGAGACTGATTCTCTCCTTGTGACCCTCCTGCATAACCATGTCTAGTGGAGCGGTGGCCTCCCTAATCAGCCCTGACCCTAGTTGTCGACTATCTAGGAAGTCCACAGGGAAGGGCATATCTACAGGAACAAGGGGGATCCCTAAACTATGGGCAAAAGAACAGTCAATAAAATTCACAGCTGCGCCTGAATCTACGAGCACCTTATGCTGGAATGCGGGGAGAACTCAGGAAATGTAATATACACATACATGTGAGCAACAGAGGGCTCTGGGTGAGTCTGGTGCCGACTCACCTGGGGTGACACAATAGTGCCCTGCCTGCTGCCTCGACTCCCTGAGGAACCCCCAAAGCACCGACCAGCAGTGTGCCCTCTGCGGCCACAGATGGTACAGGGAATGGCCCCTCCTCCGGTCGCCCTAAGCGCAGCACTTCCCAGCTCCATGGGAGTTGGAGCGGAGGTGCTGGGGGATGGAACTGACAGGCACCGATCCGGACGTCCGTGGGTAGCCAGCAGGTTGTCCAGCCAGATGGACAGGTCCAACAGCTGGTCCAACGTGAGGGTGGTGTCTCGGTAGGCCAACTCCCGACGGACGCCCCCGCGCAGACTGCACCAATAGTGATCGATCAGGGCCCTGTTGTTCCATCCCGCGCTGGCGGCCAGGGTCCGGAAGCCCAATGCGAAATCCTGCGCACTCCTCGTCCCATGCCTCAGGTGGAACAGACGTTCACCCGCCGCTCGACCGGTGTGGTGTGGTCGAAAACTGCCCGAAATCGACGGGTGAACTCTGCGTAATGGTCCACGTCTCCGTCACTCCATACGGCGTTGGCCCACTCCAGGGCTTTGACTGAGAGGCCTGAGACGAGAGTGGACACCCTCTCAAGTCCCAAAGGAGCCGGGTGGACGGTCACCAGGTATAGTTCCAGCTGGAGTAAGAACCCCTGGCATCCGGCAGCCGTCCCAACATACTCCCTCGGGAGCGTGAGCCGAATCCCGCTGGGACCTGGTGAAGGAAAGGTGGACAGTGTTGTCGGCGGTAGTGGGGCTGGGTGAGGCGCTGGAAATCCTCCTCCTCTCTCCCAATGATCCATCGTCTGCAGCACGCGATCCATGATGGTGCCCAGACGTTGCCCCCACATGGAGGGCGTCTGCTCCTGCTGACTCCATTCGTGGATGAGTGATTTTGTAATTGGCCTGTGTGTAGCTGGTGTGGAGGAGTCAGGCGCAGGACAGCAGATAGGAGTAATGAACATACTTTACTCAAGAAAATATAATATATACAACACAATAAACTAGCGATAAACTGGGATTGAAACAAGGTGTGTTAAACAAAGACAAAAAAATTGGAAAATTAAAAGTGGATCGGCGATGGCTAGAAGGCCGGTGACGTCGACCGCCGAACGCCGCCCGAACAAGGAGAGGGACCGACTTCAGCGGAAGTCGTGACAAGTACGTTGTATATTGGTATGACTCCAGTTAATTCAGTACATTGTACATTGGTGTGACTCCAGCTAATTCAGTATATTGTACATAGGTATTTTAATGTACATTGTATTGTACATTGTATGGAGTTACAGTACAGTATGTGTCTATTCATAGTTACTATCCCTCTGGCACAAACTGACTGTCTCTGTCTGTATAAATTTGTTGGGAAAAACTGAAGTAAAAAATACTGTACTGAAACATCTCTATAGTACTGAAATATGTTTATACCTATATACCACTTTTATTTAGCAGATGTTTTATCCAAAGGGATTTCCATTCCAGTGAGTGCATGTATTTTTATTATGCGTATGTGACCCCTGCAGGAATTGAACCTCCGACTTTGGCGTTGCTGCTAATGATAATAATAATAATGATAATAATAATAATAAATTGCATTTGTAGAGCGCTTTTCATTTATAGACATAAATCACAAAGCTCTAGTAACTTAGCAACAGGACTACCACCAGATATGGCTGTATCTATGTCCTGTAGTAAGAGACTGAACTGAACCACATCTATAGTACTGTATCATATAGTGCTATATGTAGTACTATATTGGGTACTATATCTATTCTGGTAGGAACTGAACTCATGCTAGAGACCAAACTGAATAACATAGTATTGTATCTAGTTATGGGACTGTACACATGTATAATACTGTATGTATTTAGAGACATAAACACATAGTATTTTATCTAGTTATGGGACTTTACACATGTATAATACTGTATGTATTTAGAGACAGAACCACATATACTGTATTATTGTATCTAAGTTCAGACTGTTTAAGAAGCTCCTGTCTAACTTCCTATGCTTCTTTCCTTCTTTCTCTTTTCAGAAAAACCTCCACCACACAACAAGGTTTAAAATCATTGTTTAATCAAATTCATGTAGACCCACATGATTTCCATCTTTCCATCTGTGTGTGTGCGTGCGTAGGTGTGTGTGTGTGTGTGACCATGTTATGGTTGCATTTGAAAGTGCTACATGTGCCTTGTGGACATTTACTGTTGATTGTTTATGTTTCTCTATCCCTTCTTTTTCTGAATGATTTGGGTGGTAACGTCTTGTATTCAGTACTGTGTATGTATGTGTGTGTGTGTGTACGTGTGTGTGTGTGTGTGTGTGTGTGTGTGTGTGTGTGTGTGTGTGTGTGTGTGTGTGTGTGTCTCTGTGTGTGTGTCTGTGTGCACGTGTGTGCGTCGATTCTGTGTGTGCTTGCATCCATTTCAAAATGTATGTTTGTTTTGTGTGTGTGTGTTTGTGTTTAGGTGGGGAAGGGATCAGAGAGGATGAAGTGTTATAAAACAAATTGTGGCCTTGAGCACCATGAACGATACATTCTATTGTCTTAGTGTTGAATACCAGCTCAGGAAATCACATTGAAATGGAATAATTCTCAACTTGCCCTGAGGGGGATCTCCATTTCCTGCCTCTGTGCTCTACTCAGCCTCCACACACACACACACGCGCACATGCGCACACACACACACACACACGCGCACACACACACACACGCGCACACACACACACACACACACACACACACACACACACACACACACACACACACACACACACACACACACACACACACACACACACACACACACACACACACTGCTTCGACTCTCCTCCCTCTGTAGGGAGGATTCTGTCCTGATCTGACCTCCAGATGGACAGTACTTTTCCAAATTTGGCTTTTGTTTTCCATTGTGTGTGTTTGCTATGTGTGTGTTTTTGCTGTGTGTGTGTGTGTGTTTGTGTTGCCTCACCTCCTATTTGTGAATGGTTCCATGCCACAGTATGTTTAGCTGTGTGATGTTGTACTTCTCTTCTCTCTGCAGCCTCTCAATGTGCTGGATCCCAAAGTACTGGGCCTACAGGCTGTCGGAGGGTGAGTGACTTCTGACTGTCCCAAATGGCACCCAATTTCCTATATAGTGTACTACTTTTGATCAGAGACCTACTGGTTCTGGTAAAAAGTAGTGTACTATATAGGGAATATGGTACCATTTGGGACATTTGCATTGACTAAACATGGAAGGTTTCCCAAAGTATGCGTAGCTGAAATAGTTATTTCTTTCCACAACCATGCAGCTGTACAGCTGCAAGAGAGCAACTACAGTATATTCAAATCGGTGATTGACAGTTAATCTTCTGTCCATGAACAAACTGAATTTGTAAATGAAAGCACTTCAATGTTCTACGAGAGGTGTGCATCTAGGGGGGTGTCCCAAATGCCACCATGTTCCAGAGTGCACTACTTTTGACCAGAGCCATATGGGCCCTCGACAAAAGTAGTCCACTGGATAAGGAATACATTCTTAGATAAAAAGGTGCTATCTAAAACCTAAAAGCGTTCTTCAGCTGTCCCCATAGGAGAACTATTTGAAGAACCCTTTTTGGTTCCAGGTAGAAATCTTTTGGGTTCCATGTAAAACCCTTTCCACAGAAAGGGTTTTGGAATGAAAGGATTCTACTTTCATTGTTCTATCGGAACAGCCAAAGAACACTTTTGAAAGCCTTTTTCCTAAGAGTGTAGGGTGCCATTTGGGATTCCCCTTATATTGTTCAAATAAATACAAGTCTGCTTTAGCAGAACACCAACCCTTGGTCTGGGTCTGGGTCTGGGTCTGCTCTAGATTGGTAGGACTGTTTTGATTCTATTCCTTCTCCCTAACTTGTACATTTGTCCTTCAGATCATTCAGTTTATTCACCCGTCAACTTTCTCTCTCTCTCTCTCTCTCTCTCTCTCTCTCTCTCTCTCTCTCTCTCTCATTCCATCATTGGCTGGCATACTACACACATAGTATGTGTGTTGATATACTGTGGGTCTGTGTTTTTGTTTGTTTGTGCTGTGTGGTTGCTCGCTTGACTGTGTGTGTGTTTCTCTCTCTCTATGTGTGTGTGTTGATGTATGAGTCATTGTTTCTGTGCTGAAGCAGACTGTTTAATGTCTCTGTGGGCAGCTGATTAACACATCGGAGCTTTGGGGGAGAGAGCTGTAATTTGGTCCTGAACCCTCAGGCCTTCCATCCCCACCCACAGACAGCCAGTCCAAACTTCACTCCACTTAGCCTATACTTAACTAGAGAGGCACTAGCAACTTATAGCAGTTATACAGTATTTACTTACCAGGAAGTCTTTGGCTGTGTCCCAAAGTCAAGACGGGTGCTCTCGATAGTTATTGTCAGGGGAAAACCATTGTTAAGCCTGTCACAAAATCTACAACACACAACAAAGCGCTCTTTTTAGAGTCTTCCCCAGTCCCCCCTTCTCTCTCCACCCAGCCTCTCTGCCCCAGCCCAGTCCCTGACTCTGACGTGGCCCAGCTTCTCTCTCTGTCCCCCAGCCTCTCTCCCCCAGCCTCTCTCCCACAGTCGCTCTACACCCAGCCTCTCTCCCCCAGCCCAGTCCCTGACTCTGACGTGGCCCAGCTTCTCTCTCTGTCCCCCAGCCTCTCTCCCCCAGCCTCTCTCCCACATTCGCTCTACACCCAGCCTCTCTCCCCCAGCCTTTCTTCCCCAGTCTCTCACCCAGTCTCCCCCCAGTCTCCCCCAGTCTCTCTGCCCCCTGCCTCTCTCCTTCCAGACTTTCTCCATCCAGACTCTCTCCACCCAGTAACTCTCCACCCAGTAACTCTCCACCCAGTAACTCTCCACCCAGTAACTCTCCCCCAGTCTCTTTCCCTAGTCTCTTGCCCCAGTCTCTTCCCAAGCCTCTCTCACCCAGTCTCTCTCCCCCAGTCTCTTTCCACCCAGCTTCTCTCCCCTAGCCCTTCTCCTCCAGTCTCTCTCCCCCAGTCTCTTTCCACCCAGCTTCTCTCCCCCAGCCCTTCTTCTCCAGTCTCTCCAACCAGTGTCTCTACCCAGTCTCTCTACCCCAGCTTCTCTCCCCCAGTCTCTTTCCACCCAGCTTCTCTCCCCCAGCCCTTCTCCTCCAGTCTCTCTCCCCCAGTCTCTTTCCACCCAGCTTCTCTCCCCCAGCCCTTCTCCTCCAGTCTCTCCACCCAGTGTCTCTACCCAGTCTCTCTACCCCAGCCTCTCTCCCCCAGTCTCTCTACACCCAGCTTCTCTCCCCAGCCCTTCTCCCCCAGTCTCTCTCCACCCAGCCTCTCAGAAACATGGATGAACGTCTAATTCTGACGTGAGACTGTGAGAGTTAGTTGCACCACACACATGAATGCACACACACACACAGACAAACATTAACAAGTCTGTTTCAGCACAGAAACAGTGACTCATACATTAACATATCACTCACACACACACACCTGGTCATTGCTATTTAAAGCTGCTCTCGCCAGCTCACAAGTAGTGTCCTGTCAGTTTTGACAAGTGTCTCCTTTCACCTGCTGAAGGTGTCTGCTACACTACCTTACCAGTCCACCGAGAGAGAGAGAGAGAGAGAGAGAGATAGAGAGACAGATAGACAGACAGACAGACAGACAGACAGACAGACAGAC